>NC_079900.1:9350543-9704766 GCF_024868665.1 Triplophysa rosa | reverse complement strand
CCAGTGATTGATGGCGCTCCTCTCTGTGGTAGGAAAGGTCACAGTTGGGTTTCAGTGCCCATCCTGCATAGCATAATCAGCTTACAAGCTCATCTTCTGTATAGTCTGTATGTGACCATCACTCCCACCCCATCCCGTAGGAGATTTACATGAGTCATCCAGCAGTGACCCTGCTCAGCCACCCAGGGGGAGAGGTCAGGCAGAGGGCAGCCTTTAGAAAGGTGACCCCTGCAACCCTGGAGCACAGGGTGATGCAAACTTTGCCGACCTTGTGCTAGGAGAAACAAAAAGAAATAGTATAAACATTCACTGATAGTGATGTTTAGTGCTTATCTTTCTGCCTAATGATTAGACAGGCTCATTTTACAATTTAAAAAATGATCTAAAAACATTTAATGTAATTTTTTTTTAATTGTTGTTATTTATTTATCTTTTATTGTATTCATTTATATTAGGTTTTTATATTTTATTTAATTGTTTTCTTTATGCTTAAAATTTCTGAAGCACTGAGCTTTTCAATATTAAATAATTTGTTTCATATTTATTTTTCTGAACGAAGCAATCAAACAAAACAACTGTCACACTTATTAAGGTTTGTTTAATTATCTTTTTTAAATTATTATTATTAATTTATTAATCCGAAAAATTGAATCGTTATGTTTGGTCAGATGTTTGTGTTTCTGTCCCGTCGTCGTGAGTCACTACAGTTTCCGCTACATTACCCACTGAACACACAAGCATTTTCTACATCTATATTCATACGTGCACCAGCCCACACATCCATTTCTCATCTGATCCACACTGTTCTTCCTGTATAAACCTTATGCTCCTCCAGACCCAGTCAAGTAATATTCCCTGATGTCTGCAGCCATGACACATCCAGAGCTGAAGTATTTATGACTTCCCTAATAGTTGACTAACAGTACTCCATTCCCTCCTTGTGTTATTTGGTTCAGACACACTCATGTCCTGAGCTCCTGTTTCTACCACTGCATGATACATGTCGGCTTGGATCCAGACCTTTTTTGTACATTTTATTATTTCTATGTAGTAGTCAATGTATTCTAGACTGTGCAGACAAAGAAAAAATTAGGCCAGATTAAGGGAGTGTTATTTGGTTTTATGTTTCATGTGGGCACTCCCCACCCAAACGCTTATTCATTTGAACCATTAAGGTGTATGGTTACATATAACTATAGTTGTCAAACAGTCTCTGATGCGACGCTTCGGGAGAACTAGCAAAGCTGCATTCCAGTGTTGTACTGTTCCTCACTGCTCTTTCTTTGAGTCTTCTCTTACATCTCTGCCTGTCTGACTGAAAGATGAACACGTGATATCTAGAACATGGTTTATGGGGATGGACAAGGAATTTAGTCATATATTTGTTGGTGATTCTGTCAGTTTTTTATGCAGAGGTGGAGAATTTGTTTATAAATTCATCCAGCATGACCTCTGCAACCACGCAAATCCAGACAGATGTTTTTGGCCATTGCACCACATTTTAGGTCCGATTTTCTAGACCCCTGTAAATTCTGTTTTTACATTTAATCATTTAGCAGACACTTTTATCAAAAGCGACTTACAAACAAGGAAAACAATAAAAGCATCCAATCAACAAAAAGAGCTAAATTGTTTAAAGGACCACTTATGAAATTTAGCGGCATCTAGCAGTGCAGTTGGGAATTGCAACCAACAGCTCACTCCACTGCTCTTCCTTTCGAAGCACTACGGTGGCTACCTAAAATGTCATCTGGTTTCCGCTTCTTTGCCGAAGGAGAGAACGTTTTTACGACACGTGCTCTGTAGAGCAGTTTGTCTGTATAGAGCTACTGTAGAAACAACATGGCGAATTCCATGTAAGGGGACTCACGGTGTATGTAGATAGAAATAGCTCATTCTAAAAACATAACGCTTCATTATGTAAGTCTTTATTTATATACCTTTGAAGACATAGTAATTGTATATTACATTGCATTTCTGTCAATAGATCCTCCAAAAAATACACATTGGACCTTTAAGTGCTGTTTAACTGGTCCCAGTTTGTTTAACACAGTACCATAGCTTTTTAATAAATCAAATAGAATCCAATAGAATAGAATAAGGACCCGAAATAAGTGCAATTTCTTGAAAATGACTAAAGATTCATCTGCTTTGGTAGAGATAGGCAGGTCACACTGTTCTGCTCCGTCTGTTGTGCTCTTTCTGGCTGTTTTTATTAGCAGCTCTTATAAATGAAGAAACACATCTGATAAGGGTCAGTTGAACCATAACCAGCTAAATGATATTATTACATTAAATAATAAAAACATTATATTTAAATATGTTAAATGCAATTAGTTAGGCAGCCATTCATTTAGGCAACCTTTTATTTGCTTAAAAAATATTTTCTAAGAAATTAAATACTTGAATTATTTAAAGTCCCCCTGTGGTCGATAATTTTGTCCCTTAAAACTAATCTTTGACCATCAAAATTACATATTCAATGTTTTTTCTTGTGAAAATTATTTTTCCTGTCTTAAAATAGCTTGAATGTAACTCTATACCTCAGATATGCAGATACATGAATAGGCAAATTAGCCCCGCCTCCATTCTATCGCACTTGGCAGTTCGTCGCTGCTGAAAATGAAAACTGAAAGTGAAACTGAGAGCTGACACAGCAGTGCAGCAATCGTTTCAGCCCACATCTATGTGCCATCTTTGCATATTTATGCTTCAAACTGCTGATCCACAGGGGATCAAATGAGTTGATGACATGATTGGTTACTGGTTTATGACGTAATTAACTGGGGCAGTTTCAAACCACATTTTTTAAACTGTCTTTGGTAAACTGCAGTTTTACACTGCATCGATGCGATGAAATTCCTGCGATAAGCAATTTGTTTGTCCATACCGAACGCAAAAAGGGGGCGGGACGCAACAATCAATCACAAAACACATCCAATCAGAACAGTTTTTCCCTGTCCACGCAGCCTCGCACGCTGCAGCTGAAGAGTGCACAAAGAGAGATGCGTCCTGTTCTCATGACTTCAGTGATGCCTCACTGGACGCTATGGTATGATTTTAGAATCTAAACATATGTATGTAATAGGGCTGTCACGATTATTAAATAATCGTCTCATCGCGATTGTTTGACCTCATCGCGATGGTTTCAGATCATCGCGATTATTGCACATCTCTATAGAAGACACTAGGGGGAGCTGTAGTGCATCTGCATATTGCATATTTTAGTGTATATATTGTTACTTAAGCATGGTAATACTTGTAAAATGTACCACCACAACACAATCACTTAAAAAAAAAACTAAAACATATTACCTGCAGTACAATTTGATATTATTTAAGCAAATCTCAGTTTGAAAACCAGTCTACCAAAATTTCACTAACACACAAGTTAAATTTTATTGTAGTCTTGCAAGTGAGAAAAAAACAGACTAGAAGCTTTTCTATGACTGATAGTATTTTAATGGTGGCTTCAATTCACACCTGATCAATTTACAAGTATTTGGTGGTTGTATTATTGACAGGTAAAAGCCTAAACCTTAAATATATGATGACCCAATTTTTTCCGATGTATTTCCAAGAAAAAAACATAGTCTTGTATAGAGAACAATATGGTTGTTTCAATCGCTGAATCAAAAATGCATGAGAATTAAATGTCAAAGCTCAAAAACAGACAATTAATCATCATAATCGCCAAAGCCCTAAAATAGACAATTAATCGCCATAATCGCAATGATTTATTAGACAATTAATCGTCAATCAAATTTCATAATCGTGACAGCCCTAGTATGTAATCAAATGTATATAGCCTGTCCTCAACCATGTTTGGCGATTAATATTCATAAGGTGCAGAACTTACATCGAATGAGACCGTTGTGTGGGTGGAGCTGTCAGCCACGATGTCGCAGAAATAGAAACCGTTGCTCGTCGCGCAGCGCTGTCGCGGCTGGTTAGGACAAAGCCTCTGGTTAACATGGAAAGATAGCTTTTATCGCGTGTCGCAGCATCGTGTTTGGTTAGGACGCGGTGTTATGGAGAAAATACTCAGCATTGGTTTAAAATGATAAATTTGCACATGGTTTGTGTTAAAAGCACATATAAACATATAAAACAACATTAAAAACATTTTCACCCCAAGGGGGGGCTTTAAATAAATTTAGACTTCATGAACAGCAATACACACTGCAATGTAAAATTATAACAGAAATACACGAGCTTAGTATAAAAAAAGCAATGCACAGTAAAATCAAACGTGAATGTAATTGGTAATAAATTGTAAAATAACAGTCTCAATGGTATAGTACCCTTTTTTAGTATTCCTTGACTGTATGCATTGTGTGTGTGGCCCCTGATGTTCTTCCCCATCTGATGGGCGGAAAAAGCGGCAGATAAAAGTGTGCTTGATAAACGAGCGAGTGACTCCCACCCTTCCAGTGATGGATGTTGCAAGAGCGAGGGAGCCTCCCCCCCTCGAGATGGGGGAGAGAAGGTCTGTGTCTGCCGGGGTGCTCAGCGGTGCAGAGCAGGACTACCAGAGCACCTTGGGAAATGACAGATTTTTGCAAGCGATCGATAGTCTTCTCCCCGGCATCCTAACTTACCTCCTGTGGTCGCCTAGGCTATTAATCTGGGGCCCTGTAATTTCCTCCTGAAAGCTCCTGGAGGAGGCGCAGCAGACGGGAGTGGAGTCAGCTCTAAACGGGTGCCTTCAGAGGGCCAATGTGCCGGTGATGTGAGAGGGATTTGTCTTCCCTCTCACAAGTTTTCCCTCGCAAATAATACACTCGAGTTACAATAAATGCGCTGTAGACAAATTGCACCGTAATGGTGAGGAAATGAGAATTGCTTCAGTGCCTCTTCTTACTTCCTCGCTGTGATTTTTTTTTGTTTGTTTGTGTCTGTTTCTGCTGTCTCGCTCTCTCTCTTTCCTCTGCTGTTTCGTGTCCTTTCAAGACTGGTACTGTAATTGGGGGACAGAATGAGATGGGGAAAATAGCAGGTCTGTTGGTGTGCCCACATTAGATCAGGGCTCACGGCCACGACCTATTGCACGCTGTTGTCAAGAGTGTATTTTATCAGAATTGACATGTGATAAATGCAAAAAGTAATACAAATTTGTATTTACAAAATAAAGACTAGCAGACAAGGCTTGGTGTGGTATACTCCAAAGAAAGATACTTTTGACTACAATAAAAATTGTGTTTTACTGTTTACACATTTTGTTATCTGAACAGGTGTGATATTGTTTCAGCAGCAGCGTCTAATGTTTTGTCTTCATCTTCTAGGATGGCTATTACTCTCACCGGCCCAAGGAGAAAGTCCGCGTGGACAGCAACAACGAGAATTCCGTTCCTAAAGACTTTGAAAATATAGACAACAGCAACTTTGGGGCGCGTTCCCAGACGCAGAGACACGTGCCCAGCAAGCACAAACAAGGCCTGCTTGAGAAAGCCCATGTCCAGCAAAGAAAACACTCCAATGAGGTCATTCAGTATGCACATAACAAGGGGAGCTACAATCAGACACGGACAGATCTTCATCGAAGAGCCAATCCCACCCTCCAGCCAGAACAATCCCAGCAGCACCGGCACAACCTGCAGCAGGCTAAGAGATCAGCCGCGCCCACCGTGGACATCAAGTACGACCAGCCTCCCAAATGCGAGATCAGCGGCAAGGAGGCAATCTCCGCCCTTTCCCGTGCCAAGACCAAGGAGTGCCGGCAGCAGATAGCTGAGGTTTATTGCCGCCACAAAGAACGGCAACTCATGCCTGAGAAGGTCACCCGTTATTGCCCCTTAGAGGGTGAGTGAGACTCTTTTTACACTGCACGCTTGATGTCAACTCAATGTCATGAAACCTCAAGAGGGCCGTTTCTATTAGAATAAATCTGATTGTGGTAGGAGTAGGTGGTATAAAATGTGTCATTGTATGAATAATGTTGTGTCATGTCACTCTAAATGTTATACAGTATATTACATGACATAAGCTGGTGATATTTCTTTTTTATTGTTTTATATTTGGCCAGTTTGCCACCTCTTTTGATTGGAGTGTAACTATACACGATTTGATATAACGCTACACAATACTACGAAATTAATATGATATTTTGAACAAAATGTAAAAAATGAAACTAAAATTGTATTTATAATTTTTAATTTATGAATAATTAGAATTATATTTTTCATAATTATAATTCTATAGATTTGACCACAATTCAAGGTTCAATTGAGCCTTCAGTATATAAATTTATGAAAATTAGGTCTGTCAGTAGTTCGGTCATTGAAAAATTACATTTAATTTTAGCATACATGAATTTAAAGCAGTCAAACCAAAACAGACATGTTTTTGATGCAGGTCACATGTTGGCAGCTCAGCCAGGAAGATTAAACCGGTGTCATATTTAAAAAAATCTCTTTTTTAATATTGATAGAAATTAGATTGGAAATTATGGGGATAGGTAGGATTGTGATAGGAAATGCATTGAACTCGCATCAGAAATGAGCACTATGATTCAATGTGTCACAGCGTTTAGTGACTTTCTTCTTCTAAATAAAAAAATCCAAACAGATTAATGATAAATCTGACTTTAGTACAGAAACAGCCTCACAGCCGATTATACTGTAGTCCCTAACCTGCGCTGACTTTACGGGGAACGTTAGTGGAGATTTATTGGAATTAAAGATAAATAATGGTGAAAATAATGATGGTTTTCCTGAATTAATTGCCATCCTGTCTTTATAAGTTTATGGAAGTAGCATATTAAGAGTCTGACAACAGACATTAACAGCACTTGTAATTACAATTGCAGACAGGCTGGAAATGAGATTCTGGATTTCTGCACGAGGTTAGATGGATGTAATTGCTGTACGGTGTCTTTTTTCCCTTTCAATCTCCCATAGCTGACTAGAGAAAACATATTCACGCAATTATGCAGCGCTCAGTCGCCTGCACACAAATCAGGCCTTTGGAGGCGCTCAAATAGAACGGTGACAGATCTGCTCAGGGCGCAGAGTCTCCGCCCGGAGAAGCTTCCGGAAACCAGAATGGGTTTTGACAGATATGACAGGGACATCACCAAAGAGACATGAGTCTGGGATATGCGGAGAGTGTTAGTGGAGCGGGACGCTTCTATTTCCAGCGTGTACAGTAGAGCAGCTCTGCCACATGGATGCTGTTTGTATGTATTTATAAGCTGTAATTGCATGGTATGGTAACAGACGGCGTCTTTGATGGCAAACATGTGAGCGGTTTGCAACATTGATGCCAATTAGCATGGCGGCCAGTGGCAACATACATTTGAAGTAAACGGCAGGTTTTTGGTGAACATTGTTGGAAAAATTTGTTACAAACGTGGCGCGGGCTGTCAGTCATAAGTAGACCCATATGGAATCTGTGCTGGGATGTTTTTTCACACCTTCCTCAGTTGATTGTGGGAGGGAATGTGTGGAATGTTTTTAAATTTGGTAAAATGTGTTAAACAGAGCTGAGAGTACAGACAAAGACAAAGTCCCTGTGTGGCATGTAATTTCGTTTGGCAACACCATGGCCAGCTGTTTTTTGGGTGAGAAAGATAACAGGCAAGTACAGCTCAAATTTAATTGAATTGGGAAAAAGACAGGATGTTGTCAGCATTACCTTTCGATAACATTTAGATGTTTTGAATCAATAACATTGCAAATTTGGAATTCAGTTGGACTGGGATGAAGGGTTTTTAGTCGAGCAAGTTAAAGGGATAGTTCACCCAAAAATAAGAATTCTGTCATTTATTCACTGTCATGTCATTTAAAAACGTCTTGGTTATGGATGTAACCTCAGTTCCCTGATGGAGGGAACGAGACGTTGTGTCGAGCCGACAGATGGGGTTCGTCACTGAGAACCAATCGCTTCCGACTTCTTAGAAAAGGCCAAAGAAATTGGCGAATGAAATTTGCATCCGGATATCCGGGTATAAAAGGGAGACGGCGTTCCTCATTCATTCACCTTAGTTCTGAGGAGCCTGAGACCTCTCACGACTGCTGCAGTGGGCAGCACGTGTTGTGGCAAGAAGGACACAACTAGGGCTGTCACAATTATGAAATTTGGCTGACGATTAATTGTCTAATAAATCATTGCGATTATGACGATTAATTGTCTGTTTTAGAGCTTTGACTTTTAATTCTCATACATTTTTTATTCAGCTTTGAAACGACCTATATTGTTCTGAATATAAAGACTGTGTTCTTTTTCTTGGAAATACATATAAAAAAATTGGGACATCGTACTTAAGGTTTAGGCTTTTACCTGTCAATAATACAACCGCCAAATACTTGTAAATTAAGTAAATTGATCAGGAGTGAATTGAAGCCACCATTAAAATACTATCAGTCATAGCAAAGCTTCTAGTCTGTTTTTTTCCTCACTTGCAAGACTACAATAAAAGTTTAATTCTATGTTAATGAGATTTTGGTAGGCCGGTTTTCACACTGAAATAATATTAAATTGTACTGCAGGTTATTTTGATGGTATATGCTTTAGTGATTGTGTTGTGGTGGTACATTTTACAAGTATTACCATGCTTTAGTTACAATATATACAATAACATATGCAGATGCACTACAGCTCCCCCTAGTGTCTTCTATAGAGATGTGCAATAATTGCGATGATCTGAAACCATCGCGATGAGGTCAAACAATTGCGATGAGATGATTATTTAATAATCGTGACAGCCCTAGACACAACGTCTCGTTCCCTCCATCAGGGAACTGACGTTACATCCGTAACCAAGACGTTCCCTTTCTGTCGGTCACAACACTGTGCCCTGTCACAATCTCTAGCGAAGCGACGGTGACTGGTCTGGGCGTGTCAGCCGTGAGCGCTACCATGAAATTGTAACCTACCAGTGGGTAGGTAGGGGGTCCCAGAGCTTTACTTGAAAGGTGGGAAGGCCCCTGCCTTCGGCCTCACAGGTACCTTAAGGCCACCACGACACGCCTCATGACCTGCCCGAGAGGGACCCCCATCCGTAGAAAGGTCATTGAAGACTCATGTGCATCAACCCGAGGGGTATCACCACCGCCGAGGATGCCATGTGCCCAGGAGCCTCTGAATTTCAGGGGGACCGCTGACTGCTTGAAATATTCCAGGCAGTTCAACACTGACTGAGCGCTTTCTGTAGTCAGTCGCACTGTAAAGGAGACAGAGTTGAGTTCCATACCAAAAAAGAAGATGCTCTGCACAGGGGAGAGCTTGCTCTTTTCTCGGTTGACCTGTGGTCCCAATCGATCTAGATGCCGAAGCACTAGGTCCCTGTGTGTACATAACAGAACTCGCGAGTGTGTCAAATGAGCCAGTCGTCGAGATAGTTTAGTACCCGCACACCTCTCTCCCTGAGGGGAGTGAGGGCGGCTTCCACGATCTTCGTGAAGACTCGTGGGGACAGGGACAGACCGAAAGGGAGGACTCTGTACTAATATGCCTGACCCTCGAAAGCGAACCGTAGGAACGGGCGATGACGAGGGAGAATCAAGACATGAGAGTAAGCGTCCTTCAGGTCGATTGCCATGAATCCATCTTGACATCTGATAGATGCCAGGATGTGCTTCTGCGTGAGCATCCTGAACGGCAGCTTGAGTAGGTGCCTGTTCAGGGTACGCAGATCTAGCGACCCCCGCTTTTTTGGGGACGATGAAGTACGGGCTGTAAAACCCGTTGAACATCTCGGCTAGAGGGACGAGCACGATCGCTTCCTCTCCAGAGGGGTGGCGACCTCGGCCCGAAGCACGGGAGCATCCTTGCCTCTGACTGAGGTTGAGAGGATGCCTCGAAACTTGGGCGGGCGTCTGGGGAGTTGGATCGCGTAGCCGAGATGGACCGTGTCCCGTAGTCACTGTGACGTTTGGGAAGCTCTTGTCAGGCTCCCAGGGACCGAGACAGGGAGGCTAGGGGTACGTTCTGCTTCATCGACCTCCCGGGGGTGGTTCGATGGCTGGCAGTGTGGATCCCTCGCCGTGGGGGGGCCCCGGAGAGGAGATCAGCTCTGCAGTTTTACCTGCCTGGCGATGATGTAGCACAATGCACCATCGAATGAGAGTGCTTAGGCTGATGATTATCCTCGACATTGGGTCTTGCCGCAACGTCGAGTTGCCGAACACCGTCGTGTAGAAGGTGAGAGCGGCTGTGATAATACCCAGACGATGATGTGGCACAACGCACCGTCGATTGACAGTGCTTAGGCTGCTGATTATCCTCGACGTTGGGTCTCGCCGTGACGCAACGTCGAGTTGCCGAACACTGTCGTGTAGAGAGTGGCTGTGATAAACGCCCAGAGAGAGAGAAAACTCTTAGAAGTGGGCTGTTGGGACGGGGCAGGAACCGTCCCGGATCGACCAACCAGCGATGGAATGGCTGGGGTCGGGCCCGAAGGTATTCTCGATCTCCCTGGGGTCTTCCCATGAGGGCCGCTTTGGCTTCCGCCGTGGCTACTGACGGGGTGGTGGTCTTCTCTTCGATGTCTCGAAGAGGACCAGGGCTGCTGGGAAGCAGACGGTGCATGGAATCTCGGCGGCCGGAGGCCGGTCGAGTCGCAGCTGGGGAGGATATACTTGATATCCTCTGTCTGCTCCTGTACTGTCGAGAACTGCGGCTCGACCGTATCACCAAACAGCCCCCCCTTGCGAGATGGGTGCGTCAAGAAAGCGGACTTTCTCAGCGTTACTCATCTGTGCAGCCAGCCAGAGGTGTCTCTCCTGGACCACAAGTGTGGACATCGCCCGACCCAGGGCCCGCGCGGTCACCTTGGTCGCCCGTAGAGCGAGGTCGGTGACGGCGCGGAGTTCCTGCATAAGCGCTGGGTCGGTCTTGCCCTCGTGGAGCTCTCTCAGCGCATTGGCCTGATAGACCTGCAGGATGGCCATAGCGTGGAGAGAGGGGACAGCTTGGCCTGCAGCAGAGTAAGCTCTAGACACCTCAGATGCCGAAAAGCCTACGTGCTTTGGACAGGAGTCTAGGTCGAGCCCCTGGGGGACAGCGACGTATCCTCTAGCTGCTCCACCATCGAGGGAAGAAAGGGCGATGGAACTAGTTGACGTGTACGCGCCGAAGGGGGGCGTTCCAGGTCATACTAAGTTCCTCATGCACTTCCGGGGGAACACGGCACTGGGGGCGAGTGCGGCTTGGAGCCGCTCTCAATCCCGAGGTACCGTGTGTCCAGCCGCGAGCGTTGGGAGAGGCAGTGCGGTGCACCGCAACCCAATGCCGGCGGCCCGGGAAAGCATGGCTGACATTTCGACGTCCGCTTCTTCCTGAGCTCGACCACCCTGAGGGAGGGAGCTTCAAGGAATCATCGGCGTCTGATGCCAGTAAGTCACCCTCCGATGCTGCAACAGACATCTCATGATCACGTACCGTTTCCGATACGTGGTTGAGGAACAAGACGGTGGGACCATCTCATGGGGAACGGTCAGACGAGCGAGACGAGGTGCGAACGGTCCGCGAGCCAGTGGCTGACGGATTAACGCTCACAGTAATCCTCATATCACCCTCGCTGCTCGCCGTAGTGGGTGGCAGGGCCGTAGTCCTGCCGTCACAGAACGGGAAGCAGACGAGGTGGTGGCTGAGTCCCGTGGGAACACAGCCACCCGTGACACAACGTCTGAATCGTCAACCGCCCGCAGTGCGGGCAGGACGTATCCACAACATCTGCCCCAGTGTACTGGAAGCAGACATCGTGTCCGTCCCCCTCCTCGATGAGTGTGTTGCACCCACGAGAACAGTGGGAAATTTGCTCTTTTATAGGAAAAACTCTAACACTTCTGGAACCACCAAGAGATGCCCAGGGGAAGTCGCCGCAGGAAGGGACAGTCCGCTGCACCACGTCGTAGAACCGGCAGTCTTGTAGTTGCTATTTGTAGCGAAGTCTGTTGATCATGAGCGAAGGCTCCGAAGAACAAAAGGTGAATGAATGAGGCACGCTGTCTCCCTTTTATACCCGGATATCTGGGGGCGGAGTCCGGCATGCAAATTTCATTCGCCAATTTCATTGGCCTTTTCTAAGAAGTCAGAAGCGATTGGTTCTCAGGGACGAACCCCATCTGTCGAGAGACCGACAGAAAGGGAACTGTATGTGACACTTTCTTCTGTGGAACACAAAAGACGTCAGTGTTTTTTGGTTACAAATGTTCTCCAAAATATCTTCTTTTGTGTTCCGCATAGACATGAGGGTAATGAAAGAATGAAATAATTTTTATTTTTATAAATTTTTATTTACCCATTTAAGTAAGGATGCACCGATAGGATTTTTTGGCTGATACCGATTTTAACAAACAACTATCGTCCGATTCCGATACCGATATTGGTCAATTGTATAGTACTTTACAATACTAGCTAGCTTTTTCTGCATTAAATTAATTTAACTGAAAATGAATTGGATCCATTTAACATTTTAAGAGAAGGGACAAGTTATGATAAAAATACAATAAGACAATCTTCAAACGTGATTTTTGCTATCCAATATTTCTTTTATTAACAACATTAACTCATATTTTACTTAACATTGAACATTTCTTTAATAAATTTAAATAAAGTCTGTGCTGTTGCCATTTAATTAATTTGCTCAGAGAAAAACGTTGGATTATTCAGACATGCAACTGATTGCCTCCATGCAGTTAACTAATAAACCACCGGTATCGGCCATTTCATTGCCGATATGCCGATGGTGTTAAATTAATCCAAAATTGGCCAATTAATATCGATGGCAGATACATCGGTGCATCCCCACTTTTAAGCTTAAAAATGTATTGCAGGCTGGTTTAGCTAATGTGCATTCTAGCCCTGTGATTGGTTGTTTAGATTTAAAGGCCGGCTTTCTATTCCTCCAGACACCATATTGAGCGATGTAATGAAAGTCAAGATAATAATGAAAGTCAGTGGGCTCCAATATATATATTTTTTGGTTACCAAAGTTCTTAAAAAATAAATTGTGTTCTGCAGAAGAATGAAGTAAGTAAATGATTTTTGGGTGAACTATCCCTTTAATAAACATCTGTTTGAATTCTGAAGAACCTCCAGAGATTTTTGTGGCTCTCTGTGGGCAGATTCTGAGTAGGCCTAGGCATGAAGGAGTATGTGGTGTATAAATATACCAGAGCCAGTATTTTATCAAGAACCCAAGAAATCACAAGGATGAAATGGTTAATCCCCCTGGTAAACACAGAGGACACATGAGGGCTACCGTGCTGTAATTGCATTTATTAAAGGACCTTGCCCTGCCTCCACCCAACCAGAGTCAGCTGAGGGCCAGGAGCTGTCCTTGTCCAGGCTCTATGAAAAGGTCTGGGAGACCAGTGCCGTTTAGGACCGTAACGACAGACCTGGTTCTCAGATTACAGTATAGTCATTACCCCCTCCGTGGCCCATGGCTTCAGTCGGCATGGCCTTGAGCCAAAACATAGTGCCTTCAGTGTAATTTCATACAAGCTTTTAAAATTAACCTGCTAGCCTGTAATGAGTAATTCAGCTTGCCCTTCTTTAGAAGTGGCAGGCTATACTATGACATGGAGAGAGAGAGAGGCAGGCAGTCCACCACGTATTTATTCTGTGGGCATTTTTAGAAAGCCACAAATGACCGTGGCTCAGCCCTTGTGGTCTCCTCCGAGCTATTTGTGAGCACTGAATGTATGTCTGAAGGAAAACTGGGACGTGTCTTATATCAGGCATTGTTGCGATGGTATCAGTGAAACACTTATAGACCAGAAGGTGATCATGTGGTGGATCATTGCGGTGTCGCAGATGAAGAGAGATACCCTCGGCGCAGTTCAAGTGTTGCAAATGTTTGTCTGTTTCATTTGAGACCAATGAAGATACTGTCGGTGTGTTTGTTTGCCCTGTAATTTTTAAAGGGATAGCTCACCCAAAATGCATTTTATTATTTACAAACTTATGCCTTTTTTTCTACTACAGAACACAAAAGAAGACATTTTGAAGAATGATTGTTACCAAACAACATTGGCCTCCATTGACTTCTATTGAATAGACACAACCATTTACATTTATGCATTTGACAGACGCTTTTATCCAAAGCGACTTACATTGCATTATCCTATACATTTGTTTCTAAGTATGTGCAATCCCCTGGGATCGAACCCACGACCTTGGCGTTGATAACGGCATGCTCTTACCACTGAGCTACGGGAAAGCTAAAATATAGCAAAATATCTTCTTAGGCCTTCCACAGCAGACAGAAAGTCATACACGATTTGAACGACCTGATGGTGAATAAATAATGATGATTTATTTTTATTTTTGGCTCAACTAACCTTTAACTGGTGGGTTGTGACCCAGTAATGGGTTGCCGGTCTGTTCTAATGGGGTCACGGACAGTAGACAAAAATGCTTAATGCAAATAATAGTACGCAACAGACCATACGTTCAAACATTTAGGAGGGCAAAATGAAATCTTGTATCATCTGTTGTTGCCTTTGAAGGTTTTGTGTGCAATTAAATTCTGCCAAATTAAACGGAAAACTATATTGAAAAGGTTACATGACATGCCTTCTTCAATGTTCTGAAACGGAAGCAGTTATAATGCACCCTTCTGAGATTCAGAAGAGAAGGGGTCAGTGTCTAGTGAGGTACTTAGAGAGAGTGTAACTGACCCCATAGCCTAAATATGTTTTATGTCTAGACGTGGCTAATTTAGGCAAGTCCATTTTGGCTAATGTGTCTGATATGTGTGTGTGCGCAGGCAAAGTAAATATGAATGTGCAGTGGGAGGAAGACTCTATGGAAACAGTTCCAGCAGTACCAGTGCGGATAGCCTTCATATTAGTGGTGCATGGACGGGCCTCTCGCCAAGTGCAGCGGCTATTCAAGGCCATATATCACACATCCCATTTCTATTACATCCATGTGGACCAGGTACGTCTTCAACACACACACACTATTCTTCTTTCTTTCCTTCTATAACATTATTTACATTCAACAAAGCAGCATTCAAGAATTTATTTAATGTGTTTCCATTATAGTTTGTAGGCACAAGTGAAAAACAATTTACAGCATCTTAAGTGAGCATATAATTCTCATATTTTATTCTCAGCCATCCAGCATTTCTCATGTGACATCCATAAATTCACATGTAAACATGTGGAAATGTACAGAAAGTGTACACAGGCAGCTGAAAAGGAATTGTGGGGGGATGGGAAAGGAAAGAGTGGAGAGGAGAGGGAAAGAGAGGAGGATGCTGGGAAAATAGTGGGCTCCAAACCCCTACACTCATTCAATAAGCTGTTTCAAAAGCCCAATGGAGGATTATTACAGAGCTATACTTCAGCGTCTTTCACACCGTTTATTCTCACAGTTTGGCAAGAGATAGAGTGTGAACATGAAAGGCTGTTTGTTCACACACAAACACACACACACACACAACGTTGCACCCCCCACCCTAATTACACACATTCAAAAATACACTTAATGAGGCACTTGAATTTATGGCAGGAATGAGTGGGGTGAGTATGCTGTCTTGTAATTTCAAAAGAGCAGGATAAAGAGACGCTTTTCAATCAGTCCATCATCATAGAGACAAGCTTTATGACTCCATTAAGTAAAGACCAGAGGAAAAGAGACGAGTTAAAGGTGGGGTGGAGTAACACCGAGAACACAAGAAAAATTAGAGGGCTAGTTGACCCAAAAAATTTAACTCTAGTATCGTTTAACAACATGAGAGACTTTGGTTTTGGGTCAAGTATGCATGACTGAAGTATGCATAGCAAAGTGCTTACACGTTACATAAACATGTTACATGTTACCTTGTCTGTTTGAAAAGTCTTCATCCACTGAATTCTATCTGTTCCCCACCAAGGTACCCCTTAGTCGATGGTCAAACTTTATTTCTCTCATAATAATGCTGATCTTGTTTGACTGAATGATCCTGGATAAAGTAGTTAACCAAATTAACTAGGGATGTGCGAGACTAATCGACAGCTCCTACTAGTCGACACTGAAAACAACAGTCGATTTTACGAAAAAATTACACAAAATGTTATAATTTAAATGACTTTCATTTTAATGTTTTGTTTAAATACATTTTAAATAACATTCTAAAACAATATGTTTGAAAAAATAATTATTAATAGTCTTTAAAAGTGTATCAGTGTAAATTTTAGGTCAAATCTAGAATGCGTTTCCTTTGTGCCAATTGCAGCACGCTCAGAAATGACCACATGAAAGACGAGTTGTGGGGGTGTTTTGAAGAAGGAAAATGGGTAGGTTTTACGCAAACTATGTATTATCAAAGTGGCATAATAATAATTTCACTGGAGCCATGCGTAACCATACTGTATTGGGTTCTTATTGCCGCGACTCAGAAAACGCGGACAGAAGCGCGGAATGCAGGCATAAAATGAAAAAGTAGATAATGATCTAAAGCTACATACAGTTATGAACAATTACTTAATAATAAATATCAATATTTTAATATTTAAAATGCATGAAAGATGGTTTGACGTTATTTGATGGCAGAATGAGCTGTAAATGCGGTGACTGCATCTTGAGCACACTCAATAAAACTGAGATGAGAATGTCTCAGCTTCTAGATTCACAGAACTTTGAAATGTCTTTGATTATAATGTTCATCACAAATAAAGCGCTTGAATAAACATGATCACTTAGCACTGTTGTCTGTGTGTCCTTGCAGAGTATGCGCAGATTCCTCAGAAAGAGTTATTGTTCACAAACATTGAGCCGACTTTCATCCGAGCATAATGCTTGCATTTCCCCAACACGAACATGTAGAATAATATTAACATCATAATCACATGCGGTCTCGAGTGTTTAGCCTATGTACTGTATGTTCTATAAATGAGCTAATATGGGCAGTCTGCTTTATCAGCGGCTTTTTCATTCGCTCTGCGCGAGATCAAATGCGTTCTGTAGCTTGTTCTGTACTTTTTGTCTATTGCTTTCTATTCGCTTTTTTGTTTACACACATTGCTATGCTTAATAAATAATAAACATGATATAATGTAGGCTATCTTGTTTGTCGATAGGCTATATGCCCTAATTATAACTTGTACTTAAATTGCGACGTAATTTAAAAAGCTGTGTTTTTTTTCATTCAGCATCATTTTAATAAACAAATAATGAAACATTCGTTTTTAAGCTTTTAATTAATTGTTGTTAATTATTTTAAGTTTCATGATTTCAGTGTAATACACACTTTTACTAAAATTTTATTTAATTTGATTACTTAAATTTAATTGAACTTTCAGAAAAAACAGACTTGAAGGAGAAAATTAAATGGATTTCATAAGGTCGTATAGGCTACATATTTTAAGCCTAGGCACAGACCAGCCGAAACAAACACTCATCGCGTCACTTCTTGCAACCGCTAAACGATCCAGTCAGGGTTGGCGCATCAGCAAATGCAGAAATATTAATGATCATAACGGAAGGAAAGTGGAACACGTATGCCTGTTTTAGCTACATTAAATATTGGATATGAACAGTTTGATTAGTAGCCTACATTCTTTAGTCTAAACATATTACATATAGGTCCTACACAAAGTTTTTGTACAGCCTTCTGGGCCATTCTTAGTTTTAGACTAGTCAACTACACGGTTACAAAACTTTCGTTTAAACGACTGTCAAATTAGTCGTAGCGCACATCCCTAAAATGAACCAGATCCTGTCATTTTCACCCCATAGCGATCCAACTACCTGCACAGGCAGATGGTGGCTCTGGCCGACCAGTACCCCAACGTCCGGGTCACATCATGGCGCATGTCTACGATATGGGGCGGGGCCAGCCTTCTCACCATGTACCTGCAGGGCATGAAGGACCTGTTGGCCATGCGGGATTGGCCGTGGGATTTTTTCATCAACCTCAGCGCTGCCGATTACCCAATCAGGTAAATGATCAATGTGTCCCATTGCTCTGCTCATGATTGATTATACTGCTGATGTCGTTTGTGTTGCTCGGTTTGTCTGCTTTCTCTAAGGAACGATTCAGGTTTATTGGTCGGCAGAAAGAACAATTGAGTTAACACCTGACTAGGATCTAGCTGTGGGGTGCTGGGAGATTAGTTCCAAACAATGTCACAATTTAGTTTAGCAGGGGATTATGGGTAATTGAGATCACCATTGGCTGTTTGATTGGGTGTCGACAAGCTTGATGGTTCATCAGCTGTTAAGGGATTACGTTTAAGCGTCTTGTGAAGATTGCATTCTTGTTTATACAGAATTAATTCGGTTTAATATTGACGAAGCAAAACAAGGACGTGGAGATATTGAATGTGGTGAGGCTCTGAAGTTAGATGGAGGCTTGTTGTTTATATTTAAGGCAATTTAAGAGTTAAAAAAATTACGTAATTGATTCGTTTTGCAGGTACAGTGTATGAAGTTTAGTGGCATCTAGTGGTGAGGTTGCAAATTGCAACCAACGACTCACTCTTCCCCCTCCCTTACGAAGCACTAGGGTGGCTGACACAGGACTAAGATGTCACGGTTTTGCATCTTTGCTGAAGGAGATGACGTATTTATGAAACGCGCTCTGTAGAGCAGTTTTTCCATTTAGGGCTACTGTAGAAACAACATGGCGGTGTATGTAGATAGAAATACATCAAATGTATTCAAATGTATTAAAGAGTATAAATTAGGGCTATCAACGTTAACGCATTAACGCATGCGATTAATTTTTTTCAGATTACACGTTTAACTATTTAACGCAATTAACGCAGCATCCATTTATTTTGTCATTCGTCTAGCTTTACATTATATAATCACGCTCTTATTCATGTAAAGGCCTTTAAACCATTTAAGCGTGATTTGAAACGGTTGCTTTGGACGTGTTTGACAGTTTCTTGCTGTGGGACACGGCACAACGCAACGCGACAGCGGTCCCATCTGGTGTATACAGTCACGGGCTAAAGTCTGCGTCAGTGAATCTATGTCAGACAGCGCATCAGTATTAAGTTCTCTTTCGTGCTTGAATGAACAAAAATATACAAAATTATACCAGAAAGCCCGTTTTGTCTAGCATTTTCGTATGCACAGACTTCAACGTGTTAAATAAAATCTTAAATGAATGCAAAGAGTTGTGAAAATGAGAAAGGCGTCAGATCTGCGTTGAGCGTCAGCTCTTAAAGGGGCCGCATTCTTAAACCTGCTGCTGTGACTCCTGTCATTAATGTTAATCAAAAACAAAAGAAAAGAGGACATCAATGTGTTTTGTAGCTTTAATTCTGTATTTAATTTATAATTTGTGTAAAGTGTTTGAGAACTTAATTCAATTTCTGTATATTTCCTACATGTTAGACATGATAGCTCTCAATTATACTGTACTTTAATGTTGAACGGCTATAATTAATGTTAAAATAAAGAAAAAATAATCAATTTGATGGAGACATCAGTTGCAGTACTAATATAAAAGAGTTTTAACATTTTATGTATGATTTATAAAATGATGCTGTTAAAGAAATCTGTTGTTTCTACATTAATTTGGAGATTAAATGTGAAATTATTGAAATGAAAAAGTTTATTTAAAAATATTAATGTTATGTGTAATCGTGATTAATCGGATACATTTTTTTAATCGATTGACAGCACTAGTATAAATATTTAGAATATTATTCTAGCAAAAAATAAATAATTGAAGTCAATAACAAGTTGCAAAAACAGTAAAAAAATTTGAAAATACAGATAAAATCAGGTAAGCTGCTTCAAAAGGGCTTAGGATATTATTTCAATACATGAAACTCCAGCGTAGTTATACTATCCCTAAGCCGAACTGCGTCTGAAGATGTAAATTATCATGATAAATGTCTTTAATGCACATAACTCTTCGATGCATATTGAGCACAGGATGAGAGATTGAGCAACCCTGCTCACCCTCTCCCCCTCCCCTCGGCTACAATCAATATTACGGCCATGTCATTTTCTGCAGCCCTCAGAAATCAGGGTGTTAGCGATCGATACGAGCGTGTGATGAATTCTGGCCTGTCCCACGCTGCCGTTCAAGGTTAATCCTGCCTCTATATCACCCCGTCGCACACCACACCTCCAGACCGGAGAGGGGAGTTAGCTGTATGCTAAAGCCCTTTTAAAGCAGAACATCAAAGAAAAATTAAATGATTCTTTTCATCTCTAGCGTTCGGTTGGGTTCAGGTGCGAGCTGTAAGTAGCCTGTCAGGGTGTTTATGTGTGTGTGTGGGATGGTGCAGTTATGTAGTTGCTATCATTTATATTATGCTGTTCAGAAACACCATTTCTCTAAAACAACAAATAGGTCTATTAAAGAGTCTGATGTGGCTTTTCTGGTTGGTGTGATGTACAGTTATTTCTCAGTCCACTATCTGTTGGGTCGGCAGAGTGGAAGCGTGTTGTGATCTCACAGATTTATAAATGGTGAAAATCTGTTGAGAAAGTAGGTAAGGATGTGAATTTTAATATTATGTTGCCCTAAGCTTGTTTTTCTCTAAATTGAGTGTTTTCCAACCAGGGTTACATGTACCTCATTGGGTTCCCAGGAGGTACTTGGATTTAACTTTGTTAAAGCTGTAAAACAGAAAATGCAATGTTAGGGCTGATAATAGATTAAAGTAATAAATCACAGTACAAAACAGGTTTACTACGAGTTTAATCCAAATGTACTGAATTCAATGCAAAACCTATATAAATTAAATATAGCCAAATGAGCCAAAATGGGTACAAACTCTATTGCCACCTCCCCACGCTCATATTTAAAATGTGATTCATTAGCCAAAGGACAAAGTAAAATTATTATTTGATTTCAGTATGTATAGATTATGTATTTTTGTAGGCCAACCCAGAAGTTAGCGCCGCACTGGTTCCATCGACTGAAAGCCTATGCATTTTTTACACAGACTTTTGAAAGATCGCAAAAAATATGCTCTGTGATTAACAAAGGTTAATGAAAGCAATCTTTACAAATTAACACAATATTTGCTATTTTTGAAGCCTTAATACAATCGCCAGAAGTAAAAAGCTAACATGAGGCTATAAACAGACTACACTACGGTAGCTCGATGTCAACATCACTCCCACCAAGCCTCCGACAACTCTTTCAAACTTTATTAAAAACATGTTCCCTGGTATAATCACTCTGTGAATGAATCTCCGTCCACGGTTTGTCCATGTTGCATTATTTGTGAGATTTTTATGCGTTATGACATTTAATGTCCCTGCCGATGTAGTCGCTTTTAGCAACTTGTTAGCAACCGCCGTTTTAAGACACGATAAAGCTTTAAAAATCACGAGCGGATTATAACTGGTGTGTTTTATGTAATAGAGTAAAACGTGAAAATATTTAGAGGTTTTGTTTACCACAGACCTTATTTTAGGTATTTAACCAAAAACTGACTTTGGGGCGATGGAACTGGAAGTGCTAAAATGCTAACTCGCCGGGTTTTGCATACAATAATACGTTATCTCTGCGGTACTCTATTGAGATTAATATTGTGACCATGAATTATTCTGGCCCTTTATAATCATGTAGTGAAAATCTGATATTGTGACAGGGAACAGAGATTCTCTCTACTCGTTCTCGCTTAAGTTTTCTTCATAACATTATAAACACAATCGCCCCCTGAACGTTGACAAACATGCTTAGGTGTCTCACTAAAGGGAGGAAGCTACTTGATGATGTTTTGTTTTGATACTTTTATGTTAATACCGCAAAATGATATACAGTACAATGTAAAATAAACAAACTTGTTTGATAGGGTACTTTAGCCGTTCTAATTTATTTGCGCACAACATCATTTGTGTCATTTCTGACAGTTGAAAAGGGCAGAGCCAAATTGAGGCCCATTAGACATCATCTCAGTTTGACCAGACAGATGAGATGCATTGTCATCCTGACAGTGAATGTTTCACTTCCCACCAATGGCGTATGTCAGAAAAAAAGTGTGAGACAGGAAGTCAGAGCGAGAGAGGCAGAGATGAATCCTCACACATGATTGACTTCCGTTGTAGAGCAGCAGTCTGTACACCGAAGGTTCACTACTGCTTTCATTATCGCTTAATTGTCTATGACAGCACATGTTAGAGGTCACATGGGGGGAGTCACAGTTCTTGGCCTTCCTAAAGACCCTGCGCTTAAAAGCATTGTTCGCATGTCGTGACTGTGATGCGGAGGAATCTGTGGTACCTGTGGCTGGTGGATGGCTGAATGTGGTGCTTATTTTCCCCTCTAATTCCCTCCTGATGTCCATCCTTCTGCATGGATGAGTTTGAAAAGGGCTGGACAAAAAGCTAGCTCCTCTATGGGGAGCCTGGATGCCAGGGGCAGGGGGGCTCTGTTACACAGCGGCTTTGTCGGGAGCGGCAGGCTTTTTCATTCGTTTAGCCGTGCCATCTTGCTCTTTTTCTCTGGTGCTGTTTTCAAGTCAGTGCAGCTGTTTTATGGCCTTTTCGTGAAGAGAGAAAAGGAGAAAAATAATGAGTGTGCTCTGTGGTGTCCCCTACTGGAATGGAGCAGCACTGCAGTCTGTGATCTCAATAATGATGACTGTTTGAGATTGTTCATATGTACTACACACTGAATTTGTATGTGGAACTGTATGCAATAACAAACTGTTTATTTTATGCTGCATTGTCACATGACCTCAGTCTTATGAAATTATTATGTAAATTTGTGTAAAAATTGTATAACAATTTTGCCAGCCTAATTAAAAAAATTAGAAATCATTACAAAGTATCTTCTAGTTGGGTTGTCACTGTTGACCTTGAGGATTAAGCTGGATGAAATGCTTCATGGGATACAGTATACCCTCAATGCAATGCATTGTGGTAGTGTATTGTACATATCGTCAAATGTAGCAGGTCATTTAGGGTATTTCATTCCTACAATAAATGTGCATATCTTGCAAACTATGCATACTAAAGTGGTACAAGTAGTTTGATGGAATGCTGCTCCGAATATACCCACTCTCTTTTTCCGTCCGCTCTCTCTCTCTCTCTCACTCTGACTGATGCTCATTATTATTGCACAATTCCGACAGCGCTGCACCAGTCAGATTTCAAATCTCGCTGGTGTCTCAGTTACAGAATACACCACTGCTAATAGCCCGAGGTCTGAGTTTACCCGGCGCAGGGAGTGACTGGCAGCTGTATGTGTGCTCGAGCAGGGTTTCATTTCAAATGCCACGCAGGGTTTCCCATTCTGATTTTTGGCAGAAAATCAAGGTACGGGACAACACTCTAGGATTGAGTTCTAATTCATGGGTGTTGATCATATTCACACAGCAGTAGCATGTAGTCTTATGACAATTTGAGCTGTAGGTAAAATACATATGAATGTGGATGTGTGATTGACATGTGCGGCTGATGGTGACATCAAGAAAGATGGGAATGAAATAATGGGATGACAGAGCGTTTAATATGTTAAAAATCACATGCAGACACGTTCAACATATTGAATGTCATTTGGAAGTTGGTAGCATTTATTTACTTTTCTTTGAGGGGCTGTCTTGCTATTTTCAGCCTTTTAATGATCTTCAAGATGTATTTTTTCAGAAGTGGTCTAAAAAAATGGATCTTTTTTAATCCAGTCATTTTTTATTCAGTGGAACCATGAGTTAGCCAAACCGTAGGATTCAAACCCATGACCTTTGCAATTCTTAACCAGGAAAATTGACTACAGACGTTTAGGTAATGCATTGAGACAGGTGGTGAAAGAGGGCAGCTGGCATTAGGGGGTGAATCTGGCTCTCTGTGTGTGCTTGGACTCTCCCAGAATCCCCTGTGCTCTGCAGTCATTTACGCTGTGACTCATTAGCAAACTAACTCTCTGTTAGTCTTTCGCCAGTTTTCTGCCTTCTAACGCTCTATCAATCTCTCCTCAGGACCAATGATCAGCTGGTGGCCTTCCTGTCCAAATACAGAGATATGAATTTCATCAAGTCTCACGGGAGAGACAACGCTCGGTGAGTGGTGACGTGCGTTTTTGCTGCTAGATGGAAGCGAGTGACAGTCAAACAGAAGGTAACTTGAATGGTGATAAAAATAACTTTGTAATTTGCATTGTCGAATGTTGCCAACAGATTCATCAGAAAACAGGGTTTGGATCGGCTTTTCTTCGAGTGTGACACCCATATGTGGCGGCTTGGAGACAGGAAAATTCCAGAAGGCATTTCCGTGGATGGGGGATCTGATTGGTTTCTGCTCAACCGAACGTTCGTGGAGTACGTCATCAACTCTCAAGATGATTTGGTGACCAACATGAAGCGTTTCTATGCGTACACGCTCTTACCTGCGGAGGTGAGACAGTTTTCTTGAAAACAATTTATTTCTGTTGTGCTTTTTTTAAATCTTTTATTTACTTCCACTGTTCACTGGATTGGATTTTTATTTCTCACAAATAGCTTATGATAAATCTTGTAGATATAGATTTCAGAAAAGCTTTATGAATTTGCATAGCTTCATTTGCTCATTTGCATTGTGTATTGTGTTTTAATGAAGGGGATTTTCTCCCCCGCTGTAGTGGGGTGAAATTGGATTCTTCCTCCCGTCTGGATCTAGTTATTCACAGCTGAGATATTGGATATTGTGGCCCGACAAGGCAATTGGCTCTTTTTTGTACTGATGTAGACATTTAACACAGCAGACCTCCTGACAGGGCCATTCTGTTAGACATCCATCTTCATTTTATCAGATGTCATTATTCCGTTTCAGCCTCTTAGTCATTTATTTCTCTTCACCTCTTCCCTTCCCCCTCTATTCATCATCTTCCTCTCCTTTTCTCTCTATCTCTGCAGTCATTTTTCCACACGGTTCTGGAGAACAGTCCGCATTGCGAGAGCATGGTGGACAACAACCTGCGAATCACGAACTGGAATAGAAAGCTGGGCTGCAAGTGTCAATACAAGCACATCGTGGACTGGTGCGGCTGCTCCCCCAATGACTTCAAGCCCTCTGATCTTCCTCGTTTCCAGGTGAGCATCTCCAGAAGCCTGTATCAGTATGAGCGGTAACAGGAACAGTTCAATGGACCCAATCATTAGTTAAGCTCCTCGAAAGCTGTTTCACAAACAGTGCTGACCCTCAAGCCTGACTGAGGCCCGTGTCACTTCCTGTTCAGTCTGTTTAAGCACAATAGGCTTTTAATTTACCTTAAACAAACACCTAATTGTGTGAGACAAAGTCTCCAGTCAGTAGCGATTTCAATCGTGATTAGAAATCCAATGAGACTTAACTAAAGAAAAGCCCCGCTCACTCGTGCTTACACGGGGATCTGTGATTAACTCGGCCCGGCAAAAAAAGAACGATGAGGGATCAATTTCAAGGCGGTCTCATCAAAAAGATCCAAGCTGTGTGTCTAGTACAGTAGAATAAGGGCACGGAGCTTGACCGCAGCAGCCAATTTCATTCCCGTTGCTCCACCTCTGGTCTGGAAGTCTCTCATTAGCCCGCAGTATAAAGTCAATCCTAGCGCAGTCATGCCCGACCCCGGTGACTCACGCTCTACTGTAAACGGAGCTACAGGCTCGGATGAAATGAGTTTTGAACATGTCATTCCCAGCCCAATGATTTTCCTCCCCTTCACATAGCTGGCCGTGCCTTATTTTTTCCATTCCGCTGCAAGGAAACGCATTTTTTTTTGCCTTTTCTGGTTTTCACTCTCCCAACTTTTTCCCTTCGTCGTGTTGCTTGTGGTAGGGTTTCGCATAAATGATGCAGCGGTCTGTTCGGTAGGTTGTTTCCTCATAAACTCCCTACTGTGCACCCGTGTGCCAAACCATGACATCATCTCCACGTGCCACATCAGTCAACTTATGCGTCGCTGTTTCATGGCTGAGGAGACCGTGGTGCATCCTAAATGACGTTTCTACATTCTGATATGGTACGAAAAAAGATATTTTGGCTCAGTCCAAATTTTTATTTTTTAAATATCACTTCCTGTTCTAAACAGACCTAAGCACTAGGTAAAAAAAACCCGGCAATTTGAAATTATTGCCACATTTAGAGCATCGCTAAATGTTTACAGCCGCAACTCTGTATAATGCAGTTCATTCACAGAGACAGCGGTTAACTATTTCAGCCCTGTACTGTGGGAAGCGCCCGCAAGTGTTTAGCACACTGAAGGCACACCAATTGATGTGAGTTTTGAGTAATTGTCCGGTGACAATAGCTCCTTTCTCACAGACAGCTCTGAAGAAACGGTACAATGGGAGAGGAAGGGAGGCTTGAAATGTTTCATGACAGTTTAGATTTTATTCAAGTTTTTCTCACCCCTCACCCGCCAGAGCCCCAGCGATCCTGAAAGAGCTTTTCTAGACATGCTTTTCCAAATCTCTTTAGTCTTTCTCACGCTTTTTTGCCTTTTACAACTTTTGTTAAAAAATGCGAGAATTTGGGTTAAAGAGTTTACTAAAAAACTAACATTCGGTCACCACTCTTCATGTTCCAACCTACGATTTTGTTTCTCGTGTGGAGGGAGACATTTTGAAGAATGTTGCAATTATAATGAATTGGGACTATGGCTTTCAGGTTAAAAAAGCATCTTAAAGCCCCACTGACATCCAAATGAAAGTTTTTTTCCTTTTATTAAAAATAAGTTAGCCTTAAGGACATCAATAAACTGATATGCTCCTGACTAAATTCCCATTTAGAAGATATAACCGTTCAAAACTGACAGTCTGGCACGTGCGCTCAAACAAATCTGGAAATTCCATGACATCACGCTACACTTCAGCCTCTCGTCAAAGTTCTCGTCCAATCAAATCTGCTTTAGAATCCGAAGAGTCCCGCCCCCTTCACTATGAGAGCTGCTGAAGTGGCGCCTCATATAAGCCACTTGTTCGCAAATGTATTATGTCCTACATAGTTAATGACGCATAGTGCGCTAGATGGGAGATAGGGGATGATCCCGAAAGTGTAAACATTAACATTGAAGTATTAATTTCGCGTTAGTGTCACACGAGCGGTTGCACGTGAGTGTCTTCCGGTTCAGACACATGATAGCACAGAGTTGATCATATGCGCCGATCATACGCGCAAATCCGCTGAGTAAACAAACGTATCTGACCCGTTTCAAGTCTACACAGAATATTGAATGTTAAGGCTATATGGAAGAGATCGGACATCGCAGCCTTGATGAGTAAAGGAGAAGACAAACGTCAGTGTCACTCATCAACGTAAATAACAAGCTTCAAATGACACATCACTGGTATCACTGATCTTCCTAATCTTTGCAATAGACTTTTACACCACTGTGGCTATGACGCTGTTAAATGCAGCTTTGCCAGGCTGACTGTGCCATAAACGAAGCGCTATTTGTTGTTTTAAAAGGGGGCGGGGCCACTCGATATGTCTCGCGCTCTCTGCAGTCTCTCTTCAGTTGAAATTACATCAACACATCAAATAATGCTGCACGTTCCAAGGCATTGCAGTGGGTCTTTAAAAGTAGTTTTGCACTTTATCCTCCCAGACTCGATGATTCGGTCGCAGCAGTTCACTGAGCTGAAGACTATCAGTGAATAATGACTTAAATTTGAGTCTGTTCTTCACACCAAGCTTATCGTATGACTGAAATATACTGCACGAGTCAAATGGACATCATTTATTATACTTTAATGGTGTTTTGTGTTATTTTTGAAGCTTGAGAGCCTCAGTCCCAGATGGAAACAAAGGACCAAATCTTTCAAATTTCTCCTTTCGCATTCCTGGAAAGAAAGTTGTGCAGGTTTAAAACAACATGAAGGTGACTAAATGGTGGATTTTCGTTTTTGGAAGCTCTTCCTTTGAAGGTTCCGGTGTTTTGATTTTTCCATCTTCTCACGAAAGATGTCTTTTTGGCGTCAGCTGTCATCGCAACACTATTTCAAGTATGAGGCTTTTTTGATGCTTTCTCTTCTCCCAGATGTTATCCTGCGTCTTAACTGTTTTGTATTACTTGTGTTAGTCTGCGGGGAGGCGAGGCGGATATGTGATGCCTGAAGTGAATAAAAAGCCAAGCCACACATTCTGCAAGAGATAGCGCCACTTTGATATTTATTTTTACTGTCAATTATCTCTCGAGAATTTCTCTTCACTTTTTTGCTTAGTTTCTAGCACATCGTACGCAATGGTGTGCTACGCTTTTCAATTTTCTCATTCCTCTCCCGTCACTCTCTCTCATTCTCTTCCTGTTTTTCACAGTCTCAGCAGGCTGTCTGTCTATCAGTGTCTCTTTGTCTGCACATTCACAGTCTTTATTTCTTTGTCTCCATCAGCAAACCACCAGGCCTACGTTCTTTGCGAGGAAGTTTGAAGCCAGCGTGAATCAAGAGATCGTGAACCAGCTGGATATCTTCCTGTTTGGGAGTATGCCCCAGGGCACGCCGGGTTTCAAAGCCTACTGGGAAAATGTTTTTGAAGAACCTGATGGTATTCACAGCCTGTCAGATAAGCAGCTCACGCTCTACCACGCCTTCGCCCGATTGGGCCTGACACGAACTGCCAGCTCATTACAAGGAGACCCCAGTGACACCAGCTGCAGGTCAGTTCCATAGTATCTTCAGTTCTGGAGGGTTTGTGGGAGCTTGAGGAGAATTTTAAGTAAATAAATACATGACATCCCAGTAAACAACTTGACAAGAACAGGCTATTTTTCAGTTTGGACATTCTTGATTGAAAAAGGACATTTGGAAGAGATATATTGAAGGGCTTATGAATTTATTCATATAGTCAGTAGGCTTTAGCTACGTCAGAGTTTGCTAGTTGATTGCAGGTGGTGTTAATCATTGCAGGTGGTGCTGAGTCATTCTAGGTGGCATTTTGTTGTAGAAAGACTATGTAGTGCAGGATGAGTCATCATTATTTCTGATCCAATTTCCCAGAACTGGATATATGGGTGGATGCATAAATGGATAGATATGTAGATGGATAGATGGGTATATATGAGTATGACGCTTAGATGAGTAGATACATGGATATATAGATGCATAGATGGATACATAGACGGGAAGATGCTAAGATGGGTAGATGGATAGATACATAGATGGATACATAGACGCTTAGATGGAGTAGTTGCATAGATACATAGACATAGATGGGTAAATGCATACATGGATACATAGATGCGAAGACGGGTAGATGCATGGACGGATAGATACAGAGATGCGAAGATGGGTAGATGCATGGACGGATAGATACATAGATCTGCTAAGATGGGTAGGTACATAGATGGATAGGTGCACAGATCGAAATATGCATAGATGAATACATAAGACGCTAGGGGAGCAACGGATCACAAAACTCACGGTTTGGATCATTTTACAGATTTTAGGTCACAGGTCGGATCATTTTCGGATCAGCTAATGTAAATGCTCATCATAGTTTAATTATTATAATATGAGCAGTTTAGAGAATTTGATAAAAATGAAGTTGTGAAAATAACCGGAAGATATCAACAGATTAATTTAACAGAGAATCTTGTTTCTAAACAGTTATTATTTATCTTCCAGGCTATGTCATACAGTATGCATGCAATATTAAAAAATGACAATATGTAGGCCTGTAGCAAATATAAATGTGCAATCAGAGCAAACAGCTGACAAATGGATATCTAGAGATCAGATTTTAAATGTGACAGGTGTTGTGAGGTGGAGATCATGGGCTATCTCGGCAGACTTTCTCTTGTCTTCTCAAATGCATTACTGATTTATGAGTGGGCAGCGTGTCAAAATTCATAAAGTAGCACGCACTTCAGTTTTTTTGTGGATCGCTTATGGCGCATTGGATCGCGTCATTTGCGTTTTGACTAAACAAAACATTACTTTAACTTTACAGCTAGCCGTACACAGCGGTTTAAGCTAAGATATACTCAAGAATGCACCTTTATATTGTACTTGTCAAGATACTGGAGAGACAGTAAGTGTGTCATTTACTCTATGATTAATAAATTTACAGTTAATCCGCCAGTCACATGCATCCTGAAGCATGTAGCACGATCCATACGGATCAAGGATCAACCACGATCCGTTTCACTACTAATAGACGCTTTGAAGCGTAGATGCATAGATGGATAAATAGATGCATAGATACATTGATGCATAGATATGTAGGTGCATAGACGCATTGATGGGTAGATGGACAGATACATAAATGCAAAAATGGGTAGATGCATAAATGATAGATGCATAGACGCATAGGTGGTTAGATACATAGATGCATAGACGAATACCTAAACTTAAATGGATAGATGCATAGATGGATAGAGGCATAGATGCATAGATGATAGATTCCTAGACTTTTAGATGGACAGAAAGATAAACAGATTGATGGATACTTAACATTTTCAGCTACAGTACAAGAAAAACTCTTAGTTAGATCAGTCTGAGTAGATACAACTAGATGAGTCTGAAGGTTTGTGCCAAGTTTGGTGGACTAAGCTATAAAGCTGTATGAGTAGTTTGACAGGTTTTTTACACTAATCCAAGTTTGTACAACAACTTTACCAAGCCTACATAATTATGTTTTGTTTGTAACAGTATGCGTATTGGCATTCTGGATATTCAGAGAGCTTAAGTAGTTTACGCTCATTTGAGATGAGCATACAGTATCTGAATGAAAAGCCAATAAAAGACTGTGTTTGATCTCTCGCTGCAGATTTGAGGCTCCTCAGCTGCCCAAACATCTGTCAGTTGTGAGATAGAGAGGAGAGAGAGGGACGAGAGAGGATGAGTTTGCCAGTCTGGCTACTGTTTATGTTTATCAGTGCAATAATGGTCACTGCCATCTCTGTAGAACGAGAGCACTGGTGCCTCCAGACAAGTGAGCCACAGTACTAGGACCCTGCGGGAGGAACGCTTTAGGAGGCACAAGGAGGCGGTTGTTGCTCGAATGTGGGGGTTGGGGTGTGTGAGTGAGTGAGGCAGCGTTCTGTTTCTCGCAGCCCCTGTGACATCAGCAGTGAGAGGCTGAAGTAAGGCCGCTGAATAGCTGCTCTGTTAGTCCCCGCGTGCCGCCCACCTCCCGCAGCGACGGGGGCGGGGGGGATGTGGCCGCATGGTGTAAATATTTGCTGTTCTGCTTGTCAGGCAAGTAGTGCTAGAATGAAGCACCTTCAGTCTGTCCTGGAATACTGATGAGAGCGGGCGAGCGAGCTCTGCGTGGGGATCACAGCGAGAGCAGCCATCCGCTCCGCACGGCCGCTCGCGTCTCCATCAGCTCCCGCTGCTAGCCCTTCTGTGTGTCTGTCTCCGCGTCTCACAGCCCGACGCTTCTCTCACCTACACACAACCCCACGTCTAGAGAAAATCTAAAACTCAGAATACCAAAGGATGGCTTTGTTGTTCAGAGAAAGTTTGAAGAGTTGTTGTGCAAGGGCTTCTGGTGTTTACAAACTCCAAAGAATTCTCTCAAATGTTAGGATTGTGAATAGAGTTGAGAAGTACCAACAATCGATATTAAAAACACAACAGTAACAGTTTTTCTGAAGAATTAGAAAGAGAGAGTACATACTTTATTTAGCTGGTCAAAAAGACAGTCTTGGCAGGGTTTTATTGTGTTTGCAGTCATTTTATTTTCAATGAATGTAAACAGATGGGACAAAAAACAAATATGCATCAACATATCCGATCTGTGCATTTGGTCTGTAAATGTCTAATATACCTGCTGTTCTTTATTATTTCATTAATTTACCATCTAACAGTTTTGACAAGAGTAAACGAAACCACTCACAGCTCCTTTACATCGTATTTTTTACTGACATAAAAATTGCTTTCAAAGCACAATGTTTACTTCGTTGAGAAATACTGGAAACTATTGAAGTCTTGTTATTAATTTACTTTTATAAATTACGTTTTACATTTTACATAATTACAAATTATGTTTTGTAATTATTTTTAATAATTAAGTATTTCTGAATGTATACATTTTTATGTTTTTAATGTCCTGTCTGAAATCGAACTATTTTGTGTTTACTGATTTGGTAAACACCTATTTTTTTGGTATTTTGTCAATATTGGAAGTTTTAAATTTAGACTGATGTCAGAATTATTTCTCTCTGTAGGTATTTCGCTATGGGCCATCCTGTGTCTGTCCACCTCTACTTCTTGTCTGATGAGTTCCAGGGATACTTGGTCAGGCATCATGCCACCAACCTGGCAACCAGCAAACTGGAAACCCTGGAGACGTGGGTCATGCCTAAACAGTTCTTCAAGTTCACAAATCCACCCAATACCTTTAACCGACTACAGTTTGCAGAGGTAGGATGACATCAAAATGTGTATGATTGTCACACGATTCTGTCGACTTTCAGAAGGCTGGTGACTTTAACCACATTTTATGATTAAATCCATGTAACAGATTTCTCCCTTCTATCAATTTCTTTTTACAGATTTCATATTTTATTTTTATTTATGACTAAGGCTACATGGCTAAAAATCTTGAAGACGCTGCTTGTTTTGTGCTGTCCCACTGCAGTTAAAATGTCTTATATCAGTATATACAGTATATCAGTCAGTATATACGTCCCCGCAATACCTTGAGAATGTATGCAATGCTAAGAAAATTGACTTCAGAATATTATTGGCAATCCTACACTGCTGCACATTGTGCTTGACATACTCCGTTAAACAACCAATAATTCAGACGTTCTTCATTGATTTAGCTGTCAGGCAGCGCCATACCTGTCATCTTGCCCTTTGGCGTAATCAGTGATTTGTCTGCCACGAGTATGGGGAATAAAATAATGACTTCACGCTGAACTGCCCTCAGTTTATCTGTTGAGAACCAAGGGTACGTGTTCGGTTTTAGACACAAGTTAGACATGGTTAAATGACTTTGATCAGGATATATAGGAATGACTGTTTGGTTAACAGTAACGTCAGTTTTCTGTGTATTTTTAAGAACTGTACCTTGTTAACCTTACGAACATTAGTCTTTGCCAGTGTAAGTGAGGTGCATGGTTCAAATCGGACACCATAGAACAAAAAGGGCCTTCAGAAGTTTTTTTGGATGCCTTTGGAAGTTTTTTCTTCTGACAAGTGATGCGAAATATTCATTCAAATAGTCACCTGGGCTGTATTTAACTAGGCCATTTTAATCCAGTAATCCAGTTGTCATAAAGAAAAAGTTATGTTTCTACCGCAAATGTGACAGAAAGTTCATTTTGGACCCTGTCTGTACATAATTTCTCAAAAGATTTGGAGCACCAAGCATTCGTCCTTGGGGGACACCTGTAGGCAGACAGCAGGACTATAAAGTGCTTTAACCAACCCCCAGCTGGGTCTCAGGCATCTTCCCAACAGAACGATCAAATTGATTTGCTGTGTTTTACTGAGTTGCACAGCCGGGCAGGGATATGGGATAGGTCAGCCGTAAAGAGACTCCTGTTATTGGTCACATGTTCTGGGCTCAGTTTCTGAGAGTGGCCACAGGGTGCTGGCATCTGCCGCTCCAAGACATAAAACAAGTCAGATGACCTCACTGTTGGAGTTTGAAACATTACACCAAGCGCCGCTCATCACTTGATGCAATTACGCTCACCTCAGCTGGTACTGACAGTCCCGACTGGTTCCACGTGTTTATTTTTTCCATGGGTTGTTGTGCAATTCATTCGGCTGGATTTCCTTATTTGTGCCTCTAGGTGGTTTTGGCCATGGTTTTAGGTCTCGGACAAATTTTGGGAATTGTGAAAGATTTATTTGTGTGTATGCCAAAATGAACAGCCTTTTAATAGCGTGTGGCATGCATGGGACATTATCTGGAAGTCTGATTACTGAATTATAAGTGTTCCTACAATGCCTGCTTAATAAAAACTAGTCAGACTGACGAATCTGATGATATTTGTGTTTATGTGTGACAGACATGTTTTAACATGTTAAACATGTTTATACTATCTTGTCTATGTGAAATACAACACAAAGTTTTGTTATGAAGCATTGTCTTCATATTACGGTGATACTATCATAACTAGTTAGACATAGCAGACGACAAACATTTCCCAAACAGTGCATTGCCAATATTGGTGCAAGGGCTTTGTTTTGTGTGGTCCCATATCAGCTTTGCATGTCAATGAGGATGACAGAACGTCATGGGATTGATCGGCAAGTCAGCGCTGTCAACCGTGACCGAAGTCTTAAGATGTATATCACAGAGTCTGACATAAAAGACATTTGAAGTCATATAGTTTGTATGGGCCTTTACCCAAAGTCATATTGTACCATCAGGAAACAAATATAATGCAAAAATCATGCAGTGTGCACCAGCCTTAAAGGAATAGTTTACCCAGAAATAAACATTATGTCATTATTTATTCACTCTCATGTCATTCAAAACCTGTATATGACTCTTTATTCTGTGGAATACAATAGAAGATATTTTAAGAAATGTCTCAGTTGTTTTGTGTCTATACAATGGAAGTCAATGGGGACCAATGTTGTTTATTTACATTTATGCATTTGGCAGACGCCTTTATCCAAAGCGACTTACATTGCATTGTTCTATACATTTTATTTCTGACTTTTTTCAATCCCCTGGGATCCACCATGCTCTAACCAATGAGCCACAGGAAAGCTGGTTTATTTACCACGTTCTTCACTAAGAGTGAAGACGTTTTACTCTTACATCTCACGCCTCTCTAAATCCTTCTTCATTCTCTCTTTTCTCTGTCCAGATCGGAACAGACTGGGATGCCAAAGAAAGGATATTCCGAAACTTTGGGAATCTGATGGGTCCCATGGACGAGCCCGTGGGAATGCAAAAGTGGGGTAAAGGGTCAAATGTCACTGTGACCGTGGTGTGGATTGACCCCACCAATGTCATCGCTGCTACCTACGACATCCTGATCGACTCCAGCGCCGAGTACACTCACTACAGGCCTCCACTGAATCTGCCCCTGCGGCCGGGCATGTGGACCGTACGCGTGCTTCACCACTGGAGCCCTGTGGCAGAAACACGCTTCCTGATCACCCCCCTTACTCACCACAAACACCTGCCAATACGCCAAGGTCAGAGTCACACCTTTGCATATGGACAAACAGAACAGGTTTTGATTTACAACATGTTTATCTGTAACAATTTTGCTTTAACTGAATATTTGACTTAACAAGATTTATGCCTCAAAACAATAACCTCACCCACACACGGCGAACAACTCCCCATTCAACATGTTCAACGCGCACTTTAAATTCACATCACAAATATAAATCGCTTCCACGACCAAGAGCGCGGTCTTCTCCAGACATGTCCCGCGGCAAAAAAAAGGAAAATGCATGCCGTCCGAACAAGCCCGTCTTAGCTCGGTATATCACTTGAGAAAATACAGTTCAACGCTCCTCATGCTTTGTTTCAGGAATTCTCGCCAGCTCATACATCTAAAACAGAGCGAGAAACTCTTCTTCCTCCAGATACAGTGACTAATGCTCTTGTGTTTGGATGCTCTGTTTGCAGAGCATCGTCTGACACGGTGCTGCATTGTGTATTAAACTGCTTCAACCTTTCAGGTCACCCACCCCCCCACCTCCCTGCTTTCAAAGGCACTTTCTCCCTTCACGTTGAGTCCTGCGCCCGGGCCTATATATAGTCCCAGCTCACAGTCACAAATGAGTAATACACCAGGCCAGGTCACCTTTCATTGCTATAAACTCACAATGAATATCGTGCGAGACAGACGAGGCAGCGATTGCTATCTCTGGCCTATTACTGAACGTTTTACTTCAAGCGTGGTGCATCCGTCCTCTACATCCTAAAACGTTCCTAATGAGGGAGAGGTTGTGATTGCGTCTCGGTGCATGTGTTTGTGGGCGGTGATAAAAACAAGTGATTTACCGGACTACGGTATGATTAATGTCTACAGCAGGCTCCGAGTCCTCTGCTCGCCGTGCCTCTGCACCCAGAGCTAATAAAAGTTTATGGAGTGTGTTTATTTGGCCCAGGTCGGGCGACTCACTGTAAGCATGGCGCTCGCCTGTCCACGCGTTTTTGGCGGGCTGCCCACAGCGTGATATGGAAATATCGGGACTGGAGGAGAGGTCTCAGAAAAAGCTGATAGAAGGGAAGTATGAGAAGCTTGAGGAATTCACAGCTTACCTCCAGGGCCAACACGTCCTTCATCACGGCCAGTAGAGTGGTGTGTGTGATCATATATAACAAGAGGAACATTGTTTTTTACAGGTTGCTCTTTCATAAATGAGGACAGACTTTGTAGTTCCCAGTTGTATTTCAACTTTGTCTCAGGTGTCTCAGTAATGTCATTGTTGATATACGTACAATAGGAGTATCAAACCTTTTGAAACCTTGAATGGTGTTCATGGTTTTTTACTTAGCCAGTGGTCACAATAAATACATTAAAATGTATGAAAAATAATTGACATTAGTTTACTCTACCCTAGTTACCAGAAACAGATAGCCTGTATGGGTATTTGGAGTTTACCTCTGTTTAATCACATTTATGAAAAAGATGCTATTCATTTTTTTGAAAATGAACATTTACTTGGGCTGTTAAACTACAAATCACGATTAATCGCATCCAGTTAGCGTTTACATAATATCTGTCTGTGTACTGTGCATTTTTATTTTGTATTTATAAACACATACACGTACGCATTCATGTATATATTTGTTGCATACATATATTTACATATATACATATATAATTTAATATATATATATATTTACATTTTAGTCATTTAGCAGATATAAACATTTAAATTATATTTTCTATTTTTCTTGAATATATACATGTATGTGTTTGTATGCATTTATAAATACAAAATTAATATGCACAGTACACAGACAGATATTATGTAAACGCAAACTTTGATTGAAACTTTTATAACTTACTGTATATAATGTTTGAGGTTAAAAAAAGCTAATAATCGCATAATCTTTTTTTAAATACAGCTCCAACAGACCCACACAAGTTTTAAGTGGATGGACAAGAACATTTGATCTTAAAAGAATTTGATGAAAGAAATGTGTGAGGTCATCTTAAAATTGACTTTTGATTGCAGAATTTGGTGTCAGAGCAGATCTGAGCACAGCTGCAGTCTCATCTGTACTGTACTTTCAAGGAGATTTCCATTTGCTTTCTATCTAATTCTCAGTCAAATGTTTGATAACAAAGAGTAGTATAAGCAAAGTATAATCCCTAAATATTCAAAAAAGTATAAAACTTTCATGCTGATTTGATAGTTTTGTGAAACTGATTGTATATTTTTTATTTTCTCTAAACTACTCTCTGGAGACTTTTATATTAAGCTATAAATGTTAAGATACAATATAAACCTTCAGCTGTCCGAAATAGAGCTTGAGTCATCTTTTTTATCAATAAATGAAATTAGTGGCACTGTTTTCTATTTTTGTCTAAAAGCTTCGGTATATCTGTGAATACAGTAATAATAAAACTTTGCTTTGCTTGCAGTAAACCCTTTTGCATCTTTATGAAAAACAACCTTCTTTTTCTTTTGTTTCACAGAGGATGCTTTGAGAATGCACAACGGGCCCACCAAGAACAGCTACATGGAGCAGAGTTTCCACGGCCTCAACCCTATCCTGAACATCCCGGTCCATCTGGGCCAGGTAGAGGCAGCGGAGCTCAACGCTGGTCTTACGGGGCCTGAGTTGGAGCGCTGGGTGGACAGCCTGGTGGGCGAGGTGTGGTCGGCTGTGGACGTGTGTGCAATTGGCCTCAGTGGCTGTCCAGTCATGCAGACATGCAGGGAAATGGCATGGAGCTCTCTCAGCCCGGACCCAAAATCTCAGTTGGGCCCACCCAGAGCCAACGGGCGAATCAGGTAGCAGCGTTCGCTGCTCTGAGGACTGCCCTTTTATAGGTCATCTTTTATTTATTTTCCAGTGTCGCTGATGTGAACAGGAGCAGAATGCCGCCTTGTTATGCTCTCAAATGCAAAATACACATGAAAGCGGACGCTGGGAAGATTATTATAAAGATTTCAAATGTGCGCCAGCTGGTTATCTTAAACTCTTGAGTGCTCTAGTGATGTGAGTGCTGTCAGTCATCTTTCTACTTTATTTATTTTGATTACTGTGATTGAATCTTTGTTGACTGGATGCTGGAATAGAATATTAAGCACAGAATGGACTTGAACACTGGTTGTAAGACCAAAAGACATGTTTGTATAGCCTGATATTTAAACACACTTTTATTTATAGGATCAGTGTTTTTCAACTTATACTTTATTAAAATCCTTATGTCTGGTTGCAAAATGGCCCCCAAATATAATTTGGGCACTAAAGACACACTAAAACATGCATTTGTTTCAACAAAATATCAAAACAAGTGGCATTTATTTTAAAGAAGGCAGAAAACACAGTATTTGAGCAGTTTCTGGTAGTAAAATTATGAACTATAAATATAAAAAGGTACACCTGTGTTTACTCTGCTAGGACTCTATGAATTCATACATCAACCAAAAAAGATCTTAAAGGAAAAGTTCACCCAAAAATGAAAATTCTGTCTTCATTTACTCACCCTTGAGTTGTTTCAAATTTGTATAAATGTCTTTGTTCTGATGAACACAGAGAAAGAAATTTGGACGAATGCTTGTAACCAAACCTCACCGTTGACTACCATAGTAGGAAAAATGACAATGGTAGTCCAAAGTTTGCTTTCCTACATTCTTCAAAATATCTTCTTTTGTGTTCAACAGAACAAAGAAATGTATACAGATTTGGAACAACTCGAGGGTGAGTAAATGAAGACAGAATTTTCCTTTTTGGGTGAACTTTTCCTCTGTTCAACTGTGCAACATATATTTTAGGTTGTTTTGAGGGTCTAGCATCATTTGATTTATTAATTTGTTTTCAATCCTTTAAATGGCATTTTTAAATGTGACCTTATTGTACAAAAGTGTCCAAATGTTTTTGGTCCACTGTATATAACTGTCACCGACGCAACATTGCAGAAATCTGTAGTTTTAAGAGAAATACTTCTCGTTCCAGACTCAAGTCTCAATAGACTGAATTCTGTCAACTAGGCAAAAGTCCGATTTTTTTTCTTTTTAATAAGTTATTGGTTGAAAAACACTTGTTTTGAATGAATTTTGAGCTTTTAAGAAGTAGCGTTCTGGGCCACATTGTCATAGTTGTTAAAGTAAGAGAGTGAGTCTAGAGAAGCATGTGCTCTGAGTGAAGTGGCAGACTGCTGACGTTGTCCCATGTGAGCTGTGCTGGAGCTCTGACTTCTGTCTCTGTGCTGTTCCCTTCAGGCTGCCCAAACTTAAAGTAGAAGGTGCCAGCTGTGCTGGCACACCGAGGAAAAAGTAATTCCTCCACTTTTTTATTGTATCGTTTTTTTGTTGTTTTTTGCTTAAACAGAGGTATTGGGTAGCTGAGGGGTGTAAGATGGCTATTTATTCATGCGTTTATATAAATGAAATAGATATTTTTTTAGTCAATGACTAATGTCTATATGCTGTTTTTTGCAGCTCGTTCAATACCTTTTGTAAACAAGCTGCCTTTATTTACAAAGGCAATTATCCCAACCATATAACTACAGACACGAGATGCGGTACTAGTACAGGCGTCTGTAAAAACACCCATTCCGCGCCACCACCTGAGATCCACTTGTCCATGTCAAAAACGCTGAGCTCACTGGGAAACTAACTGGTTGAATGATCTTAAATCACCTCAAAAACTTTTTGGTCATGCTGCTTGTAATATTTCATTCTGGTCTTTTTTATATGAGCCAATGTTTGGTACTTTTGCCATGTGTTGCTTAAATCTTTTAACGAGCGCATAAAGGTCATCAGCCGGACCGGTTGGTAGCATCCACACAATGTCACCGGAATTGCTTCCAAAAGTTGCCTGGAAGAGACCTCAACTGCTCTCCATTGCACGTATGCCATTTAGATGTCACATTTTCCAAACTGGGCTGTCCGGATAACTCGCATCCAAAATAATGATACGCTAGTCGTTCAGATGTATTTTTAGCGGAGAAGATTGCACGCTTGCTGGACTCTGGAGTTTGCATTGGACTAACATTTCTCCGTTTTGCAGACCTTTTATGTTTTTTTACATTGAAACTAGTGTGGCTTGTTGCACTCTATCATTTAAGGGACAGATCTCCTCGGGGACTGTAAGCCTGGCCTTGTCATTACTTTGTATGCATTCAGATTGTTATCTGGTCTTCAGAGAGTGAAATGTGGTCGTGTGATCCGAAGGAGACTGTGACTTTAGATTTTCAATAACGCGCTTTTTTCATCCATACATTCCCGGCTAGTGTAAAATGGGAATGCGTTGTTAGTACAGTTTTTAAAAGCGCGTCTAATGCTTGTCTACGTGGTGTTACATCTGTACTGTACATGTGTGAAAGTGCAAATGATTTGATATTCTTAAAAAAAGAGAGAAATTATATATAGTTATTATGTCTTGAGATTTCGGCTTAAGTAAGATTTAGCCTTTGGATAAATGAAATTTATGATACCTTGAGAAATATTCAACACTTAAAGGTGAAGTGTGTAGTTTTCTCGATAATTTTCTCCTTTCTCAGTTTAATATGCAGAGACAGATATAAGTAAGCCATTCTTAGGTCGACGTCCCAAAGACGTTTTTGTTACACACTTCACCTTTAAGAAAATCACAGCAGTGGGCGGATCTGACCTCAAGATTAAAGGAACATACCTCCTCCTTTCACAATGTCAAGTGTCTGTTCAACCATTCACATTGAAAAGATATTTATGATATCATCGGTCAAACATCTCTTATGTACAATCATTATTTTGGTAGGAATGACAATGTCTCAAAGTATTGTAAATAATCTTACGTTTAAAAGGGTGTCGAAGTGAGTGAAGTCTTGGTGTGGTGTTGAGTGGCACTGTAGACATTCTCATGTGAAAATGCGGAGGGTCTGTAAAGGGCTGTGCTGGGATGGGATGGGATGAGTGTGTGGTTTTAGCTCTTAATGAACATTTTTGCCTTTCAGAGAATCTTGTGCCAGATCGCCATTCTCTGTGCTGGAATGTTTTGTTGAGCAACTGTTGCACAATTTATTTAAACCCCTTGAGCTCTCCAGTTGAAGGGGGGCTCTGTGCCTTAGGTGTTGTCCTGTCTAAAGGATTTCCAACCTTCTGTATGTAAACATCTAACGTGTCATCTCTGTCTTTGATTTCTCCACCAAACCAAAAAACTGCTGTTGTAAATGCCTTGTGTATCAATGTTGTTTTGGTTCTGTTTTTCTTCATACCGAACTTTTGAATAAAACAAGAACTCCTTTGTCATCTCATTTCTCTTCATCAGAAAAGGTGCTTGAATATCAGACCACACAAACTGTGGGTAAGGTAGCCACCTCTGAGAACAAATCAGCAGACAGTAGATAAAGCAGTTTATGTGGGCAGTGCCGTTGCAGACTTCCTGAATCCTGATACAACGCTCGGAGGGAATGCTGGTGGTGCCGGAGGGATGGTTGTGTGTGTGTGGTCCCCCTAGGCTTATCTCAGGACTCCCTGCATCCTTCTATCCAGGATCAAAGGGCCACTTTTAACCCATCGATCTTGTGCTGCATCCACTGACTTGCTGAATAGGAAAAAAGATGGTTTAATTAGCAGCTACGTGGCACACACCTGTGTCACCTGCAGCATGGTATCACAGCTGGCCCCTTAACAGCATCTGGCTCTTACTACTTTGACAATGTGTACTGATGTAATCATGCAAAACTAAATGGCTACCGATATAGACACTTAACTGTTGCCACCTACACTAAATGTGTACAGCTTTAATGTTAGACTTTAAGAGACAGTCATTTTTTCACGCTCATATTTTCAGTGATAATTCCTATTACTATATCTTGTGTTTATCATTTTATTCTTTAAATGTGACACTGGACCACAAAATCTAAATGGTAATTTTTCGAAATTAAGATTTATATAATCTGAAAACTGAATAAATAAGGTTTCCATTGATGTATAGTTTGTTAGGATAGCACAGATTTACATTTGTGCGTTTGTCAGATGCTTCTATCCAAAGCGACTTACACTGCATTGACTATACATTTATTTCTGACTATGTGCAATCCCCTGGGATCCAACCTATGACCTTGGCGTTGATAGCGTCATGCTCCAACCACTGAGCCACAGGAAAGATGATACAACTATTTGAAAATCTGGAATCTGAGGGTGCAAAAAATCAAAATATTAAGAAAACCGGCTTTAAAGTTATCCATCAAAGGCGCTGTAGCAGGCCGTTGCTAAGAAGAAATAGGTTTGTTTTAACGCTCTCTATAGAAGGTATGCACGTGACGTCACTTTCCCACGTGAACGTGTCAAAACACGCTCCCTTGAGTGGCAAAACACTCAGCAAAATGGCTGCTTACAATATCAGGAAACGCAATTCCGCGCAACATATCAGTGTCCAAAACACCTGGTTCCTTTCTAAGTCGTAAGGAACACCGTCGAGTCCAACTGCTTTTAATTTCACCAAATAATTGTGTGTTTTTGTCCCGGTTTCTTTGTTTCTCCATTGAAAGCAGCCATTTTGTTTGTTTTAACTTTTACCACTCAAGAGAACGTGTCCTGGCACTCAAGGGGGCGTGTCCCGGCATGTTCACATGGGAAGTTGATGTCAGTGCATACCCCTCTACAGGCTTACCGCTGTAATGACGTTGTGAAGAGTAGACTTTACATAGATACCAAACTTGAGTGGGTAATTCCCAAAGAGACTGCAGCGTTTGTAGGCGTGTTTCCAGCCATTTTTGTTCACAATTTTGCTGCATCACTCACAAAAAGTTTTGGTATATTTACGGTACGGTTTAGCTTCATTGAAAATGACCTTAATTTAAAAATTAATATAAAGAAAAATATAAATTTTATTTGGACCCATACAATGTAGTGTTGGCTATTGGTCCAGGGTCACAATTGGAGACATTAAGACCAACTTTTTATGACCATGTTTACACTATTTTCACATTACAAAGAAACTGCACAATGCCTCTTCTGGGAACCACCAACTACCATAAAAAGAACAATAACCTTACAATTTGGTTATGGCATTTAAATGTCATCTGAATTGTCGTAATTTTACACAATACTGCTGGAAAAACCCCATAATTTTGCCATTCCTTAATTTCCGTAATTAAATTACCTAGACTCCTATGTTTAGTTAATGAACATAAATGAATTGACTGTAGTTAGGATGTTAAAACACAAACATTTACTGTGAAAATTACTGAAACGAGACAACAGAAACAAACTTGTGTATAGAATAGACTTCTGTATGGATTGACTGGTTGTCGCCATGAATATATTTGTATTTGTATGTAAGTGTTGTATTTGTTGTGTCATTGTGAGGCCGAAGATGAATTTCCACATGTGTGGACAAATTCAAAATATAGCCTGAGAGACTGGAATGGCATTAAGAACGAATAAAACAAACAAACCCCACTCAAGTGTTCATAAGTTCACTAAATTGATTCTTCACAGAAAGCCATTTAGCACAACAGACATCGGCGACGTGTCCCTGACATCCCTCATCCGTAGCTCTTGTCTCCCTCTCCGAGCACTGATGTGCGCCAAGTCGGACACGTCTCTAGACGCCCTGTCATAGCGTTTGCCGCTACAATCCCAAACCTCCATTAGGTTAGGTCGGAGCAGCTGTAACACAGCACACTAATGCACCAGCTCTCAGGAGGCTATTCCAACAGAAAGCCCATTGCTTTCAGCCTGCCATGTAAAAACGAGAAACAGGGGAGTAGACACCACTTTACCCCGCATGTATGTCTGGGTGCAAGGGCCGCTGCTAAATTTACTTGGCCTGATACACGAAGCAAAGCAGTTTTTCAGGTGACTCGGGTACACCCAAGTCCAAACACATTGATGTAGTAACAGTGGCCTCTTTCTCAAGATAAGCGGTGTTTGAAATTTGGGTCTTTTAATAAACACATCACTACATAGACATTTGTTTAGCTTTGAAGGACTGACATCTCTGATCACCTAAGTGACTTTGAAGTGAAGTTCAGAGGATCGACCACAGCGAGATTCACAATCCAGGTTTACGGGCCGGTTCTAAATGAGAGGCTGTTAAGGAGAACAGGCTTTAGGTTTAATCTCTTCGAAAGCAAGTCTGAGCATGTTTAGCTTCAGGTCCTCAACGGTGGTCGCTGGAAAAGAGCACTTCATTCAGACGCCAAGAGGAAGTCAGGGCAACCCCATAATCCCAGTCAACACTTAAAGCAAAGACAATGAGGCGTTCTCAGCCAAAAATCCAAAGACACAGAGCTTTTATCCAGGCCGATGGTGAACACTCAACCTTCAGTATGGCCACGTCTTGGTCTCACTTCAGGGTCTGGATGAAAGTTGAAAGGCGCAGCTCCAGGATGTGTTTCCACAATCCCTAACAATATCATCAGAGAGGCAGCAGACAGTGGGTCTCGGTTCTGGCTGCGTGCTCTGTGGAAGTGTGCGAATAGAGAGATAAAGGCATCGAGAAGATGAGAAGCTGAGCAAACTCCCAGCAGAGCCTTAGAACAACAGTGTCTTCGTGACAAACAATACAAATAAGGTTGACCAGCCATGTACAATCTCAAATCCCTCAGCAGAATGCCTGGCACACACAAACCCAGCTCGAGATAAGGGGGGCGGGTGGGTGAACACTGCTTATTTAACAATTTATCAACAGAGCAAATGTGGCATCACAGCAGCATCAATTAGAACGATATCAGGGTACAGATTGGCGCTTTGGCATAAGTAACAAGGTATTAACCATGATGCCTTGCTCCACCGGTCCAGCCAGTTGACATTGAGAATGGCTGCTTGTTTATGGCAAGGCCCGCTGTGAACTTAAAAGACATGCATTAGTCAGCAAGCTGCCGGGGAAACAGGGCAGATACGTTCCAGAAACAGCAGCTTGTTTTGTGAGGTAATGCAACTTTGTTCACCTTTACATCCGACAACGACACATTTTAAATTATGTGCTGTTTTTCTCGGGTGGCAGTGTACGTTGAACTGCGACTTTCAAACTGAAAGGAAATGTTCATTGCTATAGCAAAACAGGAAAGCTCTGTTGTTTCTGAGTTGAGCCCCTGCGGCATCTCTCCATGGAGTCGCAAAGCTTGAAGCCAAACATCTCTGAAAGCAGTAAAATGTATTTTCCACATATACATTTTCTTGTGTAAATACTTGTAAAGTGCACGGTGCCCCATTTTATGGCATGAGCTCCTCTCGGAAAATGACATTCCACAATGCACATTTAAAAAGGTGCTTCATGATGCCATAGAAAAACCATGATTCATAAGGAACATTAAACATCCAAAGAATCTTTCACAAAAGGTTCTTTGTAGTGGAAAAGAGTTCCAACACCAATACTACATTTCTCCACCGATACCGAGAACTGATTATTCAGAGTAATATCTGCTTAATATTTTTTAACTTTCTGAATGTTATTAATTCATATAATGACTATTAATAGAACATCAAACTTGTAATGTTTCTTAACATTTTCTATATACAGAGCACAAATTCGCTGCGTTTTCCTGTCCTCTTTTGATTGACAGGATATATCAGCCCTGATCATGCTCTGTTTTTAAACTCGGATGATAGATTATTGACTGATATATCGGTGCATCTCTAGTTCTTTAGATTAGGAAAAAGAAATGGTTCTTATAAGACCTTTATTGACACCCATCTATAGCATCTCTATGAAGAATTTTTTTAAGTGTAGTCAGACATTCATATTATTGTGCTTGTTCATATCTCTTAATCTCTTTCACACATTGAATGCATGACTTTGTGCAGTTCAACTTTGTCTTAGATGTTTCTCAAAAATAGACGTATATCTGACAGCTGTTGAATTGAGATAAAAAATACACATAGATGAGTAGAGAAACGTTTGAGGTCATAATAAAATGTGCTATGTGATTGCAGACTTTATTGACTGACGAATCTCAGCACAATTTAAGACGTGAGGCAAAGAGAGCCAGGAGAGAAATCTGAGAAGCAAGAAAATCTTCAATTGCTCTTCATCTATATTAAAATATTAAATATTCAAGAGCTCTCCCTTTGTGATTTTGCCTTGCTGTGTGAGCTAGAATGTCTTAACACGTGCCATCAAACGTTTCAACACATTTCAAATGTGTGATGCCGTGGTCACACTAGACTTTTCGCTCTATTGACTTCCATGTGATTGTGGCAAACCAGAAATCCTCATGTGAGGATGTTTTGCATTTCGGCAAGTACACAAGTGTTCCATTTAAAGGTGCTTTGTGTAATTGTTTTGGAGGATCTATTGACAGAAATGCAATATAATATACATAGCTATGTCTTCAGTCAGAGGTGTATTAAGACCTTGCATAATGAAGTGTTATGTTTTTATTATCTTAAAATGAGCAATTTCTATCTACATACACCGCAGGGTCCCCTTGCATGGAATTCGCCATGTTGTTTCTATAGTAGCCCTAAATGGACAAACTGCTCTACAGTGCACATTTTATAAAGACATGATCTCCTTCGTTAAAGAAGCAAAAACATATGACGACATCTTAGTTCTGTGACAGCCTCCGTAGTGCTTAGAAAGGGAGGTAGAGGGATGGAGTTAGCCATTGGTTGTAATTCGCAACCTCACCGCTAGATGTCGCCAAATTTCATACACTGGACCTTTAATGTGATGAGATCCTTTCAAATTACGTGTAAAATTACATCACACAAAACACTCCTTCATGATGCCAAATGAAACATTTTTTTGACTGAATGGTTCTATAAAGAAAGTTACGACTGATCTTTCCAGAAAATACAAGATGGAGGAAATATTAATAATAGCGATATTGCACACTCCCATATACACAGAGGCCTGCGTAGATGTTTTAAATGCTGAAAGTCTGTGAATGCAGCATAACCCTGTATTTTCTGTATATATATATACTGTGTATATATATATATATATATATATACATCAGTTGCTATTAGGAGACATTACACTCCGAGCTCTAACTGTCGCTCTCTCTCGGTGTGATATCTCTTGTCAGAACCAGTCAGCAGCACAGGCTGTTTTATAACAAACACCAGTGGCCAGGAGCCCAGAACCATACCTCATAACCCAAATGTGAGCGGCACCTCAGCTCCCAGTAATCCATACAGTAATGACACTAGATTTTTATTGAACCGCTGCGGTGCTCAACTGGTAAGCACAGATCCATCAATTCGGTCAGTGTGAAGCCCTCACAACTTATGGCCCTTAATTCAGCCACTGAAGGATTTACTAGACAACACTTGATTCATTGAGCAACGTTGATGCAAGTTTTAATTGAAGGTTCGAAAGCGCTATCATAGGCCGCAGTGCACAACATTACAAGCTGTAGCTGATTGACAGAAAGAACCCTTGATGTTTTGCACGCTGTCCCTTTTATTTCAGAGCGGTCTTTAAACTCATAAAGCAGCTATATAGTCTCTCACTCTCATTGTAGCAAGTAACAGCATTGAGCTAAGACTCTTTAAATGGCAGGAGATGAATGAGGGCTGGGATTGGTCCCCTGCTCCTACCATTATGTAGCAGGATTTATTAGCTTTTATCTATGTGCTTGTAATTAACCCTCCTTGTAGCAATCTGCGGTCCCAGTCCTATATAACCAGTGCTAGCAAATGTTCTAATTCCTCTCAGTCAACCCCGTGTGCCCAAAGTCATTATTCAGAAGGACTCACGGTATTAGCGTGGAGCCCCTGGGGCTCGTACCGAACCTGGATCCACTCTGTCATCCGCCTCTGAGATAGGGGACGTCATCACTACGTACAGACATATACTTGCTCTAAAGCTGTGGAAAACAGCATGGAGATGCAGGCGAGGACACCAACTAGTGTAACTAAAGAGAGTGTTCAAAATCAATACTGGGATACATCTCAGTGTGTGTTTAGTGAATCTGGGTGCTGTAGTCAACAGCAGATCTGGGATTTCGGCCTTGTATTGATTGTATCTTGTATAAATTGTCATCATTTAATCTCTCTCAAGTCATCAAAACCTGTATATGACTCTTTCCTCCGTGAAACACAAAAGAAGCTACTTTTTGGTTTTGTGTCCAATTGAAGTCAATGGGGTCCAATGTTGTTTGGTTACCAGCATTATACAAAATATCTTATGTTGTGTTCTGCAAAAGAAAGAAAGTCATACAGGTTAGGAATGACATGAGGATGAGGGGGTTGAGCTCGAGCTGAGCGTCGGGTTCGAGTCCGCTTTGAGGACAGCAAGCCAAGTTTGCTATCAATTAAGGCTGAATGGCCAGGCGAATACGTGAATAAAAAGAGGGCTTGTTTGGTCTTGAAGGGAAGTTCAAGCGTAAGGATGAGATTAAGTATCCTGAAACCATGATTTTGATCACAACATCGCTTTCAGATAATGGGAGCAAAGCAGTGTGGGCAGGCCTGTGTTATGGCACCATGAAGGGCAAGTGTTAGAGCCTTTAAACGAATCAAGCATTAATCATTAAAGAAAAGGACAAGACACCAATACACAAGGCCCCGGGGAAAGATTCTAGGCCTTTGCTTCTTAAATCACTGAGTTCACCTTTATTCCATAAAGGAAAATATGCACATGGAACAGCGGGCAATCTTGGTGCTCCATCAGAAAATTTAATATGCTGCTCAGAGCAAAGACAGTCACCTTGACAGTCACTTTTATTCAAAAGTAAACAATAATGAGAAAAAGATAGCTTAGGACACTTGATTCTTACACTCGTCCTTGATGGTTAATAACGTTACAATGCAGGCACCTGAATACACAGAGCTTTTCAATTCCTGTGCAATAGATCAGCTTGGCCGGTTTTCCAACCACACCGTCTGCACTTCACAGATATGTGACACGCCGCTTCTCCAAACCAGACAGCAATATCAAGCAGTGCAGGGTAACCACAGTTCCCATTGAATCAGCAGTCTAACACACACACAAAAACACACTGAATCCCTCATTAAGAACAAGGGGCATCTATTCTGCACAGCAAACTGGGTGTGTTTGGAAGGGAGCGTACTGGGACATGGCTGGTGTGGTTGGAGAGGGACGTCAGGGGGCTCAGATCCAGCGGTAATAGCGCTATACTGCGACTGGCCTTGGCCTGGAGCTCCATCAGCACCTGGCAGAGGGAGAACCACCACAGCCATGATCAATACACAACACCAGCAGCAGATGAGTTCATGCCTGGAACCCGTCGAGGTGTTCGCTTGCCTGTATGCCCACAGTGCCAGACAGCAAGAGCCCTGAGACATTTGCGATCAGCTTTCATGTGTCTCTGCTTGTAGACATTGTGTCACAAGACATACTTGATCCAAGAACAACACTTCTTCCAAAGGTATTATTGTGCATAAGCTTTAAAGGATTAGTATTTCATTTAGTTTTGTTTTGCAGATTTCTAGGCCAGTTAAACATCCCAGCATTTTGGGTTGGAACATTCAAGCATAGGTCAAATTACAACCCAATGGTTGGGTTCGGCCCTTTTTGACCCAATATGAAAATAACCCAGAATTGTTTGCTGTTCATTTTCAATAACACTAGTAAGAAAGTATTAAAGGTATTGTTATTTTTGAATTTTTTTTGAAAATATTTATCAATTATTTTGGAGTTTTGTCTGGAAAACACTTGTTTAGCACAGCCAGGATGCACTGTGGCACCTGCCCTGCACTATACCAAAAACATCTGATTCGCACATCCATGCATGCGGATACACAGCGCATCACTGCGGCAATCTGCTACAAGTCACCTGTTATGGCAGCATAATTGCTTGCTACTGTGCCAAGGCCTAATATGAGGCTCCCCTCAGTGCCGTTTTGAGACAGGTGGCTGAGATAACCATGACTCTTCTCTGTCACTCTGACTGACTCAATCATAGACATGCATTAAATGCAGGAACAACCATCCAGGCAGGACTTCACATCAGCATAACACATCAGGAATAAAACCCCTACTGACTGAGATCTCCCTGTTGGGGTTGAAGAGATTTTATTGAAAAAACGGTGTGCCATTTCTTTCTATGATTAAGGAAATGCATGCTTAATAAATAACTTTTTACTGACCTCAGTATGACCCGTGTCGTGATAAATATCATGGCTGTTGAAGTTATTTTCTTTTGGCTGAACGCATTAAAGAAACAGTTCTTCTGAAAATTAAAATTCTACCAGCCTTATTCTTTTGTTATTTAAAATCTTTCCAAATTTCTTTTGTGGAACACAAAAATGAACACTTCTTGTCTGACAGAAGTAAACAAGGGCCGGGGCTTTTAAGCTCTAACATTACATAATAAAAGCACGATAAAGTGTCATGCTCCACATGACCTGTGCATTAATGCACGATTTCTAAAAATTAACGTTAGCTTTGTGTGTGAATAAGACTGAAAATAACTGAAAAAGTAGTAACAATGTCCCATTCATGAGCGAACTATTTGAGCTGCATCTTTTCAATAAATTGGTTGATCTAGTTTAGTCTGGTAAACTAGGATCCAAAAGATGCAGACCAATTTGGTTCTCGAGTTCAAATCACTGACTCAATGATCCGATCACAGCCGTTCACAGCTCACTGGAGTGGAAGATTATCTCTGAATCATTTGATTTCTTACACAAAGCTATCCAGATAACACGGTAAGAATGTAAGAATACATTCATACATTTGACGCTTTTATCCAAAGGGATTAACTTCAATGTATACTTCTTATCAGTATGTGTGTTCCCTATCTTATCATATCTTAACCATAATTTTGCTCTTTTCTCTTTCCCAACCAACTATATGGATGACCTCTCGCTACAATGTGATGATAATAGGTCCTCCACAAGGCCTAACTGTTTGTGTAGCCCGATGCACTGCATTGTTTGCTTACGCATTGTTTTTCCATCAGGTTAAATGAAATTCAATATGGAAGTCAAATATGTGAGGATGCTCAGCCAAGCAAAAAAACACTTCCCATATTTGTTGAGGGAGGCCTATATTTCCCATAAACACACACACACATTTAAAGCTACTGGGTACAGCTGCAGACTCGGGCTGTGGAATGGATACAAATGGACCGGAGGGGAGCATGGCCGGCACAGGAGTGTCTGAGCGCAACGCGTCTGGCAGTGCCTTCAGCAGCTGCTCTTCTACCTCCTCATGTGAAACAGTTCCACGACAATGGCCTCGGTTTCCCAACTCAAGCTAATGATAAACACGCCGGCATCTGGGAGGTTTGATAGCATTTCCTAGCAGTGTCGTCTGCAGAGATGTAGAGATGCCAGTGGCAGCATTGAAGGAAAGAAGGGGAGAGAAATAATAGAACCAGCTGCTAAAACATAGACGCTTCTTGGAGTTCAGCAGGATTATGTACAGAGATGTTAATAAATTGGAACACATGCTCAATTCACAATACAGCACGAGGTGAAAGTACTAAGATCTCAGCAGTCTAAGCAATGTATGTTCCACAGATCATAAAAGTCTAGTTGTTTGTGTACACAATAAAAATCATTGGTGATTGATCATTTGGGCTGATCTTTCATTGTGACCTTGGCCTGTACCTGGATCCATCTCTCTCTTGTTTGCCGACTGCCACAGACACATGTGAATGATGTAATGAAGTCATCTCCCTCAGCCCAGCAGCCAGCCTGTGCTTTAATTAGTAACTAATCAAGTCAATCTGGTAACAACCAACAGGGAGCAGGTCGGTCTACATGCGCAAACCAGTTAGCTTCCCAGCGTTCTTCTGTCCCAGCGATAATATTTACTGACCGCTCTCCTTGCAGCATGGGTTTAGATTACTCTAATTACTTAGGCTTTAGACGGCATTAGTGAAATGCAATCTCCAGTGTATGGGCTGTACAGAACCGCTGGCTTGGAAGTGTAAAACCATAGGATGCAATAAGCTTAGCGCTGCTCTATGATCTAGAACGCAGGGGAACGGATAAAGTAAACACAAATTCACAAACTTCCCCAGGGAGATACAGCTGAGACAAGAACAACATGCTCTTTAATCGTCCAGCTTTTATGAAATTACTTATACTGATAGCATGGAAATATTATATAATAAGCTAAAACCATGGAGACGTTTTAGAAGATTTCTTCAAACAAGACACACAGCTGTAATGCACTCTAACAAAATAAATAAAAAACCTTGCTGGAAAACAAAAGGCAGCTAAAAGCAGCTGTGTACCAGCTTGGCCAAACTGGAAGCCCAGCTTGACCAGTTTAAACCAGCTAAGACCTTCCAACCAGCCCTCAGTCTTCTAATTTCTAACACACCGTTTTGTAGCCTAATATGTAGGCCTAATATATAACCAGGGTGTCATTTTGTTGACCATTATTTATTTATCCACCTAAATCTGAGAGCAGCAGACGGTCTGATAACACGAGCATTTGATCAACACTGAGTAAAGGATTCACTTTGGCCCATTCCGACATTACGATGTTAATACCGCTATCAGCCCGACTAATCTTAATTGGGGTTTTAAGCCTTTCAAACATGGCTAGAGAGCACTGATACATTAAGTTAGGATGGTGTCTTGTGGTATTTCAACAGAAAAAACACTACTGCCCCCAGGCCTTCAGATGAAGAACTGAATCCTATTGATGCATGAAAGGATGTTTATTTTTTTATCTGAAACCAAGGTCAGTATTGTAGATACACTACATGTAGAACTTATACCAACATTTCAGATACATTATTTATTTGTTTGTTCATTTGGAGTAGATACTGCTCATGATGTTTCTCTGTCATTCACTGCTCTCTTTGTTTGAGTTGATGATGCAAGTATAAGCGCTATGATTGCATTTAGCAATAGAAAGAAATAGTATGTAGAAAGAAATAGTATATCCTACTCAACATATATATCCTAATTTTCTTTACGTTATTTCCCAACATCGTTTTTTTTTCTTTAAAGCTCATGATACAAATTATTTTAACAATACTTAATTTGTATTAACCCTGCTGAGAAAATAGAAACCAGCACAGATAGTTTAGTGGTTTCCATTAAAACCATTAAAATGAGCCATTAGCTTTTTCTATTAAAACCATTACAAAATGTCTTTATCCCATCTGCCAGATAACATCCCAACAATAGAATCCATCACATATCAGTATATACCATTATAGTTTTCATTAAAACCAATACAACTCCCATTAACCACTAAATCCATTAAATTCTCTCTGGTGTTTTGAGAAGGGTTCTATTGTTTTTCCAGCAATGAAATGTATCTTTGAAGTCAACTGCACATGAAAAAGTACTGCAGTACCTATTCACTATAGTAGAAGACCTATACTGTACACTCTAAAAAGTGCTGGGTTGTTTTTGACCCATGCTGGGTAAATATTGGATATTGGAATTACCCAGTGCTGTGTTTTTTCAACCAAGCTGATGGGTTGTTTACTCTCATGGTTGGGTAAAGACAACCCAGCAATTGGGTTATTTTAACCCAGCAGTGTGTTGTGTCCAATATTTACCCAGCATGGGTCAAAAACAACTCAGCACTTTGAGTGAAGACCCAGAGTGTGGTGTTTTTAACTTTACCATAAAGTATATTACAGTATTTACTACAGTTTATTAATTTACTAGTTATCTCTACAGACTACTGTGTCACGGTATGGCAGGAAAGAACCCAAGCGCAGGCAGGCAGTGAAGGGGTTAACAGATAATTTATTAAACAAAACAAAGGAACAAAACAAAACACCCACGATGGGGAATAACTGAACTAAGGCAGGGAACAAACAGGATCACACTCGACAAGAACAATACAAAAACAACAAACTGATATAACTCACTTAGACTTGACTTGACTTGACTTGACTTGACTTGACTTGACTTGACTTGACTTGACTTGACTTGACAACACAGAGCACACAACGTCATACACGAGGCACAGAACAGACGTAGTACAATCCACGAGCAACAAGACAAAGAAACATGAGGGTATATATAGGGATTGACAAACGAGGGATAACGACATGGGGCAGGTGTGAGACATTAAACACTTAGGGAAGGATAACGAGGAAACGAGATGGCGGGAACAGAGACGAGACACTGGAAAAACACATGAGAGGCATAAACATCTCATGGTCTTCCCACATAAAACCCAAGAACTCTGCCCCGATCCCACCACACGACTAGAATTTCATAAACAAGACGGTGGGACCGTGACAGAGCCCCCCCCTTAATGAACACCTCCAGGTGTTCACCAAGGGGTGACTAACAAGACCTGACAGACTGGACCAAAGACAGAAACCAGACAAACATGGTGAACAAGACAAGGGGTAGACAGGACAACAAGACTACAGGACTGGGGTGGCATAACAAAAATAACAAACATGGGAGGGGGGGTGGGGCAAAACAAGAGTTCATAGGGGGAGTCCAAAAGGGTTGGGGGGAAAGTCCCAGTCCCCGGCTGCGCTCGAGGGCGCTGAGTCCTGGGGGACTTAGGAGGAGTCCGGGGGGAACAGTCTTGTGACAGGCTTGACGCCGGCTGGAAGGCCGGCTGGACATGGCTTGACGCCGGCTGGAAGGCCGGCTGGACATGGCTTGACGCCGGCTGGAAGGCCGGCTGGACATGGCTTGACGCCGGCTGGAAGGCCGGCTGGACATGGCTTGACGCCGGCTGGAAGGCCGGCTGGACATGGCTTGACGCCGGCTGGAAGGCCGGCTGGACATGGCTTGACGCCGGCTGGAAGGCCGGCTGGACATGGCTTGACGCCGGCTGGAAGGCCGGCTGGACATGGCTTGACGCCGGCTGGAAGGCCGGCTGGACATGGCTTGACGCCGGCTGAAGGCCGGCTGGACAGGCTTGACGCCGGCTGGAAGGCCGGCTGGACAGGGCTTGACGCCGGCTGGACAGGCTTGACGCGGCTGGAGGCCGGCTGGACGGGCTGACGCCGGCTGGAGCCGGCTGGACGGCTGGACGCCGGCGGATCACCGGCTGGACGGGCTGACCCGGCTGGACGCCGGCTGGATCACCGGACTGGACGCCGGCTGGATCACCGGACTGGACGCCGGCTGGACACCGGACTGGACGCCGGCTGGATCACCGGACTGGACGCCGGCTGGATCACCGGACTGGACGCCGGCTGGATCACGGACTGGACGCCGGCTGGATCACCGGACTGGACGCCGGCTGGACGTACCGGTACTGACCGACGCACGCGGCTGGACCTGACCGGACTGGACGCTGCGGCTGGATCGACGCGGACTGGACGCCGGCTGGACTCGACGACGCGGCTGGACACGACTGGACGCCGGCTGGATCACCGACTGGACGCCGGCTGGACACCGACTGGACGCCGGCTGGATCACCGACTGGACGCCGGCTGGATCACCGACTGGACGCCGGCTGGATCACCGACTGGACGCCGGCTGGATCACCGACTGGACGCCGGCTGGATCACCGACTGGACGCCGGCTGGACACCGACTGGACGCCGGCTGGACACCGACTGGACGCCGGCTGGATCACCGACTGGACGCCGGCTGGACACCGACTGGACGCCGGCTGGATCACCGACTGGACGCCGGCTGGATCACCGACTGGACGCCGGCTGGATCACCGACTGGACGCCGGCTGGATCACCGACTGGACGCCGGCTGGATCACCGACTGGACGCCGGCTGGACACCCGACTGGACGCCGGCTGGACACCGACTGGACGCGGCTGGATCACCGGACTGGACGCGGCTGGATCACCGGACTGGACGCCGGCTGCACCGGACTGGACGCCGGCTGATCACCGGCTGGACGCCGGCTGCACCGGCCGGTAAGGACGGACGCTGCCCGCCGTCTGCCTCTTCTTCTTACGCCTAGACCACGGCTGGTGGTCGGGTGATGGAAGGAGGTAAACGGCACGGCTGGCTCCGGCTGGGACTCTCGGAGTGGGTTCCCCAAGACTCCCTCCTTCCTCGCCTACCTCGTAGGCTGACGGGTGGGGAGGCTGCAGGGTTGAGGAGAGCGGTGTGGCATAGCCCACGACTCCGAGCTGCAGGGTCTGGCCCTCCGGGATGTCGCCAGCCCCGTAGAAGACCCCGCCACGGACAGTCCCCTGGACTCCTCGCGATCCATCGCGATCTGGAGCTGGTCTACGAAGCCCAGGGGCCTCAACCTGCGCATCTCCGCAGGCTCAAAGGGTTCGTCGAGGCAGCTGTTGAAGATAACCTTCAACTCCGCCTCGTCGAACCCTGAGTGGCGCGCAGTGGAGAGGAAGTCCATGGCGAAGGTCTTGACGGGGATGCCTTTCTGGCGAAAGCCGAACAAGGTGTGAGCCTGGCGGCTCCTAAACGCCTCGTCAGTCTCCTCCATGCTGCCCGCTGGGTTCGGTGTGGGCTGTTGGATTCTGTCACGGTATGGCAGGAAAGAACCCAAGCGCAGGCAGGCAGTGAAGGGGTTAACAGATAATTTATTAAACAAAACAAAGGAACAAAACAAAACACCCACGATGGGGAATAACTGAACTAAGGCAGGGAACAAACAGGATCACACTCGACAAGAACAATACAAAAACAACAAACTGATATAACTCACTTAGACTTGACTTGACTTGACTTGACTTGACTTGACTTGACTTGACTTGACTTGACTTGACTTGACAACACAGAGCACACTGTCACAACGTCATACACGAGGCACAGAACAGACGTAGTACAATCCACGAGCAACAAGACAAAGAAACATGAGGGTATATATAGGGATTGACAAACGAGGGATAACGACATGGGGCAGGTGTGAGACATTAAACACTTAGGGAAGGATAACGAGGAAACGAGATGGCGGGAACAGAGACGAGACACTGGAAAAACACATGAGAGGCATAAACATCTCATGGTCTTCCCACATAAAACCCAAGAACTCTGCCCCGATCCCACCACACGACTAGAATTTCATAAACAAGACGGTGGGACCGTGACACTACTGTATATAAATAAAGTGAAGAAATGAATATAGTATAAGTATAGTATAGTAGAAATATAATATACTATATACAATTTATTCAAGTAAATACTAACGTGCACTATAGTGTTTTTATGCACTCAAAAAAATCTGGGTTATTTTCAATCTAGCGTTGGCTCAGAAAAGGACAATCCCAACTTTAAATTAACCCAGAAAATGTTTATATTTGACCCAACAATGGGTTTGAGTTTAAACAATCCAGTATGAATATAATAAATCTAATAAATATACAAAATGAACAGTGTTACACATAGCATCGATAATATACATAAATGAAAATGACTACATTGAAATAAAACAGCGCCAGGTCTATAGTCTAGTTTTTTCCTTTCTTAAGTTAATGTGTGATGCGTTTACTGTATTGAGATCATGAGGTGATGCAAGAGCATGGGAATCTTTCAGCCTATTTAAAAAACGGCATCTTGTTACCAGTCCTTTGAAGCCATCAAGATGTTTTCTCGCAACTACAACACACAAATGCCTTTTCAAGACAGAAAGCCGTTTTAAACAAACAGAAAGCGCAGTGCTTGCTTCTTCATAGACGAGAGGCTGTTTATTCACACACACGTCTCAGAAAAACAACGCATTGCAACTCCGGGCCCAAGTTTTCTCAAGTCAACAGAGCACACTCTGTTCAGCTCTCACAGGCTGCCCACGTCCCAAACATCACCTTGGATCCAGACGGGCCCTGTGCCTTAGTAAACAGCTCTATTCCCAGCCAATTCGTTCTCACCTCCAACGTGCGAATGTGCGAGGCTGCGTTAGAAAAAAATCACCTTGCTTCATTCATAAATGATGATGATTAGCTCCTGGTTTGATTTCAGCCTTTCAGAGATGAACAGGAGGGTCGGCTGCCCTTCCACTGCCATTGCGCTAATTGACTCATCAGTGGCGTGCTTGGCCTGGCCAAACCGGCCATTTCAGCTAATGCTGACAATATGGTTCACTGACAGGCGGGAGGGCCAGCCTTCTGTCCGCTGCGTGGTCTCTACGGGGCGTCTGCTCTCTCATCACGCTCGGAGAGAGTCTGGTGGTAGTGCTGTGCTTAAAGAGAATATTGATCTGAGTGAGTGATTTATGACCGGCTTTTAAGCATGTAGGTAAATATGAAGCAACTGCGTATTTCGATATGGGAATACTGTATGCCACAAGACACAAGAGTCGTTTTCCTTAAATTGCCAAGGTTTTGGGACATGATCTGGTCAGGTTCTTTAATGGAGGTTTTCAGCAGCCACGCATTTGATCACAAAACCAGCTCCGTTTTCATGATAGAAAGGTCTGATAAGCTTTCTCGATAAGTTGTAGCTGAAAAGCAACTATTCAGGAAGTCAGAGACAGGGTGCGATTGCAGAGCTATAATAATCTATTTACGGTGACTGTTTGTGCACACGCTGCAGGTTGTCCAACACTTTGCGTCTCTGTCTCTCCTTGTGTTGTTCTAATTACTAGTGTTGTCACTGACAGAGATTGCAATATGTCGGCTAGAATATTATCCCTATTCTAGGCTTACACCGCATTAAACACTCCTGTTTTTCTATAGGGTCATATGCTATAAATATGATTTTTGCAGCACAGGACATACTAACAATGTAGTATAGTATATAGAAGAACATTACTAACGTTACTAATGAATCCGGCTAATTTAGAAAGATTCAAAAGAACAAAAACTTGCACTTCTTAGTTCCTACTCCTAAAATGACTTATTTCACCATCCATACAGTCACAAACCAATACACTTTTACAACATTTGACCAACTATTATAGGCTGCAAACTTCAGAAGCACAAAATGAGGCACTACTAATAGAATTATAATGATAATGATTATGATCATTAGAGTTTTGATTAAACTATTTTTATTATTGTAGCATGACATTGCATAGCCTAATACAGAAGACCTTACCATATGTTAACATTCTGAACTTTATGACAATAGATTATTCCAAAGTTCTGTCCTTTAATAGAGCTCTATGAGATGAATAAGCAGCCCGTGCTAATACGATTTAAATTTTTAAAGAGATAGTTTCCCCAAAATGAACATTCTTCCATTTACTCATCGTCATGCCCTTTCAAATCTGCAGAACGAAGTCATGCAAGTTTGGAACAGAATGAGGGTGAGTAATTGATGACAAATTGTTCTTTTTTGGGTAAACTTAAGCAAGCAATAGCTTGCAGAGAACCATTCAGCACATTTCTATAAGGGATACTATCAACAATGTGCACAGTATCAGTAAATATTTACTTTTTCATGCAAACATTTGCCTGTGCAACAGGCCCCACATTCTATAGTTTTCCCAGAATCTGAATAAGCTTTTTATTACGTAGCTAATGCACGCACAGAGGATATGAATCAGGGAAATTTGAATCATAGAGCATTAAGTTTGATTAATGGTGTAATTATGAGCGTTAAATGGTGACTGACATGTTTCGGGGCGGACCGTTCACCTCCGCATCAGCAGGGCATTGTGAAAAACCATTAAACCATCACCGTGTAGCCCACTCAAAGGAACAGCTGTAGGCCGGTGCTCATTACAGCAGCGGCATCTGCGAGATTCCGAGCAATACCCCATCTGAAAACTGAAAAGGTCCCGTCATGCGGAGACGCACGACCAAATGGACCCGAACAGCCAACATCTACGCTCATCAAATAAGCCCTTAGCCAGCAGGGGCAATGGCCTAGACCTGATTACTTGTCTTCGACAAGGGGCACGTCTGATATTACGGCTTCCATACTCGAAAGAAAAGTTATTATAGATACCCGGGAGGAGGACAGGGTGACTGGATTTCATAAAGAAACTTGTTTTGTTTGTTGCATTACGAATCAGCTCTGAAACATTCCCATTATCATTTGCCACAGTTTTTAGTCATACAGAGCTGAAATGCCTGCCACTAATGCATCCCACCCCGAGAACAATGAAGCGAAGCTGAATCATTCTAAATGAACCATTTTCTAAAAGTATTGTGTCCAAGCGGATGCAGTGAATACAGATGTTGACCTGCTGTATACAGCCGTGGAAAGACCAGTGCAAATTTTATTTTATTTAGCATTTCATTGAATTGTGGCAATTCCAGTCAAGTGTCTGTTGGAGTTTTAACAAAATCAAACGTCAGGAGTGACAAAGTTATCCAACGGCAATGTGAAAGACTGACAACATAAGAATATTAATGTTGTATTGCTTAAAAGTGAATATGAACTTGTTTTCTTGGCAGAATTTGAGGTCTGAAAAAATACAGCGCATCTTTTCTGTTATTTTGACTTGTTTCTCCGGTTTTTATTTTCTGCAAATAAATGCAAAAGTCACAATATTTTTATTTGGGAGAAATTTTGTTAGTAGTTGTATAATGATATAGGCCTAATGAAACAATAATGATCATTTTACCTAAACAGACCCATAAATAGCAAATAAAACAGAAAATAATTTTGAAATTGTCGCTTAATTTTAACGCTGTTGTACTGTATATTACAATTGTTAGGCTTATTTTAAATCTCTGGTTTATATACTCTTGAGGTCAAATGCTTCCTGTGAAAAGACTTCACAGCAAAACCAGGTAAGAGGAAGAATAGAGGAACATAAAGATGTTTCGTCCGAAAACAAAATGGACCTCTCCTACATCATTTACCTACAGCCCTGAACAAGCACAACTTGAAATTTTTCATAGATCATGATCTACCATTATGAAAAAAATTCCAAGCCTCATTTTCAGTGCTCGACGATGGTATCGCCTGTATATTGACAAACATCCTTTATATTGAACAAAATAGTGTGCTATTAACAAAACTGTCAGCTTGCTGCGCAGTCTGAACTATGAAGACGCGAGTCTCATATCACAAAAAAGAAACATAGCGCCTCCTGCTGGTAGATATGGGCACCATCGCTCACCTTAAAGCTGCTTTTCATCAAACGAAGATTGCGATGATAATGCTCAGTCATACGAGTAAAAATATGCAATAGTTTTATCAGCAGTACAGTGAATTCATTAGAGTATATCCTTAGGTCCATCTCCACAGAAACCAATTGAACTAAAAAGCATGATTAGGTTCTCTGGATGTTTTCTCCAACACTTGGGTTCACAAGAAAGGTCTCCACTGAAAACCACTCAAACAATCCCTTGATACCATCTGAATGATTTTGTAACTAAACATTAAGAAATGTGTCAAACACTAACCCAAAGCAATGAACATATTTTTTGGTTTTAGAGCAAAACATCTGAGGGTGTAAAGCATCTGCTAAACCTTTACATAAGTCTTTATCTTCAGCACTGGTTGATTCACATACTTCACCTTAAACAAATCTTAAAGCACAAAAGGAGTTTTCCTCCCTCCTGGACTGGCTCAGAATTTAGCTCATCTGTCCAAACCACAGTCTAGTCAAAATGAGCCATGAATACTGCCCTAAAGAATGTGCAATTCAACATGAACCCCATTAACACACTTATTTCATTCCTCTTGCAGTTCTCAGACACTGAGAAATTACGCTAAGCACCTCAACCAAAATCACCTTTCTGCTGTCATTTCAGTTTCTCATGAATGTGGACAGCGTTATGTATTATGCAAGCGTCGTCTTCAAAAACAAAGCAGACAAACACAAACATGTCTTCCACTGTTTTTATTTTTCGTCAGCTTTACATGTTTAGAAAAAGAACCCAAGGATTTTTCCTCCCGTGTGTTTTCGCCTGGCCTCCTCGTGGTCCATGATGCCAGCTGAGGTTGTCAAAACAATGTATCTGTAGAGAACAAAAAAAAAGGACAAAAAACATGACGAACTGCCCAAGAAGGTGCTGCAATCTGAATGCATTTTATGCTAGGCCTTTCAAGACCGCTCTGGGCTCCATAGCAGACAAAGAAACCATTATCTTTCAGCTAGGGTTCTCATCACACACGTTACTTTCAGGCAAAATTTAAACAAAGTAGTGAAAAGCTGATATTTCAATGACAACACAATACTTCTGCACTGGCAACAAGATTTTAGCCTTTTAAGACAACACCATGGTTAAGAAATGATGCTTCCGGTAATATCTGATCTACATCTGAGAACCAAATTGATATGTAACTTATAAGGCCTTTTGACTGCCCGATTCCAATATCTAGAACATATTTCTCATGTCTGAAATCTACCGCAGATGTACAAATAATTCTTGCATGTCAGACTGTACCAACACGATCCCAACTGTGTCACACTGTGGGATCTCAGTTGTCTTTAATGTCAGACCGCACGCAATCAACCCCCATTAAAAATGGACACAGGTAAAAAGACTCGTCCAGAGTTTTGTGTCATATGTGGCAACTATGCAAAACTATGTCTCAAAACTGGCAGAACTTAAGCAGAGGAAAATGGTTGTTAATCGGCTGTTGGCAAACATTTCAAAGTCAAACTGCATTCAAACACTACAGATCTCGGTCTATAGGATTGTAGGAATCTTTTAGGATTCTCAAAATGTGTCTTAAGACAGCCAAGACGTGGGGGAAATTATACAGCCTGCACTCAGTTTAACAGTTGAACATTAAAAGCTCTTGTCAATAGGTGAATGAACCGAAATTGCAAAGCCAATTACAATTAGTGTTGATGATATTGATGATAGTTTTTTACTAATAAACAGCCATAACTGACATTTGTATCCCAATGAGAATTCATCTAGTAGACAATAGGGTGGATTTAGGTTTAAGTGACAGACTAAAATACATGTTTGAGCTGTTTTAAATAAGAAACAGCTTGCATTGACATCTTAAAATATTTCAGTGCTATTGCTTCGTCTCAGAAGGCACCCCAGCACCATTCTTTTGTAAGGCAGGTTTGTAAAAACACTTAATGTCAATTTAAGACCTTGTTTTAGCTTAATCTGAGACATGTCCATGTTTTATTACACGGTTAGGAAACAATGTTAAAAAGTCGAAGTAAACAACGCAACTGAAAAAAAATCTGGAGTCCAAACGAGTCGACACTGGTAGTCACTTACCCGAACTGTCTGGATGGGAGAAGGTTGTTCTGCCACTTCTCCAGATCCTTCAACTGCACATCAAAGCGTGGGCTGATGACACCACACTACAAAACAGATAACAGATTCAGAAAGTGAGCGTTTAACGCTGTATTAACATTCTCTAATCTTTCAACGTCATTTTAAATGTGCTCGTGAAGTAAACAGCATTTCTGCTATAAAGTACATTCTTACTACATATACAATGTTAACCCATTTATGAGAGACAAGGCATCTCCAAGACAATCTGACCAGACATTTACCTTTTCCGAAATTTTTTAAATGTACACCCAAACAGAATTAGTCTTTATCACTATGTATAACGTAATGCAAGTTTCTTTATAAAATTATGCTCCAGTCCAGCTGATTGACAGAAAGATGAAATTTGCTCAAGTTTTCACAAATGTTTGCCGTTTATAAAGACTGAGACATGATGTCTTGTAAATCACTACACTGTCAATCATGATTTTACCATGCATCTTAAAAATGCTGCACATTGTAGTGAAAGTGTGTCACACCACACTTACCTTGTTAATTCTCCCGTTGAGATTGACTACAATTTTGCCGGCTCTGTGATCATCAATGATCTCAAATTCCCCAATGTAACCTGCAAAGATCATGAGGGGCATGAGGAATTTGTCTTCAGAGATAATAGCCTCCCATCTCATGCGTGCCTCCAGACCAGATAATTTGTAAATATCATAAGAGACAACGGCAGAACGTAAATGGGCAGAAAGACAAACTCATAAACAAGTACTGAAAACTCACCATGCTTCATCATCACAGTAAGAAAGCGCACTATGACTTTGGAGCAGGGCCTGATGAGAACCTGGCGTTTTCCACGTTTCTCAGCATTGTTGATGCTTTTAAGCGCATCTGCGAGTACGTTCATGCGCACCATGATGCCTGTGGACAAAAATCATTTATCCTTTATCCTTCATATTGCAAATATATGCGTTAAGCAACCTTATTAACTGTCCCGCCGAACCAAAACGCTACGTCAAAAGCCAGTTAGGTCCGAGTCATTGGTAAAGTGTTGGAAGCAAGGTACAAAATATGTCTGATTATTAAACCACGTTTTCTCTGGAACGTGGTTAGGATTACATTTAATAGTCACTGGAAACTGTGTATTTTCCCGACAGCCAGTATGAAAGGTTAACGCGCTTGAACTCACTTGACAAGCTAGCAAATTCAGCTAACCGGGCATTTCTTTAACCTACAATTTTCTTCTTAATTTACATGTGAATTTTAAAATTAAACAGCGGACTGCTTGAGCACATTGGTTTGCCTCGAGTTATTTGTGGCTGTCCATAAGTAACACGGGCAAGCACTACTGAATGTTGGAGAGCTTGGGCAGCCGCGAATCTCAGGGAAATATAACTTTCACACAGAGAAGTTTAACCAAATGATTGAAAAGATTGACGATTTGGTTGTTCATACAAACACATTTCGGTCTACATGTAGATGATATACAAGGATGTCCATGATTTGAAACAGATTATTCAGGCATTGAAGGAATCCTGAGACTCACCGGTTCTGCAATATGGCGGAAAGAGGAAGGAAGAGGGTCGCGCGGTGCGATTAGGGAAAAATGTTTTCTCGCGATATTTTCGACGGGCGCTGTGCGTTGTGTCAGCGTGACCGCCCCCTAGCGTCTTGGCATTTCATGAGAAGCAGCAACAATTTTGAGATGACTGATGATTTCGCACACGTAAAACGCGCTGAGAAACGTTATTAATTTGATTAATCCTCGTTTTGTTGGCTTTAGCCGTCTTTATTGTTAATTTAAGTTATTAGTTGTATTACTATTTTCACTGCTTAATTGGATTGTTTATCTCTCTCTCTCTACACACACACGCACAATCAATAAATAAATATAAAAACACAAAAAACCTATGCTATTTTTTATTTATGAGAGGTTAGGGTGCCCCTTAAATTAGCGTTAATGTGTATCAAATAAATTATTTGTAATATTTATGTGTGTGTGTGTGCGCGTGTGTTTAAACGTCAAAACAGACACACAAGTTCAGAAAGTTGTTTATTCTGTCCATCATTTCAGATAATGGGAGATGATTTCAAAAGACTACTAAGGGTAAAGGTTGACAAAAGCATTCAATGCTTTGACGTTAGAAAACAGTCTTAACACAGATGAAGGCATAAGGGGAGCTAACGGATCTAGTCTATGAAGCATGTCCATTTTGCTGGTTCTTAAGCAAGAGATCCATGTAGGCACCCTCAATCAGATCTTCTTCCTTTACTCCCAGGTCTAGCATCAGCTGATTTGCAATGGCCACTCCTTCCTCTGTGCTTTGATGTTCTTTCATCACCACCTCAAGCTCCATGAAATCTCCCAAACCTTCCACAGAATCAACATGCACCCTGGTCTGCCCCACCATATACAGCCTCCTCTCCTTCTTCACTTGCCCCACTTGTCCCAAAGCATCCGTCAAAACGTTGACAAGTCCTTGTGGATCGTCGGTAGGGCTTATAGAGTAGTTTGACAACTTTGGTCCCTCTCTGTCGGGCCTCTCATAGAATATGAGCTGTCCTCTTCCATCCTGAAAGTCTCTGAGTTTCAGTCGTCCTACTGGGATTCTGAAAAACGTGTCCTGCTGGCGAATCACAGTCCCATCGGATCCGCTCAGCTCCTTTGCACGCTCCGTGAGGTGACACAGATCACGCACAACTGCTTTAATCTCTACGTTTGACGGCATGTCTAACAAATATGCATACAACAGTGGAGTACAGTATGTATTAGGTGCGAATGGCACGCGGAGTTTGGCGCCCTTGCGTAAAATACTCGACAGCGCATGCGCAGTGTCATTTGACCCACTGCATGACACATATCAACAATCACTTACTAGCATTTCAATGGGTTCTGTATCTGTAACTAAATAATCGCATAGCTGCAGTGGGTTAACATCTTTCAGTTAACGGACATATAGTTGTTATCGTAGCATATAATCCGTACCAGATACAAGCGTCGACAGTCTGCTTTCGGCTTTACAGAGACATGTTTACATCACAAACATCCTCGTTTCAAGAGTCCATAGACGTGGATGAAAGAGATGGAGACTTCGACAACGAAGAGATCGCCGGATACAGCCAGAAAATACAACAGATTAACAGTTACTATGCTATATATTACTACCAGAGCACAAGGTAAAGTGGCTTTCACTCATATTTAGTTTCCTTGCTGGAGATAATGTAAGATAACGTTTTGCTAAGTAACGTTGAGCCTTCTAGGTGCAGTATTTTGCGTTTTGTGCATGACATTAACTGTTATATCCGTTGAATGTGTGGATAAATGGACATGGCATAAATTACCTCTTGTAATTTAATTCAAAAACGTATTAGACAAATCAATCACGATTCAGTATTGTGCTAAACTGAAATAAATTCGCACTCTGCATTATGGAAGACGAATATGACTTGGGTATGTAATGTTAGGCTATAAATAAATGTAGAAATACAGACATAATACAAACAAAAGATAATGTATGGACATGTAGGAATACATTTAAATCAATAATTTAATTATTCCAAATGTATATACAACATATATCTGTTTATACATTTATTTCTACATTTTTTCTTTTTATTCATTTGTTTATTAATGCATTTCTAGTTATTTATTTCTTAAATCGTTTTTAATCCTCCACCGTGAACAAAGGTCAAACAATAAGTATCTTTCAGTTGTATTTTATTATTGTCTTCATGATTATGTTATTAATAAGTCTTTTTAATGATGTACTATATTCTTCTCTTTTTGATGAATCTATGTACTTGGTTTATGAATACTGTGAACATAGTCTTTATCATGTTTATACATCCACCCTTGTGATAATCCCAGGAGATGATTTTTTTTGCTACGTATTAAAGCATTAAACGCATTATTGAACTACCCAGATCTGAGGCTTCTGGAGAAAGTGTGGCGTGGAACCAGAGGAGGTCAGACTCAACTACAAGTCAGGATGACTTTAGGTAAAGAGGGTCCTTCATCTGTCAGTCATTTGCTGACTTCGGTCTTGGCATTGGTCACTCAGGATACTGTGTCTGTCTTTTCATCGTGTTGGCTTGTTCCATTATGACTTCGCTGATGTGTCTATAATCTCAATTCTCTGATCTTTCCGCTAGTGTGAATCTCTGCAAGGGGCTGCTGGTGATTCTGTGAACATCATTGCTTCATGAACTGCTTATCTGTCTGCTTGCTCGCTTTTGTCCTTCCTTGTTGATATTGTGGTTGGTATACTTTGTAACACATTTTTCACTTTTACAGTCTTACCCTATTGGACTCCAGTTTGGCACCGGAGGCGGAGCCAGAACTGCGGAGCTATATCTCTCGCAGGTTGAGCAAGGGTGCTCTGCTGGGGGGTATGGGCAACATTGCCACTGTGGAACTAAGGTACCTCATATCTAGCTTGCAAACTTTATGTCAAAGTATTAGTGCTCAATTTTGATGGATTCAAATATTTGTAATTTCTTGCTGTGTTACCAATACAGACCAACTGTGCGAAATTAAATGTCTTTTGTATTTTGTTTGTTTTTTGCATGTGTTGTTTTTGTATTTTAAAGCCTCTCTGAGCAAGCAGTGGGCTGCTACTGCTGTCTGTTGGAGCAAGAGAAATCTCCTCAACAGCCTGAGGCGGATGGCAATGGCTGGGTGGTGTGTCTTCTAGGAGGATCAGAGAAGGGCCTGAATACATATCCTTAAATTATAAATGACTGATCGTCAAATGCAGAAACAGCCTAAACTGTTTGGTGATGAAAGTTTTAGATCTGAGTTTAATCTAACAGTTGAAACACTGATGTAATATATAGACTAGCTTTGCAACCCTCCCCATATTATTCTTCCTTAACCCTACAAACATTCAGAATTGAGCTGGACAAGTATGTGCAGGGTCTGCAGGGCAGTTTGACTCCAGAGGTGAGAAAACAACATACATTGTGACCTCAGTCCAGTGCCTAGTTGGTCATATACAGTATGTTGAATAGGTGATGTGACACTGTGGGTAACTCCTGGTTACAGATGGAGAATTTGGAGACCGATTTGAGACCTTACCTGAGCTGCTGGTATGAAGAGGCGGTGATGCATATTCACAGAGTGGTTCAGCTGTTGCAACCAAACATCGGCTACCTTCTGCATGCTGTAAGTGACCGCTACACCACACAAACGATAAAAGTCTGATTTGAAAACAAAATAAACAGTGTGGCATTTCCCCTGGAGGATAATGTTACTTTACCTGGGTTTGCATGGCCGGCTTGGGTTTTGGTCAGCATGACGAATGGGTGTACCATACTAGTCGATCACTGATAAGGAGTATCTGTCTACAGGCTTTGAGTCACAAGCTAGTAGAAGTCACAGGGGCCGATGAGAGGACAAAAGCAGATGTAGCAAGGTAAGTGAAAGCTTTATATTTTCAGTGTTTAAACAGTGATATAGTTTGTAATTGTGATGTCAGTGTTGTGTGTTAGATTTATTAAAGCAGCAAGCCTGCAGGGTCTAGTCCAGGAGGACACCACCACTGCTTCTCTGTGTAAGGCCATGTCAGAGGAATCCCACACCAATCTGATCATCGACTTCTCCACTACCCCACCCGCACTTACCAACGCAGGTCGGCATCATCCACTTCCCCTCATTCCACAGTCTTTCTTTATTTATGTGTTCATGTGATACTGTTGTATTGTGACTTCTGCAGTCAGTAACCGGTTCTGTGATGACTGGATCCAGGCTTTCCTCAATGCTGCTGAGCGCTTTAACCCTTTCCTCCTTCGCCAGATCTTGGAGAACTTCAAACTGAAGGTTGTTGCTTTGCTTGTGTGTTACAGTAACTTCCTGTTTTAAAACAGACTTTCATGGTCGTGGAAAATCTTAAACTGTAGGTAATATTAAAATGAGCATTTTCTGCACCCACCATGTGTATCTATGCAGGCCATTCAGGACATGAACAACCTGAAGCGTTTTATTCGCCAGGCTGAAATGAGTCACTATGCTCTCTTTCGCTGCTGTCTCTTCCTTCAAAACTGTGGAAATGGGAATGTGCTGCTTCAGAACGCACGAGCCGAGCACAGCAGCCTTCCCGAAGCCTGTGGAATCATAAACGTCCTGGAGGAGTTTCTCGGTGAGCAGGCACAGGGCACACTGTAATGACACTTCTAGGCCTGCAGAGGACCAACTGTCTGAGATAATTTTGTAAGCACTCACCCCCTGAATTTCCTAATTCAGCTCCCGTAATTAAAGCTAGCTGTGAGGTCATAGATTTGCAATTTCAATTTAACACTAAATATAGTCCATTTTTATACATTCATGATTATTTATTTATTATTCAAATTATTTTGCTGTGATGTGCTGCTGTATGTTGATTTAGGTGCTTTAATTTCACTGAATTGTGAATAATTAGAAACAGATCCTGTAAAATGGACCAACTAAAATACTATGTGGTCAAGCTTATTTGAAGTTATTTTGTCTTGGTTAATGTGTATGTAAATATAATACTACTGTTTATATGTGATACATGATTCTAATATGTAATAATCATTTGCATAGTGGACTTTTGAAAAACTTGGATATTTGTGCTAAAATAGATTCAGCAGTTCTGCACATTAATCGCATAATCCTGATACTCTGCATGAGCCTATATTAACATTTAACACTTAATGATGAAAACGGCACATTTCAGTGGAAATAACATGCCACAAAGTGTTAGCAAGTGCTAATATTTATAACTTATTTTACTTGATGTCTGAGGCTTCAGATGTATTTTTTAAATGCATTTGTTTACCAAAGACAGACAAGAACTCAGAATCTTTAATCTTATTAATATGCTACCAAATTAATTGCATTAATACTGAAAAAATTGTAAATGTAATGAACAAAATTTTGTGTTGCGTTCAAAAATAAGTTATGGTGAATACTGATAAGGTGTGAAGTACAGTAATGTGTATGTATTTGCTTAAGAAATGTGTTTCCTGAAATTCCCTTATGATTTGGCCTGACTGTGGATCATTTGTTCCAGCATTTAATATAAGAATCTCAAAAACTTGTTTAATACTCTGTGCATTATGTCAGCTCTGTGCATTTATACAGCTAACCTTAATTTATGATGGTAATACAGTAATTAAACTAAATAAGTTTACATTTGGAAGTACTTGTTGCATCCTTGCGCCCAATTTAAGTTTATAAGAGACTTGTGGATGTATGTTTAGCATTTTTGGGCTGTCATATAATGACCACCAGAGGGCAGTGCAGGAGCGATGGGACATAAAAAGGTAGGAGGCTGCTTGAGCTTGGGACTTTTGAGGGTTTTTTTTCACACAAGTTTAGGCCTGTTGTATCGTACACTAGGACAACTCTTTTTTTTTTATTAAATGCAAGTAATTACACACAGACTTTGTATTTATCAAGCTGAAGCAACCCAAATTATGGACGTTTTTTCCACACTAATATACACTAAACACACTAATATACACTAAACATACAATCATATAAAACTAGTTACAATGCATTGATGATCAGCTTGAAAATGAATGATTAAGTAATAGCATAATAATTAAAATTACTCATTTAACTTCCCTCAAAACATTTTCTTAAGACACTAAACAACTTGTTAGCAAAATGTGATTTCAAAGTACCTTTTGTAATTTTCTATATCAACAAAATGAGTGCCTTCCAGCAAGTTGCAATTAAATCTATATTCTTCCTGAATTAACTTGTCTATCTAAACATCCACGTATATCTAAAAATTCCAAGTATCATATGAACAATCACAATATCAAAGTTAACAAAAATAGAATCTAACATACATTTCCAAAACAGGCCTGGTGCAGATATGCTAAACATATTGTTCATATCATAACATAGACAAATGTCTCCCTTTAATAGAAATCAAAATATCACTTTGAAACCTTGATGTCAAAGGCTACAACTCCATGAAAAGAAAACCCCAGCTAGGTGGTCACATTTTCAAAACTTTGCATACACAGCACTTTTCCTTTGGAGCCATTTTTTGGGATTATACTGTATACTTTATCAGGCTCCCCTTCATCTAACTCTTCCTCAGAACTGCGAGTCTGGAACCGAGCAAGATCCTCACAAATGCATTCCAGGGCAATTCTGATGCTGTTGTTCATTCCTTTTAAAAGACAATGAAACTTCTGCCAGTGGTGTAAAGTATTGGAGTAAATGTACTTAGTTACTTTACTTAAGTATCTTTTTGGCTACTTTGTAGTTGTACTGAGTATTAAAGATATTAGCAACTTTTACTCTCTACTTAACTACATTTTTGAACAAGTATATGTACTCTTTACTCCACTACATTTGTAATGACTAATGCAATTACACATTACATTTTGCATGCCACCTATCTTATAATTAATATTGCCATTCACAGGGCATTGAAGGTACTACAATCTTGTGGATTTTGCCATAACTTACAAAAACTTGTCAACATGGCTTCTTTATATGAATATGAGTGCAGTATCAGGTAGATGTCAATCGCTGGCGGTTTATACACGGTTAGCCCTTACCCGCTATTTCTACAGTAATATATTGGCAACACTGTTGCCAGCTAGTTGCTGTAGGTCACACATCTACAAAAGCTCTTATTTTTAAAACTAACTCTTCCTAAATGTGCTCTAAACATGTTTGCTCAAAATTTGACCATGTGGTGGGACTATTGCCATGAAGTGATGTAAACCAGTAAAAAGAATGTATAGTATTTCAATTTTCAAAAGTGCTCTCACACTATATAGACAAAATATTAACCTATAGAATGAGTCGGACACAGAGAAATGAACAATCCACATATGAATCTCAACAATGGTGACAATCAACTGAACAGCTTCATGCTGCAATGCATGCTGGGTACATAGTACAAAACTCATTCATGATTGTTTGTCACCATTGATGAGGTTTGTATGTCAAGTGTCTAACTGTGTCTCAATTGCAAAGAAAGATTTTCTGACAGAGATCTTTCCATTATAACATGTAATCACTTTACCAAACATATCTTAATAAATCTTAAATGCTATATTATTATTATTTAATGATTGAATTCTTTCAGATGTATCTTCAGTTACTAAGCAAACATAAAGTTGCGGTTCCTGTAAAGTCCCTTTCAGTGTTATTGTATAAGTGTACATTTTAAAGCTACAAGAAAGTCAAAGAGTCCAACCAAAGCAAACACTGATCGCCATAATGGTGACTTAAAACATAATTGAACCACTATGAACTAGAGTTAAATCTCAATAAGATCTTACACAGATGACAGAAATAAAGTGAAAGTGGTGTCTGTAATATGTGAAGATGTTATTGATGTTTGTGTTTAATTCTCCTCTGGTGAAATCTTGACAGATTTATTGTGTTCATCTGTTATTTACACTTGTTCATCTAAGACTGTGTGACTTAAGTGCGTTAATAGATTCTTTATTAATGTATCTTCAAACAGCCATTGCAGTAGTTTACTGTAAAACACCTACAGTAACTAGCAGGCAACAGTGTTGCCAATATATTACTGTAGAAATGGCAGGTAAGGGCTAACAGTGTATGTGAAATGAGGACATGACTGCAGCTGGCGATGAGGCCCAAACCAGCATGTCCAGTGCAAAAAGGCTTTGACTTTTTAATTCTACTTAACATTATTTTATTTATCTGTTATATTGAAGAGACCTTTTTGAAGGACTTTGGTTTACTTATGAGCACTTGAGCTTAAATGAGACTTGGGTGTTTGTAATGACGTAGGTTATGGTGTCGACCATGATTTGTTGCATTTTGAGGTGTTCAGTCTTATTATGATTTAAGAAAATAAATGCGATTGCTCTCCTCACAAATCAACTGTTTCTAGTTTTTCACTGACATGTCTCTTAAGTGTTGGGGACTAGTGCTGCTTTGAGCCTACATTCAGTATGAGTAAAATACTCAAGTACTGTTCAAATCAGATACTCGAAGACTTTTACTGAAGTCGTTTTGGAATTGGTAACTTGTAACTTGTAATGGAGTAATTTTCACTGCAAGGTATCTGTACTTTTACTTAAGTATGGTTTTCAGGTACTCTTTACACCTCTGACTTCTGCCAAGGTTTCTGGACTTCCTCGGGTATGTGAGCAGTAAGAAGGTAATCCATTAATTTAGATTTGTCATTAGCAAAAACGTCTACACGTGAAAGGAGCTCAAGCAATCGACATCCAATGTCAACTTCTCCAAAATATGAATTATTTAAGCACTCTGTCTGTGACTCTGGACAGTTTTCCGAGGCTCTAAAAGCATTGATGCCTTTTAGAGCTGTATCAATGATATCAGCAACGTCCTCTGGTTTAATGGGATCCTTTTCAAGAACAATGTCATGTTTGTGATAGAACCACTTTTTGTACACTTGTCCCACTGTGTCAAGTATGTATATGTGTTGTGGGAGATGAGACGTTACACATTCAGCCCATGAGCTTCCTCAAACCTTTTATTTTCATTAAGTCGTGCAAGTTGTTGTGCAACAAAAGCATCCTCTTCAAAACACTCGTAAGCTCCCTTTAAAAGGTCTACAGCTTTCTCTAGAGTCTCTTCCACACATGCTCTATTAAGGGAGAAAACCAACTGTCATTTGAATCCCCCTTGCTTTTTTTGGTCCGCTTGATAAACCGATCTCTGACACACTTTTTAAATTCATCTTGATCAAATCAATACAATACAATCGTATTATATTGTATTGTCATTGTGTTGAATGTCTGTACTAGAAGCTTCCAACACCAAAGAAAATTCCTTGTGTGTGCAAGCACACTTGGCAATAAAGCTCTTCTGATTCTGATCTGTGGTCAAACAGCATTTTGTTTTGAAGCAGGTTCATTGCTATGGCACTCTGGGGCTGATGGCTGGATAGCTGCTTCAGAATCTCCTCAGCCACCAATTGATGAATGATCCTAAACGAGTCAATGTTTGTTTCACTAGATTTGAGCTGAATGAAAAAAAACCAAGCTTGTTCACATAAATAACTTTCAAATGCATGGTTAGGGTTAGCTGGCCAATTGCTAGGTTGTGTGTTATAGAGGGTTTTGTCAGTATCTGCAACCAATCATTAATAAATCATCATCATGCAAAGGCAAAGCAAATCAAATGCAGCTATTTTAACAAACTGTTAATATTCTTAATGAAGAAAAAATATACAGACATTTTCGAGGTGGGAGAATGTCATAGTCTGTCAGTAAAATCTCTTCAGTGCTCATCTCCATTTCATTGTCAGTGTGCAGACTTTCTTTGTCATCAGTATCTGAGAAGAACCCAGTGAGAAATGTATCTATAAACGTTTCATTGAGAACATATCAGGGGAATTTATAGGTATCTGAAAATGTTTTTTTTCTGCTCGGCTTCATTTATTATCAACAGAAAACATTGTGATGTCAAAACAAATTACATACAGTATCACGGTTCACAAAAAAAGCTGCTCCATGAATCACAATGCCAAAGAAGAACCATTTTGACTACCAAAATTACCCTTTAACATCCGAAGAACCTTTCTATTTGCAAAAAGTTCTTTAGATTATACAAATTTAATAAAGAAATGGTTCTTTGGGGAACCAAAATGGTTATTCTAGGCATAACTGTGAAGAACCCAAAGAAAGTGGAATGATGAATACTTACTACTTCTAAAGGAATGGAATGACTCTTGATCAAAAGAGAGACATCTGTTGCCTCTTGCATAAGTGTCTTCAGACAGGCAAGGTTGCGTTTCAGATTTATTATCTGAAATTTGCTCCCTAATCTCAATTATACACACAAACGCACGTCATTTAAAACATTATATCTCACGTAAAAACCCTTATTGAAAAGAATTGTTTTGCAGGAAAGCATTACCCATCAGGTACAGGTCTGGTTCTATTGGGCCCATTGTGTATCATGGCTTTCCACAACTGGTCCATCCACAGCTGTCTAACATCAGCTGTATCTGCAGCCTGTTTAATTGTTCACATGTAGTTTTTTTATCTCAATATATTTTATATATTTATCTCAATTTGTAGAACATTTTGCTAACAACACCAAGGTCATTTTTCTGGTTGATTACCAGGAAAACACATACACATACTGTAAGTGTGCACTGTATGTCTCTTTATATAAAAGCATCTGCCAAATGTGTATATGTTTATGTAAAAATGGTTAAAACAACTGATTTTACCATTGCAATCAGTGCATTTGATCGTGTTTGGTTGTATTCAGATTGCAGAGTAATCTAAAGTGACTCATAACGGATTCAAGCAATACATTTGACCATATGTGCTTCGTGAGAATCAAACAAATGACCTCTAACAACTGAGGTACAAAACAAGCACCCAAATTTTTAAGTACAAAAGGTGAAGGTTTGTGTCATAAGAGCAATGTATGTTCCTTTTTGAAACAGTCATAATTGTTCTTGTGGGGGCTTTAGTTTCAACAAAATAACCTTATTTATTGACCACATCCTCAAACACAAATTACAGTCACTCTATTGATGAAAGTGTCAGGTTGGGAAACTCACCAGCATTTTCTTCTTCCCATTTTTCATTGTCATCTCAAAAAGATAGCGCTTATTCTCTGGCCCGCTTACCTTGTGCACAGACTGCACCTGTTAAACACCATACAAACAACTCTTAAACTGCAATGAAACATTCCCAATTATAGACAATTATTGCTTATCTGCCCAGAAAATAACAAAGATGACAGACAGATGATACACAGATGAGATTTACCTCATATATGTAATACTGTCCCCTGAGATCTAACTGTGGGAGGAAAGAAACAATAGCTTAAAGACCAGGGCTGCGTTTCCCAAAAGCATCGTAACCTCAAGTTGATCTTAGAACAAATAGTCACCAATGGAGCTACGATCAACGTAGGCTTACGATGCTTTTGGGAAACACAGCCCAGAACTACAACACCATTCTTACACAATGAACGGGACAATGGTTCATTGAAGCCCAAATCAAAGCTTTCTAAACAAGATAACTTTTGTTTGAACTAGGAGCTATTTGTATGGGTTTATATTGAGACTCAACACAAAAGTCATTTAGTCTGCCTTGTCATCAGTTGAGCTATAGGAACTAAATATAATAAACATCATATTAACTGATTCATATTATTAATTTATGATATGACAGATTAAGAGATTATCCAACACTGACATACTTACGGCGCATCCATGTTTCTTTGTGTAGAAAAACAGAGTTGTATTGTAAAGTCTGAACCAGTAAGTCACCCACCGAAGCTTCTAAGAAAAAATAAGCAGTCACATATAGACATATTAATGCTGATATATTACCCAAGCATATCCAAGTCAACAAGGTATAGGTATGAACTGTAAAATGAAATACATGGAGTACTAACAGCATTGTTATCATATTTATATTGTACCTGACTATTTTAAAAGGATAGTTCACCTAAAAATGAAAATCCTTCCATCCTCTACTCGCCCTCATGTCATTCCAAACCTGTATGACTTTCTATCTGCAGAACATAAAATATATTTTAAAGACCGTTGTTGGTAACCAAACAACCTTGACTTCCATTGAATGGACATAAAACCACAGAGACATTACTGGAAATATTTTCTTTTGTTGTTCCACATAAGAGTCATATACAGATTTTGAACGACATGAGAGTGAATAAATTACATAATTTTGTTACAAACATTTTGTTGTATGTAAACAAGCCTCGCATTGAAGAGTCAATATGTACGTACCATTTTGTCCTTGCGTTTCTTTAGAAAGCCCTGGCAGATGGGGGTCGGCACCCCCCCTCCAGTCGACATGCTCAGCTCAGATGTCAAAGTGCTCACACTTCACCATAGACAAATTAACATCACAACTTCCTCTGAAACGGTCATATCCTCACTTCTGACTGTTAATGTAATAAAGAAGCATTGTCCTCCATCATTTCAATGGCAAAATAAGGGGGAGGTGTTTGTTTTACAGTTCTCACATTCTTATTCACTAGATAGCCTACACATAACCAACCTATTTACAAGAGTTAAGTCACACAAATCTGACACATTTATTCAACACCATTATTTATTGTAAATGTTTGAAAATTCACAAGTGCAACAGTTCCAGTTTCAACATGGACAATTGCACTGAAAGTTACATATGCATAAGAGCCGAAACATTGGCGCAAAACAGTGTTTTAGTGACTTTGTGTCTACACGATTGTTAGATGGGCAGAAATAATGAGTAGTATATAATGTAGTAAGCAGGTCCTATTGGTCTGATAGCGCATCCATCATATCACTTAATATAACAGAACTGAACTCAATTGTGCGAATTTCTCGTGCATGATCTTAATAAATGCATAAAGTAAACAGGAAAACCATAACTTATCAAAATAAAAACCAAATATTGCATAAAAATAACCCCTTGTTCACGCAATGGCAAAGAAAACATAACTAATAAATTAATACAGCTGTAGGAGGAAAATGACCTTTACATGAGACATGGCTTTGTTTCAGTGCTTCTCTCTAAAGCATGACTGCATTTCTATGCGCACAGTTCAAATATGATTTTTCTCACTAACTACAGGTAATCTTAATATATATACATATATAAACATAGTGTTCAACCATCAGTAAACCCTGCCTTTCTGCTGTGTCTTTCCAATATAGGTCACACCCAACTAATACTGACCTGACATCATTGTGCATAAATTAAAAACTGTCCAAAGAGCAGAGGACCCAGTTACAGCTCCTGTCAGACGGTAAATGTCCCGTTTCACCACATGACTGATGAGGGGAGTTTCTATAACACTTCATGGAAGGAGACACATGGCTTACGGAAGGCAGTTTGCTATTAAACTATACAAAATGTAGCTAACTATAACTATTTAGTATTTTGTCAAGAGGGAAATTATGCAGGAATGGGAGATTATGGGTAATGTAGTTTATCAGGGGTGGACTTGGATGTTGTAGCATGCCGGTTGCGTCGATCATCGCTGCTTGAGTAGAGCTTTGTACATGGCGAAGCCAAGGACAGCGAACACGGTGGCACCAACGCTGGCCCTCAACCAAAATGTAGAGTTCTTCAGGTCAGCTTGGGTCATGTGTCTGTAAAACAATGGGATGTGTTAATATGACAGAACATAATGACAAAACAATGGCATTTCTCTTTGCCAAGAGTAAAGACAGTCTTTTAAAAATGTGCAGGCTTATAGATCACTCTATAGAATTAACTACCAGAGCTAGTGCAGAATGACATAACCAAGACTAAAACATAAGATTTTGAGCAAAACTCAGTTTGTTTTGTCTTTTAGACATCCCATAATATATTGTGCAAAGGTAGATGAACTGAAATAGGACAGCAGGGGGCAGCATGGGAATGTGCAGAGAGAGCAACTTAAGAACAAAATGGTGAACATGTTTAAGACGGTTGCTTTGATGAGCAAGTCATGAATAAAAGAGATGATACAAGAACAAGTGGCCTTAAAACGGATTTCCAGAGAGTGCAACACTACACACAGCATGACAGTGTCCACAGAAATATAAAGCTTCATCAAAGCCATACTGTGACCTTGTCTGTGTCAAACCCATGAGAGATATAATATAGATGAATATGAATTCAAAACATTGGTAAAAGGAAATATGTGATACGGCATTTACAAACTAACAAATAAATGACTTGAGGATATATTGAAGAATTTGTGTCTTGGTTACGCAACACACACCTGTCAGCAGACGTTTGGGTAAGAAAAATAAGAGATGAATAAATTTGTTGAACCATCTTGACCAAAAACCATACAAACAGATTCAATAGACACAAGTCATTTTGCATTTGACTTTCCACTTGTGATACCTGGGGAGGGGGGTCTTTACCTGTCACAAACGGACACAAACGGGTCAACAGATGACTCCATGTAGACCGAGTCCTCTACAAAGCTGACCTCATGAACCTGATGAACGAGGCTGGACTCCTCGTCAGCCAATAGAAACATGCCCACGTCTTGTATAAAGGGTCTCAACCTTACACACATGCACACAGCACGGCAATTAAACCAAACACCCGACAAGATCACACCCCACTGCCCACCACATGCGGTAAACATACGGCTTCCTGATAAATAAAACAACTGCATTTTTAGTGTGAAGTCACTAAAATAATTCTAACTACAAAATTCATTTCATAACGTTTTGAATGCATTATGAGTTTAAACATGAATTCAGAATAATGGATCAATCTTGCACCCTGGATATTCTCTGCTAAATTATGGTTTGGTTAGAACTTGGTGGCATGCCACTTTTCTTAGGATAACCTAAAAAAAACTATTGTAAAATGTGATCAAAATTCCCAAAAGTCCCTTTGAACCGAAGTTGCGATAGTTTTTACTTCCGTATTCTGACGCATTTCGAAGTGAAACGGAATTTCGAATGAGAAAAAATTGTGGGTGCGGCTTGTTTTTTTACTGCGATTTGATTGGATGTCTACATACAGCCGTAGCATTTTAAAATGGAGCTGGGAGCAGACTGACAGCTGAAGGGGCCATATAAACTTACATCATTTGCGATAGATAGTCACAAGAGGGCGGAAGTGCATTTTCAGATTTTAACTGAAGATTATGAGGGCACATGAATTTTTAAAAGAGAATGACTTACACTGACAAGCTATTTACAAAAAACACTGCAATGTTTCATGAACAAATAGGAATTGTAATTTTTAATTTCACTGGGACTTTAAAGACTGACTGGAGCTTCAGTCAACTGTCACTGAGGCTGTCAGTCCATCACACTCGGTTTAACATTTTTTCAGCACAATGTAGATTCTTAATCAACATGAGGGTGACTGAATTTAAATGATATAAACTATCCCTTTAATATTAAGACAATACAGACAATGTCTCAAACTCAGATGTAGAAGTACAAATCATATGAAATGCTATCCATCAAAGCCTCAAACAATAATGTTATGAAAAGCGTGTGCATTTTAGATGAAACACTACTAGCAACAACAGGTTAGACACGTTAGCCCTTCAAACAAAGCCATAAGCCCATACAATTTAAGCCCCTTTGATGTCATATCATTGCATATGACTGGTTAGTGCCAGTTAGTCTGTTTGTGTCATATACGTCATCTAACCCTAAGAAACATAAGCTGGTTACAGATAGAGGGACAGAAATGTCAGACTGTTAACATGATGTAAAGAGATGCAAAGCAAAGACAATAAGGGCCAACCAAACAAATGAAAAGGAACACCTATTGAGGGACAGAACAAAACATGAATTCACATATTAAAATCAATGACTGAACGGATTGATTACAAAATGAAACTTAATTTAATCAAATTACCATGCACTATGAGATAAAAAAATTAGAAATTGACATGCTTTACAGAAAAGTATACAAAATAAAAAGCATATTTCAGGATATTTTAGGTTAATGTCACTCGTTGGTTTAATATATACACCCATGCATTCTTCTGATGTTACATTATGATCAAAAATAGGATTAGAAGGTAAGATTAAAGGGCAAGAATAAGATAAACTGATTAATATGAAAAAAGATTCAGGGAAAAATGTAACCAGAAAGGAGAAGTCCTATAATCCTTACGGCCACATTTGTCCTTGAAGCAGGGATGAGTAAATTAGTGCCGATTTACAGATTGCATATCCACCTCATATCCACCAACCGGCCAATAAAATAAAGGGTTAAACATAACATTACATTCCAAGTACCATAATAAAAAAAATATAGAAAATTCAAAGTGAAGAGTGGATGGTGAATATAAGAGCTCAGATGTTAGAAGGAGCAACATGCAGGTATAAAATAAAACATTTTCAAGCATGACTGAATGACTCCGGAGACAGCCTACTTTGATGTAAGTTGGCAGGGTTGAAGTTTGAGCACAAATGCAGAATTTAGTCAGCGCTTTGCCAAATGGAACCAGTAAGACTGGTTGGATCGATTTGAGATGGAGTGACTGAGGCTAAAATGAAAAGGCACAAGCATTGCCACATTGCAAATGTTAGATTCAAACGCACGCATTAATGAATACAAGCTGTTATTATGCCAAATGTTTGGGAGTTGTGGACAAAGCTTCAGTCAAATGGTACATTTGCCTTTTCAAATATTTTTGAGACAAACCAATTTGAGACAAAATTCAGAAATTTAAAATTCTCTGGTAACATGAAAGAAAAACATGTACACCAAAAGAAATCCACAATATTTCGATACATCCCCTCTGTGGATATGCAACGTAAAACTGTCAGGCCAGGACAACGAGTAAAGAGGAAAGAAAGGCGTGTTAGGAAGCCAAAGTTACAGAATGCCCTGCAGAGAGGGGGAATGGGGGGTAATAGGGCTATACTTAGAAACCTTGTCAGAACAGCACTGTAGAGTTTGGCCTTTACCGAGCGGACCAGCTCAGAGTTGAGGAGGTTGTGACAGATGCAAAAGGTACACCTGTTGCAGGTGCACATGCAGCGTAACTTGGCGTGGCTGCAGAAACACACACAGACAGGAAGAGTGAGTGTCATGTGACGCATTTCCGCAAGAGCTGGATCCCAAACGTTTTGCCATCCCCTCCTCACAGGTGAGGGCAAGGTGGACTTGGAGATGGAGGGGTGCAGGAAGGTAAGCACAACAAATAACATTGAAAACGCTTGCATGTGTGTATGAAACAGTACTGATAACTGCCTCTTTTGGAAAAACTTTACCGACAAGCAGGAAGAGCACATGAAATTGAGAACACGTAAAAGGAAAGATTTAAAGGAAAGATTTAAAGGAAAGATTGCAAAAACCTGGCACAACACAGGAAGCTTGTATGGCACTAAGTTTGCAGTTCTTTCCTAAGAATTGATTTCACAAACTGTATGTTTACCACTAATGCCTATTTACCAAAGGAGCACACAGAGATGACCATGCGAAGTCTTTCTGTAAAGTTTGGCTTCATCTAGTTGAACCACTCAACCCAATGTTTCTACACACAAACCTAGGAAAGAACCCAATCCACTGCTGACATCCTCAATAGCCCGTAAACAAAATATAGGTTACATGAAATTGTTATGCACTTACTACAATGAAGCTTTTTGAAATAACTGAGTGATCTGATTTCCAAGCCGCTGCATTGAACACAATAGCGGCAGCAACTAGACTGACGTGTGTGAAAGAGACAGCCAATCACAATCTAACAGGTGCAGAAGACCAAAGGGCTGATTGGTTATGCAAAAAAGGGCTTTTCACACGGCGTGTAACCCCGGGTTATCTTCATTCTAAACCCTGTTTTTATTGATTTAAACTGGTCATGCGCTGTATTTGTCCAATCAGGACATGACACGTCAGACTACAAACACACACACACTCTCTTACCCTGGCTAAATTTAAAACGTGAAATAGGTAACCCAGGGATTAGAATGTCCAGGGTTAATTATTTTAAGTGCGAAAAGCCCTGAAGTCTGGTTGTACTCACGGATACATGGCCATGGTGGTAAGTTTGGTGTATATGTCTTTGCTGGGTGCATCAGCTGTGTTAGAGGTAAACAGCTGCGGTGGATGAAGTTTGTGTTTCCGGCAGAAATCTAGTGGCGTCAGGCCGTAGTACTGACGGGTTTCGTGCAAGTCTGATTTAGCAGCAATAATCACACATGGTGTCTTGCTGTCGATGAAGTGTTTCTGTGAATGAATACAAAAGCAAATAAACCCTAAACAAGCACAACAGAAACATTTTTTGACTGTCTACCAAAGTGATGTACATACAGTATGCCAATTTCCAACCCTGAATGCAAGTCGTAGTGTACTAATGAATAAGTTAAAAAAATCTCTTACCTTGTAGACTTTAGCACAGTACTCAAAAGAGCGAGGATTGCTGATGTCATACACCAGGCAAACAACATCACATGCCAGATCAGCCTCTGAGAGGAACTCAAAGTCTGGAAGCACCTCATGAAGCTGAGAGAGAGAAAACGGTTATCATCAGTGGCCAGACGTTAAAGGAACGGTTCACCCCAAAATAAAAATTTGTTGTTCCAAATCTGTATAAATGTCTTTATTCTGATGAACACAGAGAAACGTATTTGGAAAAATGCTTATTACCAAACAGTTCTTGGCCACTACCATAGTAGGAACAATTGCTTTCTACATTTATTTGTTCTGTTGAACACAAAAGAAGATTTTTTTTGAGGAATCTAGGAAAGCAAACGTTCTGGAGCTCTAATTTTTCCTACTACGGTTATCAATGGTGGCCAAGAACTGTTTGGTTACAAGCATTCTTCCAAATTTCTTTCTCTGTGTTCATCAGAACAAAGAAGTTCATACAGACTCAAGGGTGAGTAAATGATGACAGAATTTTAATTTTTGGGTGAACCATCCCTTTAAGGCATCTTTACATTTGCTTACAACATAAAAGGGCTTTGACTTACGAGCAAGTACTTTTCTTGTCCATAAACGTAAGTGGTACTGATGGCATAGTAAGACTTGTGGTCTTCTCTTATCCTATTTTGACGCTGGAACATAAATGAGAGATTTCAATCAACATTTCGATGATTAAAAACAAACACTAGCGACGCTAAGGTCATGGGTTTGATCCCCAGGGAAAGCATGTATGCATGTGTTAGGATGTATAACTTGAATGCACTGCAAGCTTTGGATAATCTGTCAAATGCATACATGTAAAAATATATACAAGTAATATGCTCACCGCCAGGTTCCTGCCCAGGAAGGCCTGCAGAAAACCACTTTTACCGCTGCCTCGGGCTCCTACCACGTTGCAGTGGAACACGCTGCGCTGCGTCTGTTTCTTCTGCAGGTCAATGCGTTTATTCCTGGTGACTGCACAAGGGAATGTTGATAACGTTTAACATGCATTACACCCAGAACATACAGCGTGATTGAGAAAAGCAAAGCAAAAACATTCTCACCTGTAATAGCTGATGCTTGTGACTCCTGTTCTTGAATAATGGAATAGCCAAGGTAACCCAGGTACTCTAAGCAGCGCTGCACATCCAGGTAAGTTGTTAATCTAGAAGTACAATTTTTTTGATCATATAGTTGAACATCACATGGCCGATTATTTCCCTGACTGTTTCTATATAGTACTCACGTCCACTGGGACAGGTAGCCTTGGTAAGTGATCCAGCCCTGCTCATTGGTGCACACGGTGTTGTTGACATCAGGCCCCCAGGGCATGTAGGGAAAGACCTTGAACAGATCCTTCAGCTCATCTGGAGACAGGGCACAGTCTCGATCCTAACACAAACACAATTGTATCAGAGAAGATATTAGGAAGAATGCTTGTAAACAAACAGTTCTTGGCCACCATTAACTACCATAGTAGGAAAAACTGCTTTATAAATTTCTTTGTTCTGTTGAACACAAAAGAAGACCTTTTAAGAATGTAGGTAAGCAAACAGTTCTGGGTCACTTTGGACTACCATTGTCATTTTTCCTTCTATGGTAGTCAATGGTGGCCAAGAACTGTTTGGTGACAAGCATTCTCCCAAATCTATTTCCTACGTTCATCAGAACAAAGAAATTTATACAGATTTGGAACAACTCGAGGGTGAGTAAATGATGACAGTAAATGATTTCATTTTCGGGTGAACAGTCCCTTTAACTAATAATACATTATAGTACTATTTGGGCAAAATCATACCTGTTTTTAAACACAAGAACACATCATGTGTGAACAGACACTAATGTGTTCATCTACAGGGCGGTGTTGTAAAACACACCCTCAGATTACGTAACTAAACAAACACCTGTACAAATGGCAGTTCAATTCTCTATTCAAACTACCATAAACTGACTGGAGTTACATAACTATCCAGCAGTCAGCTGTCAGCCGAATAGTGTTTTGCTGAACTCACTTTGTCATGCTTGTCAAAAACGCTCTGGAGAAAGAGGTAGGCGTTGTGGTTCAGTTCTGTGGTGCAGTCCGGAGGTATTTTTAACCTAGGAAAAGAGATTCACCACATTGACCTGGTTAGAATATCGCTATTTTAGACCATGGATTCATATTTCTTGACAAAAACAGGCCAGCACAACAGTGACAAATGTGAAAAAGTTTGGATTTGGGACTAACATTGGAAACAGATATTCTTGGGTGAGCTCCAGGTCATCATCATAACCGAACCGCCTCAGCACGGTCCACGTTGTCTCGTGCCTTCCTCTCTGAATAAACAGTGTATGAAGAAACAAGAAGCCTGGAAAATAAAGAACACACAATAAATCAGAGACACACACACACACAGCCAGCCACATGCAAGCCATCACAGTTCACTCATGAAGTTGCAAAGTCACAGCATCTGAGATACAAGAAATGGCCTCTGTAATCTGCTCACCCTTTAGTGTGAGGCCGTTGTCCTTCACACCATCTGACATGTTTTTCCGCACAACATTCTTCACATCTTCCAGGGCTTGAAGTGCCAGGGGGATGTTAAAACAGGTTCTCTGGAAGGTAGAAGAACCCATGATGTCTGAGCACATTGTCTTTATTAACAAATTGCTTTGGAAGCATTTGAAAAAAACACAACTAGATGCTGCTGTTACCTGGAAGAAATTAAGCTCGTTGTCATTCAGAATTCCATCATTGTCCAGATCTGATATTTTGAAAATGCGAGTAAGTGCTTTGACGCAAGATGGCTTCATCTGAGCAGACAAAAAAGAAACTTGTTACAACCAAAAACGCCACTGCAATCTGGGATTTTGATTCAGAGATCCGAACAATGTTGCAAATCTTCTGCTACAAAAACACACTTTTTAAATCATAATGAAATAATTGGTGGCCAGAATAACAAGTGAAATAGCTTTAGAGTTAACCTGAGGTGACGCGAGCTTCATCTCTTACCTCTTTCTCCTCAGGTGAGTACAGAGGTCCAGTGGGGTGCAGAACAGCTTTCTGGGCGTAGTAGAACAACTCTGAGATGTTCTTCAGGTTTTTGGCTGAACACTAAGAAACAATTAAGTCTTAAAATTAACATCATAAAAACATAGCTGCTGTTGGTCTAATATATAGGTTTCAGGAATACATACTTAACTGTACGTCTTTAACACACTCAAGAACTGACTTTTTCAGCTTTTCTCTTTTACGACTCTTGTATGATAAGGGTTGCATTTTAAAACAAATGTCATTTTTTTCCAATTCTTTTCACTATAAAGGTGGCAAAACTAAAATTTAAACACTGAACCGGTCATTTTAAACTTCACAAGACTGAAGTAACGCACATCAAGTTAATCTTGTTTGTGAACTCAAGATTGATTTGATTTACATTCAACTTGTAGTGGAAGATCTCACTCTCCTTTTAGACTGAAAGCAACGGCACTAGTACAGGTGGAATGGTAGACAGACACATGACCCACTGAGTCACCATGATACTATTACACTTCTGCACACGCTCAGACACTGGAGCACTGAGAGGCATGTACAACACACATCTGCGTCATTATTTCTCACCTCTACACAGGTCTCAATCTCAGAGTACTGGTTCATGATGGGCAGGATGGTCTCCATGCTGCTGTGCTCCACCAGGTCAGATTTATTCCCCACCAGAATCAAAGGTACTCTGTAACATTATTGGGGGAAAGTTAAAATAACTAATAAATAACCGATACAATAATATAATAAATAGACTATATTTCATTTTGCACAAACAGATTACACTGTACATATAATAATACATAAAAGGAAGTTCAAAAGCATCCCACTCTAAAGACCTAAGGCCTCATTGAGCCTGGCAAGCCACACACCTGCTGTCCTTATCTGTTCGCTCATTGATGAGGGGAATCCAGTGACTTGTCACCTACAGGGATGCCAATATAAGACACATCAGAACACCATTCAAACTCAATCTTTGTGTTTGGTATATAGGACCATCTACAAGACCTACCTTCTCGATTGACTTCTTGTTGTTAACTGAATAGACTATGCAAATAACATTAGCCTGTATGAACAGAGAAAATAAGGAGATGAATAAAAAGCAATTGATAAAACTAAGTCACAATGGAGACTAAAATCAGCCCCACCTTTGAAATTTCTTGGTAAAGCTGCTCATCCGTCTGTTCTGCTTCTGTAGAATCAAAAATACACCATTAAAGGGGAAAAGGAGAACTGGGTGTAAATCAGCCCAAGTGATGGTTGCATATTAACCACCTCTCATCCAAGAGAATAAATATCATTACCTGAATAGTCGACGATATGAGTGGGGACTCTCTCAGGCGTAACATCAGCAGGAATGGTGATCTCTTCGGCTCTAAGAGGAACCTGCAATGAAATCACACACAGCGCATGGGGAATTATATGGGCATCGGAAAATCAAGCATGAAAGAAAAAACTAAACACATTAACTGTGTGTATACAAATATTAGGTTGGGAAAGGTACCTCATCGGGGAATTCCTCACTGACAAGTGACATGATCAGGGAAGTCTTCCCCACTTTGGCTGTGAAGAGAAAGCAATCAACCGTGACCGCTGTGATCTAATCCTATTAATAGCACCAAGCAATTTCCAGAAACGAGGCTGGATTTAAGATTTAAGTGGCCACACAAATAGACTAAGACACAAAATATTCGGTATAGCTGTTTTATGACTTAGTGGATGGTATTCTTATCTGAGCCTCCACACTTAAAGGGATAGTTCATCCAAAAATTTGGATGAAAAGCCATCATTTACTCACCCTCATGTAATTTCTAATCATACCTGTACAAATGACTTAGTTCCAATGAAAACAAAGAGAGATATTTGGAAGAATGTTAGCTAATTTCAGTTCCACGACATCATTGACTACCAAAGTAGGAAGAATTAAATGGTAGTCAGAGGTGCTCGAGAACTCTTTGTTTTCCTAAATTCTTCAAAATATCTGGCAGCAGTCTGGAAGCCTGTGAGAGTCTCTCTGTTAAACTGTTATAAAAAAAACTCTGATAAACAGAGGTGAAATTCACTTAACATTAAGACACACCCACACCATTAATGTCTCTAATTTGCTCAGTTATGATTTAAAACAGTAACTAATATACTATTTAGTTCAGTTACACCCGAAGCACAGACTTGCAGATTATAACGTTTGACTTTACGTACAGTGCAGTGCCGTAAAGCTAAGGGTATAAGTTACATGGACTTCTTTGCATAAAAATGGGTGATTGCTTTGTTATGTAGTAATTACACTGGCATTTAATGTAGAAGAGATTTGTATCAATTAACGTAATAAATAAGAAATAAATATTTGATAAATTAGAGGCAGGCAAATCAAGTCGGATACTGCAGCAAACTGGAATCCGTGAATTTATTCACTTACGCTCTCCGACAAGTAATATCCTCACGTCCTTTCTCATCGTTGCCAGTTTAATTTGCTCAGGATAAAAAATGAATCAATCCTTTGGCTTGGATCATTGATATCGTTGCTGATGTATGTAACAGGGCAGGCCTGCGCACTATTGGCGCGCTGTGTAGGACAAAACGGACGGAGAAACTTCAGTCTGTCTCAATCAGAAAAATCACGCGAGTTCACCCATAAATGTGAATTATGCCATTTAAACAAACAGATTCAATGTAGATAAAGGTACCGCTCGTTCTCAGATTCCGTTCATGACATTTCTTGGTTTACATTTCCAGCGCACGCCAGGGGCGGCTGACCTCCAATAACCGGTAACTACGGAACGCAGCGATGGACAATCTCGAATCTACTCGCGCTCGATATCTTGTGTTTACCGCTCGTGTTAAAGGCGCCATACCGCCGCCTGTAGGACTGGAGAAAATATACGCACCTTTTACCTTCTGTAACTTGCATTGGATTGTAATTATAAGATTTGGCAGTCTAATATTTCATTTCTCAGTTGAGCCAGTTTTGCTGCTTAAGTTATAACAAACATTTATTTTACAACTATAAGAATAAAACACTAATAATTCAAGTTTAATACCACTGGCATACTTGAAGTACAGACTTCTTTTGTAAAAGAATGGCATCTGAAATGAAAACTAAAAGACTTTCAAATCAGATTTGAAAGTATTTTAGTTTTCATTTTATTCAATTTAAAAAATGTCCCAACATTTCCGTAATTCGGGTTGTAACTGGTTTACTTTATGTTACGTAATTTGAAATTTTCAATACAAATATTTTAAAATATAAATAATATTTCCACATCTATAAACAGAACTAAAAAACAGAAAGCATTACGTTAATAGTATAGATTATTAGTATACAGTTTAATAAGCTATTTTTAGGTATATGTTATATAAATGAACAATTTATACCAGAATTATGTTAATTTAATAAATCATTAAAAGTTTTACCTTTTTAATTTAAATAGTCAATGTTTATTAAACAAAATGACTAAGTTAGACAACAAAAACAGCCAAACTTAGACACATTTCAGTTATAAGCCCATGTGTTCATATGCATAATTTCCAGAACTCTTACATGTTCTTCCTTTCTCCTTTACCATTAGTGCACATGGTAATGCACAATAATCCTTGCTTATGAACTTTCATTCTGTGTATCGATAAGACACAGTACAGTTCAATCTAAGCAAGTCTTAATCAGTTCTCTCAGGTGTAGATGTCGTGGGCCTAAGATGTGCTTCAGGTCATGGCTTCTTTCAGGATCCCTTGTTATATCAAGAGAGCCAAGATCCATCTTCAGACAGAAGTCCACCTCATCAAGCAGAATCAACCACTTGTTTGTCCCCCAGACCCACTGTTATCTTCTCTGACTTTCTGTCAGTTACAGCAATGTCTTCCCTTTAAATTATTGTCTGTTGTTTTTGATTTTTTTATCCAAAAGTTAGCAGTCATATTCTGCCCAAGGTTCCCTTTGAGTAAATGATGTCTGGGACCATCCAAGATCAACTGTCTAACCCTAGATTTCTAAACAAGGTTGATCAAAATAGATTCAGGGACAGATTCCAATCATACGTTGTGCTCTGAGTCCCATTCATCTTCAAATTCATCTCCGTCTCCGGATATTGGCTTCAGCTGAAAAGTGGTGTTGTAAAAGAGTGTTAGTTTTTTCTTCAACCATGTTTTACAGTCTTCTGTTGTATTTGATTAGTAGATCTGATGTAGAATCTTACTGGTGTAATCCTGTGGCAGCATGGGTTTCGAAATGACTTTTTTCAAGGCCTCCACCCACTCCTTTTGTTCGCGCTCTTGCTCACACATAAAGACGAATTGTCGATCTGGCGTCTCCACAATTACCCCACATTTCCATTTGTTGCCTCTCGTCCCTTTAGGCACACACTCTCTCACTGAATACCCATGATGCTCTGAGCCAATGAAAACAACCCCAAGCTCACCAGCATCCTTTGGAAAGAAAACAAACTGGTAAAAGTGTTTTTATATAATCCCAAATTTATTACACAGTTTTTAGGCAGATCTGTTCGATTCATACCAGCTGTGTTTTAAAATAGAGTAGTTTTCTGTCCAGGTAATCCAAGATAAACCATCTTTTCTTGAATGGCTCTCGTTGCTGTTCAACATATATAAACACACAAAGAGTCATTGTCTTTTCTATTTCTAATCTATTTTCAAGTTTTAAATAATACACATAAACAGAAGGAAATTTACAGAACTACACATGGGTCTCAAAAATATCAACCTTTTTGTAAATATGTTAGAATTGTAGTATTTTTTATTTACTAGAGCTAAACCAGCCCAAGAGAACAAGTAAAACATGAAAAAAGTTTTAGATAGTAAATGTTGCAATTTGTGTTAGAAAACTCTTACCAGTGGGCCAGTCTTTTCCATGTAACCCTCTTTTAGATAGTTTCTGGTGATCCGTGGTTTTATCTTAAAACATCAAAATATTGTTAAAGGATCTTGTAGGTAACAAAAGAGCAAAGAATTTCATACTCTGACAAAAACATATTGTTAAATTTGTAGATTGGTATAGTTTTAGTATTTTGAAGTAAACGCGAGTGGTCGTATACCATGGACAGTACAATATAGTCCTAGACCTTTGACCAGAAAGCTGCACATACCTAACCACTAAAACAAATGTTTTCTAGGTTATAGAATTCAGAAACTCACAAAACCTGTTGTGGTGTTTGTCATTTGTTTGAAGATCCTTTGTTTAAAATGTGAGGGAAGAGAGGCCATAAGCTGTTTATGGTTTTAGGAAGTAAAAGCACTTGGAAAAGGGGAAACTGGTATAACTTCCTTTTTATGTAGCAATGTAGGCACATTTTCAACAGGAGAAGAAGCTTTTTTTCACAAGATAATCATATTCAAAATTGTAAGCATTGAGATGGGGCTATATTAACCAAAAGACAGTAATTCAAAATGTACTTACATCTTCATCACTAGCTGTAGGAAAGGCCGTCTTCAGGTAGGTGTGGCGAATAGCTCTAATTGCATTAAACCAATTGACAATTTCCTTAAATGAAAGAATTACAAAAACAAACAACCTTTTTAGAAAACTGAAAGTAACTGAAAAACTGAAAAGCGTCCAATACTTTGACAAAAACCATAATGGACTAAAGGTGCTCACCTTTCCATTTTTATGGTAAACAAAAAGATTTCGGGTGTGATCGTCCACACAGTAGGTGATTTGAAGGCCATGAGCATGTCCTATCTTCACAGGCTGGAATGTTGCATTGAGGTCCTTCACAGAGATGATGGCCTTTGGCCCTTTAGATTCCTGAAAAGCAGAGATACTAAATGACATTCTAGCTACTGTTTAGCTGTGCACCTAAACATTTATTACATTACTTTATCAATTGTTGTATTATTTAAAGATGCTACAAAAAGAGATTTCCTAGAAGAATTGCTCAAGAAAAGAATTGCTCCTCACATCATCCTTGTAGTACTTCAGGGTAAAATCGTGCACAGAAAGAACAAACTTCCTCTCAAGAAACTGTCCTTTATCCTTCCCCTTCTTCCACAACATGCCCTTATATACACCTAAAATCAAGCAAAATAATGTTATGGAAAGATTCTTATTATCATTAATATTCGCAGAGGAACATTTACAAAGGCCATAAATAAAAATCTTCAAAAGTTAGTTCTGATTCTCCGTTCCGGTGGAGTTGTTATATTGTTTAGTTGTGAGGAAATATGTGGGTTATTTCAGAATTACGTTAGCCGTGCAAAAGTCATGGGTTTGAAACCCAGGGCATATTGTTAAATAATCTAAATATAAAACTGGACTACCTGCTGTGTAGGGTCTTTCTTTATTTTGCTCTGTAAACTCCGTTCTTTCGTATTTGGCCCGAATCCATTGTTCTTTCAGTACCCTACATACACACAGAAAGCAAAAATATAAACTAATAACAAGGTAAATCACACAGCAAATTTGGCAGAGTTAAATTTATGTGGTTGAGGATCCAGGCCTTTAATGTGCAAGCTTGGAAAATGGATGGAAGGTTCAAAGGATAGGTTTAGCAAGTATATAGTCAACTGATGCACGTGCAACACAGACTATTAAGAGGACAATGCATATAATTAAAGGTCTATGCCTTCAATACCAGAAAGCCCTTTGCTTGAATCAGTAGTTCCTCTTACAGTGACCAACAATAGTACATAGCCATTTTCACTGCCAGTGAGATGTTTGCATGATCAGCCCTTTTTATTCAAACTTCCCAAAACATAGATCTGCTCCATTATGTTACAGATGTAGTTTTATGTAAGTGTTTCTGTACTGAAATCAGTTGGTTTAAATGTTCAGTGTGCAGAAGCTGGACTACTTACTCGCAATCTTCTGTCCGGGGTTGATAATAAAAGACTGGGATACATTTCTCATAGAAGTTTTTGGCAGCACCGTTTCCATTGGCCTTCATGAACTTCTCAGGAATTTACATAAGGAGCAAAACATAGAGAGATGAGGGATCATACCCATGAAATAATCATACTTATTAATCATAAATCATTGAATATGCCCAAACCTGCACAAGCTCATCATCCCAGAAGTCTAAGCGTATGGACTTGATACGACTCACACTCGGAAGATTGCGATGAGTTCCTGAACAATTCAGACACACAAATATTCCCAGCGTATATGAAGCCCAGTCTGGATCTTAAAATGGTAACAGGGACAAAGAAACTTACAATTTACAAATGAAAACTCCATCTGAATCAGCTCAAACAATAACCCTATTTGAGTCACATAATGAATAAACTGAAATACTCATTTTACATTTAGGTTTTTTAACATCCCTACAAGGATTGGTTTACAAATGTGCCATAAAATCAATAAGCAATTGCTGAAACTTTGTCATGTTTTCTTATCACTGTACTTACTCTAACTGTACGTGTAGTAATAATCTGGTAGAAATAACTCTAATTGTATTAAAGGAATATAGAAAAACGTGTAATTTAAATTACAGGTGTGGTTGAAAGTTCGTTAAAAAAACTGCCATTGATGTTTAACAGTTACTACGGCCTCACTACAAATAGCTATATAATTATGTATGTAGTTTGATCATCTCATCCCGTCAATGTTTACCAAGATGACAGACCAAATATTTCTCAACCCTCTCAAAATTATTTAGTGAACACACAATTTATAGAAGGACGCTTTGTACGTTGCACTTTTATTTTGCATTTCCCAACAACAGTAAAGACGTATTCACAGTGGATGTTGCTGACAATAGATGTGACTGCACTCACCTGGCGCTCCGCAATCCGCACAGTTGCTGTTCTCTGGAAGCTTTGCCAACTCTAGAAGCGTCTTTTTGTTCTTTTCCCGATTTGCCATAAGCGAAATAGTTTTAGAAACATATATTTAGTACTGTTTCCCGTTTTTACACGTAGTTTTATTACAGAGAAAGTGGTCTCGCTGTATTTTAAGAACAGTCGATCGTCTGTGTGGTGGTTCAGTCCCACTCGAATGCACGTCAGCTCGAACTCGGCGAGTTGCAGCGGTGCCAGAGGATGAAACGACACGATCTTCCGCAAGAATTGAATTACAAACAATTACAGTGTTTACTTCCTGCATAAAACAACAACATCAAGAGCAATACGTATGTTTGAGAACTTCATTAAATAAAATAAAAGTTAGTTTAAACGGGAGTAATCAAGGTAAAAAAAAGCATCCGAGTGCACACGCCCACTGTCATCTATTTTTAAATACGAGGTTGTGCTACATTTCATGACGACTTTCGCAACGGGTTACAATTCACTTCATAGTAATAGTAATAAGTGACACATAGACTTTAGCAGTGAGATAAATTTGGTTGCACTTTTTTTTTTAACAATACATGCATTTACTATACAGTAAGTACTTAATATGGGTTTGGGCTAGCACCTAAAGATTAAGCACATACTAAGTACATATAGAACAGGACTGTAAAATAAAGTGCTACCATAAATTTGCAACAAGTGTTAAACTTCATTGTTCACCCTGTTATCACATACAAAAAAAGAACGTTATGTTGAAAAGTGCGTTTGACTAGGTTATAAAATGTTTATGTACAGTATATACTGTATAATGTCCAGGACTCAAATGAAAACTGCACAATTTAAAAGACTTTGTAAGTGAAAAACTGGATTCATGACTTGTAGTTGCATTTACACCAATGATCAAAACCAATGTAAGCTCCATGTCTTTTGAACCACATAAAGTGATGAAATATACAGGGCACCCAAGTCCACATTTTCATAGGACCATTATGTTTTTCAGCTTCACAGACCAAAATGCTTGCTGGCAAATAGCAAATTTATTACTTAAAACATTCTGAAAATGACAAAACGATTATCTTTATAACGAGCCACAGCAAATTTATTAAAAAAAAGTACAAATGTCCACAAGACAACATAAAACCACACACTTCATCGGAGTATATATTACTGTACAAATGTATATTAACCAGCAGTCCTTAACTGGCCGCTTAAAGAGGTGTGTAATTTAAGGAAACTCTGAGGCCAGACACTCCATGGTGCTTTTAGGAAGAGTGAAGTGAATACTATCCAAATAGTGCAAGAATCTGAAAAAGAGAAAACATGACACATTCAATTTTGACATTAAATATAAACACTCCACGGTCATAGATGTGCAAGCATAAAGAAATACGTTTAGAAAAGGACTAATCCACCATCAGTCATTTCTGACCTCTTCTATATTTAAGCTTTGCAAACCCACATCCTGTCCCTTCAATGCATTGCATGTAGTGCAGTGCACTTTGACCATATTTAGTTTACAACCACAAAGCAGTATCTTTTTAGTGACTCTTTCAACTTAACCCCAAATGCTGTTTCTAATCTGAAATGTGCCCATTGTGCAGATGGTGTTTCCTCATCAGTGTTTTAACTGTGTGGAATCTGAATAACTGGAAGTGATTTCACTTCTACAGGGGTTCTAACAAAGAGCAGACTGTAGATATATATATAGAGCAGGACCTCTGTTCGCAACATGGGTGTGCCCATTTCTTGTTGGTTTGTAAAAGAATGTGGAGTCAACTATTTAAAATCAGCTAGCAATGGAATGCCGTTTAGGTCTGTGAAACCTGTCTAAGGTAAACAAATGTACACGTATTCCTATAAGTAGATTATTTTAGACATGAAAAAGGTTTGTGTCAGAAAACATGCATTTATGCATGGAAGTAGATACATATCTATGTCAGTTTTTTATTCCAAATAAACTAGGAGACTAATAAAAAAACTGAGCTGTTTGATAAAACTGTCATTATTGTTATCATGCATGATTTACTAATTTTTTCGATTTCAAAACGGAATTCTTCTGCCTCAATGTGCCAGTACATATAGCACAATGCAGGTTTGAATAACCTTGTTAGTGCCCCACCTAGTGGACATTTCAAGTCTGATTCTGCTCAGAAAACAAATTATGCCTTCATAATAAAGCAGTCATGTAATTTTTCATATTTGGAAGAATAAGTAGTAACCAAACAGATCTCATCCACTATAAACTCCCACAGTATTCTGATCTGTTTGGTTACTGACATTATTCCAAATATCTTTTTTGGTCTAGCAGAACAAAGAAATTTATACAGGTTTGGAACATTCTGATGGCAAGTAAATGATGACAGAATTTTCAGTTTTGGGTGAACTGTCCCTTTAACACTTTATTGGTTTGATATAAATGGTGACTAATAATAATTATTTATGGCAAAAAGTAAAAATCACGAAATATGGAGATACGAGGTTTCAGAAGGACAGCAGCCATATCTGCATGTAAGCCATATGCATTGCAGATGGTTTGTAAATGTGGTTTCGAAATCTCACCTGCGTTTGATCTTCCCCTGCTCCTTCAGTCTCTCTGACTTACAGATGGCACGTAGAGAGGGCATGTAGTCCAGGGAAACGGCTGTTCGGTTCCCCAGAACTCCAGCCGATCTGCTGGACAGCACTGACCGCATCACCTCACTTCTCCTCTCCATCACCCTGCACCAAACATGATAAACTCATCTTACTAATCATTTAAATGTTGGCTGTCATCATGATGTTATGAAGAAGAATTGAAAACAAGCCCTCTAGTCATTTCAAACCTGTTTGACTTTGTTCCGCAAAAGACAAAATAAGCTATTTTGAAGAAAGCTGGTAACCGAACATCAGCGGCACCCAATGACTTCTATTTTATGGACGCAGAAACCAATGCAAGTGAATGGGGGCCAGTTAACAACATTCTTCAAAATGTATTTTTTGTGTTCTGCGGATGAAAATAAGTCATACAGGTTTAAAAATACAAGACGGTGAGAAACTTATGACAGAATTTCCGTTTTTGGGTGAACTATCACTTAAAAGACCCCAGGTTGAGTATAAATAAGCCAATTGGTCTCTACGATGAACCAGGTCTCTAGGAAATAACTACAGTGAAGCTGTATTCTCACCTTGCTTCGCAGGGTGTGGTTTGAGCAAGGCTGAAACTTTGCCTGTGTGGAGCCACAGGAAGGCTGAGCTCTACCTCTGCCTCTCTTCTGATGTCCTCTTCCAGTTTCTGTGCTTTATCCCATGCTTTAGAGACAGCAGCCCTGCACCGTCTAAAGCTCAAATGCCCGAGCACAGCATGGATTTCCTCTCCACTCACCCCATTCACCTGACTTCCACACTCTAACCGAACATCATCGGTCATCCCACTTTTGACCTCTGCACCGGTCCAGCAAAAGTCCTGTGGTCTGCAGGATCCCTCCGTCTGCAAGGGCTGGCAATGAAGCGACGAGTCCAGAAAGGACATATGGTCCATGTACTCTGCTAAGCTGCCTAAACACTGCAACACTGGCTCGCTCTTCTTTCTCTCAGCTTCAGATAACACAGCGCGCCTCTGTTTCACTGGAACACCTTCAGACACGTGTGACAAAGACTGATCTGCTTGTTTTTTCTTAGTCTTTTGAACAAAAGCTCTGCTGGGTTTCGACAGAGAGAGGAAGTCATCTGAATCCGAGTCGGAATGGAAAACGCCTTTATTGCCCATGCCAAGCTTCTTTCTCCCCTTCATTCTGGAGGACACTTTTAGAGGACTACAGTCATCAGAGCGCTCTTCCAGAACATCTGGTCTCACAGTCTGGGGTAAGTGCTCAGGTTGAGGTTGTGTGTTTGGTGCTGGTTGTGATCTGATGGTGGATGGCAGTAAGGGATGGGTGGGCAGAGGTAGAAGACTCTCCATATTTGAATAAAGAAGATTTACCCCCCTTCTGTGGACCTCTGAGAGAAGATCCCAGCATTTAATGCTTTCAAGTACTGAAGACTCGTTCTGTAAAACAGGAATTGATTGATCAAGAACCAATTCTTGAAATGAACATATTTCAATTTTAATACATTTAAAGGGACAGTTCACCCAAAAATAAAGTTTGTAACCAAACAGTTCTTTGCCACTATTAACTATCATCGTTGGAAAAATGACAATGGTAGTCCAAAGTGCCCCAGAACTGTTTGCTTCCTACATTCTTCAAAATATCTTCTTTTGTGTTCAACAGAACAAAGAAATTTATAAAGCAGTTTTTCCTACTATGGTAGTCAATGATGGCCTATTTGGAACAACTCAAGTCGAGGGGTGAGTAAATGATGACAGAATATTTATTTTTGGGTGAACTGTTCCTTTAAGTGCCCTGGTATCTCAAACAACCTCAATAGATAGATTTATATTAAAATGTTACGTTATACACGTCTATGGAACCATGGATATGTTTATTATAAAGACAAAAACACCTACCTTAAGCAACAATTCTTCAACATTTTCTGTTTCCAAATTCCAGATCCCCAACAAACTTTCTGTGCAAGCACTGTGGCAGGGTGGTAAACCATCCCCACACAGATCCTCACTTTTCACAGACTGATGACTGTCACTCTGAACATTACATATGACATCTATGGGGTGAAATGAGATGCACTTTATGTATATTTGTATTGTGTATTTGCATAATTAAGATAATTTAGACAGCCGAATACACAAAAAAAATCTGCTATATACTAAAAGGGGTTCCCCTTTGATTACGAGCCAAGAACCACTTTTAGTGCTATATAGCAGCTTTTCTTAGAGTTCTCTTTACGCATAAAATGTGTTTACCTGAGGTAGGTAGAGGCTTTTGAATCTGCTTTCCACCACCACTGCAGGCCCAGAACTGCAGGTGCAGGAGGCTTTGACGAATATCACACCTGTTCCAGTCCAGCAGAGAGGATACATCCCTAACATCTGTTCTCATGTTTTCTGCCAGACACAGCAGCTGCAGGTAACTGGACACATCTGCCTGAAAAAGCCCACAGATTAGACCACCATAAACAAGACGTGACAACATGCTCTCTTCTAAAGAGAAAGAAATTTACCACTGAAGGAGCTTTAAAATGGATCTCTTCAAAGTACCCATCAAAAGTAGCACCGAAAGTCAGATCTGCAAGAAAAAGCAAAGGTCTCATGATAACGGATTCATTTTTTACAAACTTATCCTGTCATTTATAGCAACTACACTTACCGCTGGTTGTCAAAATGACTGGTCTCTTGGTCGTGGCATTGAAGGTTTTTATTGCAGCCAGGAACCCAGTGTCTTCGTCGAAAATGATGTCCACCTCCTCGAATAAAATGAGGGATGTGGCAGCCCTCTTGCCCTGGTCTTCAGCAGAGATCTTAGTGCTCGCTGGTGTAGGACAAGAACCCTCTGTGCCTTTTTTGACGGTCTCCTTCTTTGGACATGTTTTTAACCCTAATAAAAGAAACATTGCACGAACCTCAAAAGATTAAAATAAAGCCTTTAAACATTTTCGTATTACCCGATAAATCTAAATTACTATTGTTACCAGTTTGTGCTTTCTTGTCCTGGTTGTTTGCTTCTTTGCTGGCAGGTCTTGCACCTGCTTTAAAGAAACTGGCCAGAGATGTAGGGGCTAATCCTCCTCTCCTCAATGGATTACTTTGAGGAGACTGAGGAGGCTTCCTGGGGGATGATACAACCCTTCTGGGCGAGTTTACCTTTCCTGTGATTCAAAGAGCAATGAGGCAAAAATTCACACCACACATTTTCTACCTAATAAAACATAAAAAGATCTACAACTTTGTTTATCTACAACTTTGAATTTTTTTAATTCTCTGGTTCAGATCAGGGTTGTATCTAAAATCTCCAGAGGATTAGACCCCTGTGTTAAAAAGTAGGAGGAGCAATTACTTGGAGAGGCTCCAGGTTTGGTGTTGATGCTTGTGCTGCTATAATTGCTGAAGTAGGATGGTTTTTGGGAGTTGACACCCTGGATGTCCACTTGGTGGGACTGAGTGGCTTCCTTCAGCTGTGACAAGATCTGGCGGCCACTTCTTTGAGAAGAGGAGTTCACCTCAAAAACCTTGAGAGAGAGAACAGGCTGCTTGAGTAACATACCACTTTTTGGAAGATTGTAGTCTCAAATGTAGTAACGCTAGACTTGATGTATCAGACCTTGAAGCCCAGCTCTTGAGCACAGGCATAGACTGCAGCAGTCTTGCCCACACCAGTGGGTCCAGTGATAAGCAGCGTGTTACACAGAAGATCTTCCATCTCCTCCAATCCCTCACCCATGAGCCAGGACTCTGGATACACACACAACTGGATGGTTAGGACTGCCTCATGCTTTCTGAATGTGTTGTGTATAGCAACTCTACAAATGTGCTGCTACACATTAAACTTTGTACCGTTAGCATCATCATCTTGCTGCTTTCTCTTCTCCTCTCGGTCAGCTCTCAGTTTCCACTCTTTTAGCCAGCTGAAAGCAAAACATTAAACAAACATGTTTATTAGTTAATTGGAATTTTGGAGTAAACGTTTATAACAATAACAATGGTATTCATTTTAAGGCAAGACCTGTGTAGCTTCCGGACGGATTCCATATTTCCAATTACATCACAGGAATGCTGTGGCTGATATTTCTCTGTCCAAAGCACATCCTCCTTTACTGCATCTACAAAACCAAACATGTATAAGATATTCCTTTAGAAAACAAACAAACTATCTAAAGATTGTTTTAAGGTTGCTAACAGTTCACACTTGACTGAAATGACAACTGTCTTTTCTCTTTAAACTAATTTGTCACCTTCTGTGCCGACAGCTCCTGGGGAGACACTCTGGTTCCTCACGGGCGATGTCACCTTTGCAGGCTTGGCTTCTTTATTCTGCTTCTGTCGCTGTAATCGACCTCTTCGACTTCTTCTAGAAAGCAGCGGTTCAGTAACATCCGGTGATGCGCGAGATGCAGAGCTGTCTGGCGAGTCAATGAAGATGTGCTCTTCATCTGTGTGACTGGACTTTGTTTTTTTCCCCACTTTGCCCGTTCCCTCTCCTTCATCTACACGCTTCCGTTTCCTTCCGATGCCATTAGATGACTCGGAGGGACAGAACGGTTTAGCCTGGCCTACAGGATCTACAAGGAATCACAATGCATTCAGTAAACATGCAGGCACTCACTCATAAGAAAAATCTATAAAATATTCAAGTGATAAGCAATCTTTTGTTAATATGGGCAACATTTTTGAATGTGTTCTTCACTTACCTAGGGCTGAGGCCTGGAGCTTGTAGTCTTCACGTCTCTTAACAAAACGCATAAATAACCTTTGGTGAGGAAAAGGGGGATTGGAAAACTTTATCTCCTCCAAAAGTTGCTGTCTGACAGACTCGGGCATCTCTTTCCAACAAAAAGAAACCTAAATGTGACACAGGTAAAAAAACATACTTAAACAAGTTTCAATATATTTGATAAAAAAAATACACAAAAGCAAATGTTAACCTTCAAAACAACATAAACAGGCTACAAACCCGCTGGTCAAATGTTTTCTTAGCAGGAACTGTAGTATAACTCAAGGACCTCTCCACAGACATCAGTGGTATAGATGGCAAATCATAAGACTCCTTTAAACACACCAGGAAGGGATTTGTAGGCCACTGGAGGTTCCAGATAGAACAATCTGATGAGAAAATAGAAATTTATAAATGTTCAAATATAGAGTACAACAATCTCAAACCCACACAAACTTACAACTTAAAATAAGAATGAAACCTTGAATCTTACCTGCAGCCCTCTGTTGGACATGAACCACTGTTAGAAATGAAGCACAGGCCTGACTGTAAGTCTCTCGACTGGCTGCGGTCTTTGCAATCTGCTTTTTGAAAGACTCTGGAAGGCCACTCTTCAAAAACTCTATCTTTGCTCTGAACTGTTCATCATCCTGTGAGGCCTCAGATGCCTCTTGACTGACAGGGTAAAGTTTGAAGACGTTTATGCATTTATTAAAACATTTTAAAACTGCAGATATAATTTGTGGACAAAAGATTTGTCGGCTGTTATTTATTATTATTATAATACCTGCTGTCGTCAAAGATAGAGATGACAGTTGACAGTCTCTGAGCCTTTTTCTCAATACACAGAGGGGCCGGTTTACCACCTAAAAAAAACAAAAAAACATCTAGCATCTTTTTCCACACATCTTTAATGTACTGTTGACTTGATAATTTTCTTATTAGCCAAAACGTCATTCACCTGTAGGTGTCTTGCAAGCTTTGCTCTGAGATGTACCTTTACCCAAAACCTCATTTAAACTACGAAGCTTCTGGCTTTTGCCACTTTCCTGTGTAGTGACTGGAGTGCTTTTACTTTCATCCAAAAATACAACAGAGTCCTGAGAATAAAGCAAAAGTGAGCATCACTTTCATGAATGGAATGGGAGAACAGCTTTCTAGATTAACAGCAGTGTACACAAGACACGTGTGATTTCATACCTCATTCTCACAGTAATTTACACTTCTTGTAGAGCGTCGTAGAGTTTCCTTCTTAGTAGTGTCCTTTTTGCTTTGCTGGAGGGCTTTGGCTTTCTCCACCAGCTTCTTAGCTTGTTTTCTTTTCTTATATGCATTCAGTTCCTAGGAAACATTTTGAGCAAGTAATTTTAACCGGGTATTGTCTGTGGATTACAAAATAAAAATAAATCTTCTTTCCATCACAAAAAGTGTTACTTACCCGTGATGAGAGAGGGCTTGATATTTCAAAGTCTCCAGCTTTAGTGGCAGATGATGGAAACACTCTGGTGATTATCATCCTGTAAGCAGATAAAAGTGAATTACATGAGACAATGAAACACAAAAGAAACATTTCAGGGAGACTGCAGAATTTTACCTGATGGGGCTGCCTTTCATATCTGGTGGGCACAGCATTTCCGCTCTATAAATGCCCTTTTTGTGCCTTTGAACCTTTGGAGTTGAGACCAGGGAGGGTGTATGAGTCACATCATCCTTCACTTTACTTGTTTGCCTTCTGTTCCGGGACGTTGAATTTGTGTTGAGCTCAGCGGCAGACTGCTTATGTGAAAGATCTCTGGTTGACCTCCTCAGCTCTCTGACAGTCTGTTTGTTGCTTTCATCATCAGCTGGGCTACTTTCCTTTTCATCCTCCATCTCTTTGATAAGTTCCTTGGGTTTATCAGTCTCAACTGGTACCTCTTTATCCATCTTAGCTGGTCTCTTTTTCCCTGCCTTCCTAAGTCGCTTATTTTTTTCGCCAGAACAGTTTTTCTGTTCTTCATTCTGCTCGGAGCTGGTCACAGGTTTGTTCTCCAGAGATGTGTCTTCTTGCTCCTTTTCCACTGCCTCAGGAACTGTCTCTTGAGCCTGGTTCTGTTTGCTTTGGCCTTTGTTGGGTTTGCTTTTAAACCCATCAAGGCTAGGTTGTTTGAAAGCATTCATAAACTGTTTTCTCTCTGCCTCAGTGCTTTTCGGATTGGGGGAAGACTCCAATACATCAAGTACCAAATCTTCTTCAAGAAGAACAACATTAGATTTCTTTTTGCGGTCAGGCACTACATCTTGTTTAACTTCTGGGTTAAGAATAGCCAAAGTTTTGTCCTCTTTTGCTTGACTTTTTCTGTTTCTACTAAAAATCCTTGCCACTTTTAAATCCTTGGCAACCTTGACCAACTCATGTTTGGGGGAAATGGAATGCACCTCAGCCTGGACCGTGAGAGTTCGAGGAGAGACCTGTAGAGGAACAACTTCATCTTGTTGTTCCTCTGTAATCTTATCATTACAGAGATTAATTATAGCTGATGCCTCAGGAACAACGCAGTCAGAACTGGAAACGGCGTTTCCCTCAACCTGCTTTTGGCTCTCATTAAACACAAAGTCTTCAAATGATATTGTGACAGTGCTGGTACTATGAGTGGATATCTTATCCGCACATCCCTCAGGTTTTGCATCACATATAGGCTGATCAGAATCCTGAACACTACCTGCACAATGCTTTGCCTCTTCACAGCCACTCTTTGCCTTTCGGTTTCTTCTCAAGCCAGATTTCTTGTTTTTACCCTTCTCCTCCTCAAGAGCTTCAGGAGCAGGATTCCCACAATCTTTCTTCCTGTTTTGGTTTAATAGGTACTTTTGTTCAGAGCTTTCTACTGAATCTTTTGTGGCGTTTGGATCAGTCTTTGCCGGAATTTTCCTTATACCTGATTCTTTATCTGAAGAGACATCATGTCCAGTTTTATCCTGAAGGGCAGAAGCATCACAACCCTTGGTACTTTCCTTTATAGCAGAGTCTTTACGGTCATCTATCAAGATAACATCGTCGGTGGCAGCCACTTTCTCATCCTCATCTTTGGACTTCTTCATCTCCTTGGTCCTCCTGGTTCGCTTCAGACCTTTCGATCGTAAAGGCTTGCCGGGAATTCCATGTCCACCAACTTGCTCTGAAGGTTGCAGGGAATTCTCTTTAGCTACCTGAGAGCAGCTTTTTATTTCTTGAGCAGGTGAGGTCCTCTTAAAGTAGTCCATAATGTTGTTGGTTCGTGGTGGCGAGAAGGGTTTTTCCACCGGCTTGGGCGCAAAGTAACTTGCAATAGTCTTGACAGGTGGTGCTACTGCATCTTTCCTTAATTCCTTGCATGGCTGGAGGCAAAGATCAAAATAAGCAAAGTGTCAAAAATAATTCACCTCCTTCAAATAACTTGCATACAATGCATTGCTATATGAGCGAAATGACAATGACAAATACCTGACTCTCAAAATCCTCCATGACAGCTGCCATAGCAACAGCCCCAGTCATCGTTTTACCCCTAAAAACCTTGAGGCATCAGATAAAAAAACAAGTTTAGAGTATAAATAAGCACAAAAATAGTCACGTAATTCATGGTTATATTTTCATGTTTACATTGGACCAGGCGTGTTTGCACAATGTAAGAGAAAAGGTAAGGAACTCATTCAGGCACTCACCTATTCTTGTGTTTCCTTCGGGGATGCGTTGCAACATAATCCGACAACTTTCAAAGTAAAAAGTGGACAGCGAATTAAAACCTATCTGAGCAGAACAATGGTGTTTAGCAAATACTATCTAACAACACATTTCCTAAACATCGACACACATGCCAAAACAAGCATAACACGTTGCATTAGCCAAACATCAAAACCCGACTTACTTAAAAATATTCTTTTGGTAATCAAACGTTCATTGGAGGAGTTTATTCAAAGTCCATATTCTGTAATAATGTACGTTTCTGTTGAGTTGAATTGTTTTCTGCAAATGGCGCCAAATATCGTCGGTCTTTCGCCGCGCCGGTTCCACCAATCACAGCTCGTGTCGTCATAGACGCTGAAGCAGGAAAAGAGCGTTTTCGGACAACATTGGATTTCAAAATAGTACCGTGCTTTCTGTGATGTTTACTTGCTTTCCGTCAACTTGACTTTTTTGGTTCGGTGATCAAATCAAAGTCAATGAATTTAAAGTCTACAACAAAACATGAAAAAAGTGTAGACATAATAATGGAAAATAAGGAAATAAATGGAAAAAAAAATTATATACAGAAAATTATAAAATAAAAAAGATATGCTCCTCTTTGACTTATTTATGTACATTAATGTTAACATTGTGGTATGTTCCACAATGTCTCTTGATTAACGTGATCTTTTAATAAATACTCAGACTGTCAAAAACGGCAATATCTTGAAATTAAACCGACTAGGTTAAAGTTTCAATGCAAATGATCAAAGTTCGAGATTTTTTGTATTAAGAACAGTTAACGGTGTGGAAAAATGCAGACGGGCTCTGGGAACCCTTATTTTGAAAGCAAGCGAGAACTGCCTATCAGCCGCACTCTAATGAGATTCTTAAGGAAGATAGATTTGTTTAATAGAATTGAGGTGCTGTTTTTTCCTTTCTTTCTTTTCTTTGTTTCTAATTATTTGTATTAGCATTTTTGATAATCACTTTAAATAATCTCTCTGTGTAACCACCCATCAACGGTCCACACTCCAGCCCAGTAGGTGGCGGGAATGCACCGAATGTTTGTTTGCCACCCGCCATAAACGCAAAACGAAGAAGAACAAGAAGCTTCCCATCCGTTTGTATGCGTCTGTGTTCACACTTGCAGGCCGGCGCCTTTTCAATTTACCATCTACAAAAGAAGCAGCCGATGCCCAAAAGAATTACGTATAAAGTGCAAGGTATCTTATATGCATTTACAAATAGATTTCAATATATGAACCATAATCCTGAAATTAGACGTACTCTCATGAGACTCGAGCAAACCCAGCGCAGCATGATTAGCAACTGTGCTAACCGCTTTGTTTGTACACCTTTTAAAAGTCTGTCAGCCATTTAAATGCATGAAATATGCTCGTTTTGCAATGACGTCGTATTATATTCATCATTTGCTCAAGTTAACAAAGTTCGTTAAATTGGTGATTTACTTGCGCCTAAGACTTGGCTAAATTTACCTGATTTCATGTTACCTTAATGTTTGGTATGTAACGTTACAGAACTCCGTACATTCGTAAACCAACCATGATACAGTGATCCTAGATGTATGTTGTATTTAATTCTTATTTTTAACTATTTTTATTTTGTGATCATTTAAAGTTTGTTGTTCCCTTCTTTTGCAGTTTTTTATTTGTCTAGACATTTTTGGGAACCATCTTGGTGTGTGTAAGCATGTGCACGACCTCGTAGCCTTTTCATTTCTTGGGAGAGTGAATGCATGAATGAATGAATGAATGAATGAGTGAGAGTGTGTGGTCTCTGTGAGACTAGCAAAGCCAGTGAGAGGGGTTGGCATCAGCCTCACATTGAGGAGTATTGTTGTGAAGTGTATGCATGTGTGTCATCATGGGGGACGTCATTGACCTGGACAGACAGATCGAGCAACTCAGACGCTGTGAACTTATCAAGGAAAATGAAGTCAAGGCATTATGTGCCAAAGCAAGGTAATACTGATAATACTTGATCCTTAGTCATTCGAGATTAAAGCTACCCCATTATGAAGGTTTTTTGGCTTTACATTTTCACAGAATAGCTATGCATAACCCATGGGTATTGTTAATAGTGGTTATTGTGTATTTGTCTCCATTATAGGGAGATCCTGGTTGAAGAGAGTAATGTTCAGAGGGTAGATTCCCCAGTCACAGTGAGTATTTTTATATAAAGCTATCCACTTATTTCCATGCTGTGTTTTATAGGGTTGTGTTATTTTAAAACCAACCCACAATTTTGTTTGGTGCTTTGCAGGTATGTGGTGATATACATGGCCAGTTCTACGATCTAAAAGAGCTTTTCAGGGTAAGTGAAGTCATGTACAGTACATTACAACTTGCATTTGTGGGGCCAGAAAGACTAACATTTAGAAAACATTACATTGAACTGTATTCCCTGAATATCATCATCTGTTTCTGCAGGTGGGAGGTGAAGTTCCAGAGACAAACTACCTCTTCATGGGAGACTTTGTGGACAGAGGCTTCTACAGTGTGGAGACGTTTCTATTGCTGCTAGCATTAAAGGTGCAGAACTGATTTGTTTTTATCTGGCTACAGCCCTTGGACAATAGAGAATCAGAGATAATCTTGCACTACTAAAATAAATTTAAGTCAACGTTGTTTCCCTTATTCTCAGTCTTTTATATAAATACTTTCAGGTGCGATACCCTGACCGGATAACACTAATAAGAGGGAATCACGAGTCAAGGCAGATCACCCAAGTCTATGGCTTTTATGACGAATGTCTTAGAAAATATGGCTCTGTTACAGTATGGAGGTACTGCACAGAGATCTTTGACTACCTGTCTCTCTCTGCCATTGTTGATGGCAAGGTGAGTTCTCTTGTTTTTCAGTTCATGTCTACTTTAATTTATTAATGGTATAAACTTTGGAAGTACTAACCTGAGTTTTTATTCCTAGGTATTCTGTGTGCATGGTGGCCTTTCCCCATCCATTCAAACTTTGGATCAGATCAGGACCATTGACCGAAAACAAGAAGTACCTCATGATGGACCCATGTGTGACCTACTGTGGTCTGACCCAGAGGGTGAGACTCACTTTTTTTGTCATTCTTAATAAACATATGTATGCATATGATCTCTAGTAATAATCTACTTGTTGAGACATATAAAATATTGTCATACAAAGCTAAGATTTTTTTTTGTCTAGACACCACAGGGTGGGGTGTAAGTCCACGTGGAGCTGGGTATCTGTTTGGTAGTGATGTGGTAGCACAGTTTAATGCAGCCAATGATATCAGCATGATCTGCAGAGCTCATCAGCTGGTTATGGAGGGCTACAAGTGGCATTTCAATGAGACCGTGTTGACAGTGTGGTCTGCTCCCAATTACTGTTATAGGTGGGTTAATTTTTAGTCTTTATTTGGTCACACAACATTTGTGCGTGAAAATGGCAATTTACATGTGAATATGCACATATTTTACAGAAATTGATGTCTACCCAGGTATTTTTGTCATTACATTATTATTATTTTCTTAGGTGTGGTAATGTGGCAGCCATTTTGGAACTTGATGAACATCTCCAGAGGGAGTTTATCATATTTGAAGCTGCTCCTCAGGAAACCAGAGGCATCCCCTCAAAGAAACCAGTGGCAGACTACTTTCTTTGACCTTTCGGATTGGAAGCATCTGAAATAGCTTTTAATTTTTTGAACTAAATTTTATCTGCACAACATTAAGTACTTCTGTGAATGGACCAGTTGCGGCATTTACTGCCTGTTTCTAATTTTCTTTCACATTATTCCTCACAAACTTGTTTCTTACATCTTGTAAAATGTAAGTATTGAGACTCTCCCTATTTGTGTGATAGTTTTGTATTTTTGAACTTTGATATTTTTTCCAACTAAACAATAAAATGTTTGGATTTATATATGTGCATACGAATATCTATGCAAAAATGTGTATACTCATAAACGTACTTCTCAATTTATGGTTGGATAATGATGCAGAAAATAAAGTTCTTTAGATTTAAACATCTGAAAGTGATTATAGTCAGTTCACTATCACTATTATCATTACACATATGTAACAGCACAGCAGAGATCTTAAGTATTTACCTATGGCACTGGACAGCACCACCTTTTAAGATATCAGATGTTTCCTTGGCAAATGACAAACCTGGGGCCCATTCGTCATACCTTGCTTACTACATCCAAGATCAAATGAAACATCCGAGATAGCCTAATCATGATCTGGATAATTTGGTTCGTCGAAAGCACCTGTTGTTGATGATTAGTATATCTGGATTAAATTGTCTGGGATCATTGCAAGCTCACAAACTGTTTGGAAAGGCAGCATACAGTATATCGATAGAAGAACCAGTGATCAGCAGTGCTGCTATTGGCTGGTTGTTACGTCAAAAGACATAGTTACGTCCATATTATTTTTGGAAGATTATGACAAATTTTAAAACTTTTTTTAAAATGTCAGGAACACTTCAAACGATGCACAGACAGATTATTTTCAGAGATATTTATTACATTTTAAAGTTGTAAACTGAAGTTGTTTTTTAGTTGTTTTTATAATCAGTTGTTTTTATAAAAGTTGTTTTTATAAATAAAGTGGTTAATTGCAATGGGATGGTGTTTTCCCCCCACAAAATAACGTGTTTTATACCCAGTACTCGAGTTGATGGGGGATGAGGGGGGATGGCATCCCCTCTGAATTAAAGATGATCAAAATCATCCCCCTTCCCATCCCCTGTTATTTTATTAAAGAATGTGTAAATATTACCAGTGGTAATTTACCACTATTTCAACATTTAGTTTTTGCGAATATTGAATATGCTAAAATACCGTGGAGTTGGGGAACGTGCACATAATGACACGACGATTTGTTTTAAATTGACGTCACACCAGTCAGTGACATAGCAGCGCAGGTGCCGGTGATTTCAGCATCCTGGCCAAGCGACATGGACAGCTTGACCTGAGGGACTTCGGCTTTAAGAGGGCAAGAAGTAGCACTGAAGGTAAGTCAAGAGTCAGGAATACTTTTGATACGTCACCAAAGGCGGAATCTCTGGACAGAGGCGATACAAACAGAGGTTTGGAGTGCTCTAGTACTTATGTCTTTTTTGTTTGTTTTTCCTGTTTTAAGCTACTCTTCTTTAATCACTTTTACCAGGGACGAATTGCTTAACATTAAGCTATGCCCTTCTATCAATCTTTTCCCTAATTTTGAAAATTCAGACGTCTTACTGGACATTTTACTCGGAGGAGCGGCAGCTCTGTACAAACGCTCTAAAAGACGCAAGCGGGGAAAGCGAGCGGGTGCGCTCGTCAGACTCCGACGACGCGGATTTAGGACCCCGCTGCCGAGTATACACCTGGCGAATGTCCGCTCCCTTACCAACAAAACGGACGAAATACTCTTACTCACCAGGACAAACAAAGATTTTTCCAACTCCGCTGCGCTGTGTTTCACAGAAACATGGCTCAATGACACCATACCGGACAGCGCGTTACATCTGCCGGGTTTTCAGCTGTTCAGAGCGGATCGCATTGCCGAGTCAACAGGGAAGACACGTGGTGGTGGATTATGTTTTTATATAAACGAAGGTTGGTGCAGAGATATAACAACACTGAAGAAGATGTGCTTTTCGTACTTAGAAGCGTTCTCTATCAACTGCAAACCTTTTTATTCGCCACGCGAGTTTTCCTCATTTATTCTCGTGAATGTTTACATTCCTCCACATGCTTGTGCGAGCGCGGCGCTGCAACAGCTGGCGGATTACATCACTGACACGGAGCAGCAACACCCGGATTCTCTTATTATTATTATTGGGGACTTTAACAGAGCAAACCTCTCCCGTGAGCTGCCAAAATACAGGCAGCATATCACATGCCCCACCAGAGACAGCAACATTCTGGATCACTGTTACACCACAATACGGGATGCATACCACTCTGTTCCCAGAGCAGCTCTGGGTCTCTCTGATCATTGCCTGGTTCATCTTCTTCCGACCTACAGACAGAAGCTTAAATCTGCCAAGCCTGTAGCAAGAACAGCAAAGAGATGGAGCAGCGAAACAGAGCGGGCCTTACAAGCCTGTTTCGACTGCACGGATTGGAGTGTCTTTGAAGCTGCAGCCACTGATCTGGATGAGTTAACTGACACAGTGACATCCTACATCAGCTTCTGTGAGGACATGTGTATTCCCACCAGGACTCGCTTAACATACAACAATGACAAACCATGGTTTACAATGAAACTGAGACAGCTTCGTCAGGCCAAAGAAGATGCTTACAGAAGTGGGGACAAAGTCTTGTATAATCAGGCCAAAAACACACTGACAAAGGAGATAAGAGCAGCTAAGAGAAGCTACTCTGAAAAGCTGAAGAACCAGTTTTCAGCCAACGACCCTGCATCGGTGTGGAAAGGCCTGAAAGACATTACCAACTACAAGCCATCATCCCCTCAGTCTGTGGGTAATCAACGACTGGCTGACGACCTGAACGACTTCTATTGTCGTTTTGAAATGCAGAGTCTCACCCTTCACACCCGCCCTGACCCTATCTCTGCTATACCATTAACACCTCCTCTTGACATTCAACCTGCACTTAAGATCTGCGAAGAGGATGTTTGCCAGCTTTTCCGCAAACAAAAGATCAGAAAAGCACCAGGCCCAGACAATGTCTCACCCTCCTGCCTGAAAGTCTGTGCGGAGCAGCTGTCGCCCATCTTCACTAATATTTTTAACAGATCTTTGGAGCAGTGTGAAGTCCCTTCATGCTTCAAACGCTCCACCATCATCCCTGTACAGAAGAAACCCAAAATATCTGGACTTAATGACTACAGGCCTGTTGCTTTAACATCTGTGGTCATGAAGTCATTTGAGAGACTTGTACTGGCCCACCTGAAGGACATCACCAGACCACTTCTTGATCCCCTCCAGTTTGCTTACCGAGCAAACAGGTCTGTGGACGATGCAGTAAACATGGGACTGCATTACATCCTACAACACCTAGACAGACCAGGGACTTACGTCAGGATCCTGTTTGTAGACTTCAGCTCGGCCTTCAACACCATAATCCCAGACCTCCTCCTGCCCAAGCTTACCCAGCTCTCTGTGCCAACCTCTACCTGTCAGTGGATTATTAACTTCCTGTCGAACAGGCAGCAGCTAGTGAGGTTGGGAAAATTTAAATCCAGCACATGTACCATCAGCACCGGAGCTCCTCAAGGATGTGTTCTTTCTCCACTGCTATATTCACTCTACACAAACGAATGCACCTCTACAGACCCTTCTGTCAAACTCCTGAAGTTTGCAGATGACACCACAGTCATTGGCCTTATTCAAGACGGTGATGAATCTGCCTACAGAAAGGAGGTTGCTCAGCTGGCTGCCTGGTGTAGTCAAAACAACCTAGAGCTGAATGCATTCAAGACAGTGGAGATGATAGTGGATTTCAGAAGGAACCCTCCATCACTTCCTCCCCTCACCATCCTGGACAGCACTGTGGATACTGTGGAGTCATTCAGGTTCCTGGGCTCCACCATCTCTCAGGACCTGAAGTGGGAGTCCCACATAGACTCCATTGTAAAGAAGGCCCAGCAGAGGTTATACTTCCTCCGTCAATTGAGGAAGTTCAACCTACCACAGGAGCTACTGACCCAGTTCTACTCAGTGGTCATCGAATCTGTTCTGTGCACTTCAATTACTGTTTGGTATGGCTCGGCCACCAAATCAGACCTACGAAGACTACAACGGACAGTTCGTAGTGCTGAGAAAATTATTGGTGCTCCTCTGCCCACACTTCAGGACCTGTACGATTCCAGAGTGAAAAACAGGGCAAGAAAAATCATCATTGACTCCACACACCCAGCACACAAACTCTTTGATCTGCTGCCCTCTGGCCGGCGCTTTAGAGCACCAAACACCAGGACTTCCAGACACAGAAGCAGCTTCTTCCCCCAGGCAATCTCCCTCCTAAACAGATAACTGCTCCTTAAGAGCAATATTCCACTTCCACTACTCCTATAGTGTGCACTATAGTGCCTTATTATATCTACATCTTATGTATACATGTATATAACACTACCTCTACTTACTAAATTATCCATTTGCACAAGTGTACATACAATCTGTTAATATGTTTATTCTACTATATACTACCCTGTACAATGTCTCTTATATGTTATTATCCCCCATTTTCTGTAAAATAGTCTTTATTTTATATATGCACAATTTAGAATGTTTTAGACTGTAAATCGTATTATATTGTATTGTCATTGTGTTGAATGTCTGTACTAGAAGCTTCCAACACCAAAGAAAATTCCTTGTGTGTGCAAGCACACTTGGCAATAAAGCTCTTCTGATTCTGATTCTGATTCTGATAACAACACAGTTAACGATGTTAGTTAGTTTGGAGCTTTTTTTCTTGTTAGTTAACGCCAGCTAGCTAGCTAACGTCAGGTTAGACTTTACGTTCACAAAGTTAATGTTAGATTTGGTTTCTGTTTCACCTGGAATATCTTACTGCAGGGTTTCCCACAGCACTTTACAGCGGCCGCCTAAGCAACACACGCCCGCCTCCTTAACTAGCCTAAGTAGAAAAAAAAATGTTTATTAGCGTTATCCGCCATGTTAATCTGTCATGTCCGATCAGCGGCATGTGGTGGAATGTCATCGCGCTATCTATCATCGTTCGCCAAACATTCTACGACATATAAATGGCAAGTGCAAGGAAAGCCATTACTTTTCCTTGCATGAAACTAAAGACTAACAAAACTAACACATTTTCTGGGGGAAACATTTCTCTAATTGAATATGGGCTAGGTGACTGGGTTCAGAATTGTTGCAATATTCTGAATAAATAAACTATGATCCGCAAATAAATATAGAGAGTTTCACAAACATTTTTTAAATCCACATATGCACAAAAAGCGATATTTGGCACTAAATATAGAAGGAATGCGGTTATAATATAGCAAACCACGCTATTGAATTATAAAAAAGCCAATATCACTGCAAGGAAAATTCCTTCACCGTGACAGCGCTACGTTCCCGACTACATTACAGTACATTACACGTCACATGTCTTTAGGATGTGTGTGAAAGCACGCACAGGTTCCAGAAATTCACTGGCAGTATGAACCAAAATCAACCGATCCCGTCATCCCGGGACACATCTTCCGCATATTTTCCGGGATCTCTGTATGAAAAGGGCTTTACTGAAATGCCATGTAATATCCAGTGCCTTTTGTGCATTTGTATGGAGAACCCATTAATTTGTACAATTAGCTTCAATTCATTTTTATTTGGCAATTTCATATTGTGCTTCATACTTTTTTCATCGAAGAGAAAAGTTGTGTTGCCTCCCTTGCGTTCTTATTGCCCCCGTTGTTTTTTATTTGCCAATAAATAAATGAAATAAACAGTATTTTGAAGATGTCCTATGTGTCATTTAAAAGGCAGCAATATATACATAATTATAACCCAACAATATTGATTTATTTAGCACCAGGAAAAATGGAGACGTATATCGTATAACACGCTATATAAGAGCACTGCCACAACCCTTTTTATTAACTACAGTAAATTGATTACCTGCAGTTGTATACCAATATTTACTATGGTAAGGTTCGAAAACACGCATTTTACTAGGCCTACATCGTTTACTTTTGGGGTTGCTGTGTGAATTTGAGAATATATTGTGTGCACAAGAAAATATTCAAAGGATCGACATCCTTTGTTGTGGCAAGAGTTAAGACCGTATACAGAACAGTTTAACCACAGCAGAGATCATTCAGGAATGGGATAAACAGAGATGACTGATTAAATTACGTTTTATTTTGAATTATGAATGACATAGAAATTTACAGTGCTGATGATTTCCCCCACGTTAATTCTGCCATCGTTATACTGGTAGTAGCCTACACCGACAGCTGCAGTGCGCATTGCAATGCAAACGCTGCGCACCTTGAAACTCCACGCCACGCTGAGTGTGCGGCGCGAACTAGCTGTTTACCCATGCAGTATCTGGGAAACAGATTATATTTTATCGAATGCCAAAATCGGAATTTATCACTTTGGTACATAAAGACAATAAAACGGCTGGCTTGCAGCAGACCAAATCAGTCCTCAGTCACCGGGATTGTCCACCCCAGTCCGTGCACGCTGTTATCAAGTCATAAACATATCAGTCGTTTGTTACTAACATAAGGACAATGCATAGAAACACAAGCAATCATTACTGAGTAGTATAAAGAAGAGGCCATTCACATTTCTTAGTATATCCCGCATTTTAGACCGGCTCTAGCCGCCATGTTAGCTCCCTGAATCTTAGTGCAGAACAAAACGTGATTGGCTGAAGTTAGAACGTGCCCTATTGGACAACGAAAGCGGAAGTTACCCGATTGGCCTGCGTAGATAGTGGGCGGAGTCCACCTATTTGTGGATTGTGTGCACGTCTTGACGTTAGAAATGTTTCAAAATCCACAAATGCACAGAAAGCGATCTACAAATGTGCAGAAAGCGATCCCCAAATGTGCAGAAAGTGATCTACAAATAAATGCCATTGAAATAAAGTTGTAAATATTTTTTATTTGCAAATCTCATTGTATTTATTTGTGAATTCCATTTCTTTTTGTGGAACGTCTAACATGTATTTATGGTTTGCTTTTTGTGCATATGTGGATTTAAAAAATGTTTGTGAAACTCTCTATATTTATTTGCGGATCATAGTTTATTTATTCAGAATATTGCAACAATTCTGATCCCATAGGTGACTGCCCTCTTATTTTATAAAAAAAACCTAACTTGACAGTAGGCTACTTGACTGTCTGCTCATTCTAACAAAACCCCTTTTTTGTCTTTTGTTTGGCCACCTCAAGTTTAAGAAATGTCAGGTGGTGCTATGTATTTGTATTATATGTATTATTTTCAGATTTTGTAAATGGTACATTTGTTTAATCCATTTGTTCTTGCACTTCAATTATAATGGACTTGACTTGAGAGGACTCATGTTCATTTACAATGTTTTGTGAGGTTTTGTTTCAACATTTAATAGATGTATGAAGTTGCATTTGCACCCTGTGGGAAAATGTGTCCTCTGTATTTACCCCAACTATGTAGGAGCAGTGGTAGCCATGCCAGCCTGGGGACCAACTCCAATTCTGAGGTGCCTTGGTCAAGATCAATGACAGGAGTATCTGATATAATATATCAATAGCATGCATGTTGTTTTAGAGTAATATAATATAATAATTATCTTTGTGCTTAAACAATAATCAAAAGGGAACACCGTTGGTCTCCCACCATATGCGCTGTCATCAGCACAAATGATCTGTCCCTAAACAAAGTTAAATCCAATCCACCATCCCCCCTGATTTTTTTTTACAACTCAAGGACTGTTTATACCCATTAGTGTTCACTGCATAGGATACTGAGGAAAGTGTCTGGAGGACTGTCCATTTCTTAAACTCCGTAGCAGTTGCAGGAGTCCACACCATCTGAAAGGCATACATCTGCCAAGTCTGCACAAAGATGGGGAAAATATAATTTTGCTGTGCTATTTTATTGCTTTTAATGTATTGTGAATTATTGATTTCTCTCCACGAAAGGCACAAGGCGCATCCATGTATAACTTTTTTTAAGCCTTTAAAGGTTGAATATATGCAAAAAAGCCAAAACTTCAGTACATTGACCTTAACAATATAAAGAATACAAACCTAAAACTGGAGATTTAGAAATGATTTCTAGATTGTTTACTGACCTAATATCTCTTATTGCAGGTAAAAGATGGCACTGATACCTGCCTATTATCAATGGAGATTAAAAATAAAATGCATGTGGGCCTAAGCATGTTTGTGTTGTTTTTTTTTATTTAAGAATAATAAAGAAATGGTATTCCAAAAGTTACATCTCATGAAGCTCAGTCTAAGTGTAGTGGTTTTTGGATCATCATCAGGCTGCACCTCCATCACAGGTCTCCTCTATTTTCCTCTATATTCTAAATCCTTAATTTCTATCAGTTTCCCAAAGGTCATTTCATGATCCTGTCCTGGCTAGAGCTGCAGTGTGACGGGTTTGGGTCAGGGAATGAGTCTTCAAACATAGTCCTATCGTAAATGTGACTGTTGACTCGTGCAGATTCAGGTCATTTTGCTTCAGTGCTGGTGATACTGTAGGTGCACATTAGGTCACACACCATCTAAGAGATTTAGTCAGTCAGCTTCCTTGTTGATTCAATTCGTTTTTGCTTAATACCATTACTAATATTTAAATTAATATTACCTGTAAATATTATAATTTATTTTCAGAAATTAACCTGAGGCCTATGGTGCAGTCTATGACATCAATCAAGATGCATACAATGCTCCGTGACATGATCATGACTGCAGAATCTTTAGTTCCCTTATATAATATTTATTGGTAGAAAAAACAATGTTACAAGCTGGGGTTTTAAGAGATTGAAATACTGCAAATGGCAGGACAGACTGCATTTTTATAAATTCCCTGCATCATATATATACATGTGCACTGTCTGTGCTTTTATATATATTTAATATGAAGGTCCAACAAATTAATATGGCAAATATCTCCTCCACAAGAAAAAAACCCCTATTTTATTTATTCATTAATTTATTTTATTTTGGTCCTCACTGAACACTTTTCAAAGTAAATAAAAATTGTTCTAAATATATTATATTATATAAATATATTATATATTGTTCTAAAAGCAAAACATTGCGTTAATTACATGTTAAATTTGCAAAGCTCTTTCTATTAATCCTGTACCTTGCGCAACATGTTTGCTTTTGTATGAATGAAGCCAATTTTACTGCGACATGGCCGCGATCTAATCCTGTTTTAAATCAAATCCAGCTAACTGAGTTAGCGAGGTACGAAGAACGGGCCCCAGGTGATCAGAAGCCTTGCTCCATAAAACAATCCAGTTTTTGTTAGTCTGACTCATCAGCTGGTTCTGTTCCATAATACAAATTCAATACAGTTCAGATTCATCTTATGCTGGGAAACTGCCTAGCCCTGGGTAAGCTAAAGCCAGGTGCACACTGGAAAATGTTTGCCATCAGATACATTCTACCTATGACATAAAACTTGCATGTGTCTACTTTTTAAAAGGCTGTACTGACTCATTTAGCACAGTCCGGCAAAAATCCAACAGTGTGCACCCAGCTTAAGCCTAGTTGTTGCTTATCCAGAGTTCCACTAACAGTAATCGCTGGGAATGCAATTGTATTACAGCTGAATCTCTGGCATGCCATAGAATTCTTTGACTATGAACCACGATCAGTACAAAAATGGAAGAATATAAACTGATCAAATAAATGATAGGCTACAGTGTTAATCCAATGTGTGTTTAGTTATGTTATGTGAAATTTCTTTTAAAAAAGCATTTAAATTATTTTTATTGTGATTTAAACTACCTCAATTGAAAATCAAATAATACGTTTGTGTAATTATATTAGGTCACAATTGCTGTTTTAGTTCATCTAATGTGACAACTCGCATTTTGTATTGTCCTCCTCAGATTTCTTTCAGATTTTCATGTGTATACCACTGAGAACCATATTCAGCCACACTGTAACAAAGCACCACTATAACATTTTTCCTCAAAACGTGTAGAGCAAAACATAGTTCTAATTATTAAAGTATGGCAAAATGTAAAACAATACACAGAATGTGTTTAAGAGGGTTTATTCCATTGGTTATTACAACGAGTTTTACTCAGTAGTGTGCATATCGATTTTATTTAACTACTTCAATGTTATTAGTATGCGTTTGTTTCAAGTATTCATGCTTTATAATTTAAGAAAGTGCTCAGAAAAATCAGGTTAACGGTTGTTCTGTTGGAATGCATGTTTTGGCAATGTTGTTACATTTCATGTTAACAAACAGTATGCCTGCACAAGGACATGCTTTGAACAAACTGATTTTCCCACTTTGTCGTGTTCTCCCCACACTTAATTTATTGTATATTCTTGCTGTAATTCTTCATATTGTTCTCCTTTAAAATAAGATTTCTCATCATGAATTAGGACAGAAAGGCACTTTGCTGTTACCAATGGGCATTTCTTTCCTTAGCAACTGTCTCCAAAAAATGTAAGTGACTTGCATAAAGTGTCAGCGAGGAGTCGATGTCAATCCAACTCACTTGACCTGCATCATCTCCTGCCTGCAGTGGCAGCTCACTTACACTATTGCCTGGATGAAGATAAATGAAACATCCAAGTTAGAATGGCATATTTTATTAATCCAACACTATACTATCATCATTATACCATTTTTGATAATTACCCGATTCATCATGAAAGTTGACAGCAACTGTCTCCATCCAAGAGTTGTCTGTGTTTCTTGGATCGTCTACATAACCTTTATATACCTATACAAAAAAGATGTGCGATGATGTTATGACATGGCAGAAATTGATTTTCTCGATTGTCATTTCTCTGAAGTTACCACAATTTACACAGTCTCACTTGAAGACCATCTGAGTCGAACAGCTCTGTAATCCGCTTTTGGATCTTTTCCTTCTCACTTGGAGATGCCTGCAGAGTGTTCAGTGCCTCCTCTGAGAATTCCCGCTGCAATGTTTGAGAAACACGCTCTCCAGGGTCCACCATACCCTAAACACACAGTAACAAAGATAATATTCAATGTACTAGGCATACATATGTGTAAATGTGTACGCTGAGTGTGGTTTTAAAGCTTTATAGACATTGTCAGGTTTTACAATGTATTTTAAAATTTGGTGACTGAAATGATCCCTTTGAAAATGTTGTAGACACTGCAAGAAATCTAGATTATACTCACCCCTGGGATGGCCCATTCCCCACAATCTACCCGCTTGATGGACACAAACTGCAGCACGGGACGTTGAGAGTTGGTGTTGTTGACACACTGTCCAACTGAATCTGTCTTCCATCTGTAGGAAGCCACGGGAAAGAGGTTTTGTGTCTGAAAGTACTTGAATCACATTTTGCAACAAATGCCTTGCATACCCAATTGCACGAAAGATATGGAATTATGTTAAAAGGTGACGTGACAGATATGTTTTCGTTTATTATGACAAGTTTTAGTACCTGGTAACAATAGGGTCAGCAGCATGGTTAGGACCCCACCTGCCTAGTAGTCCTCTGCCTTCTAGGCCAGTCCTTCCATGTGGATTACTGAGGATGATTCATGAGATTTAAAGAAAAAAATAGCAAGCCTTTCAAATTTTATGTGTATATGGAATGATGATCACATTTTAATATCTGCCTTACAGTGGTTTGCCATTCTGTATACGATATGGGTCCTTGTGGCTTCTTCGGTCTACAGATCCATCCAAAGAATTGAACTGTGGGGAAAATTCACTATGGGAGGAGTAAACAGTCTAAATTAAAACTTTATAAATTCATTTTTTAAATAAAAATCAACAAGTCAATCACTGTCATAAATGTCTTATGTACCTCTGGTACAAATGAATCTGAATTCACGCCACAGAAAATAACATTTAAAAAAAGTTAACTGCAGTGTGTTTCCACATAAGTTTTTACTCACACAATCTCTGGGTCAGCCCAAACAGGTTTTTTAAGCACAAATGGGGCGGTATAGTTAACAGGGCTATACTGGGGCCAGTCTGTCTCCCAGTCCACCTTGTCATCAGGGACTGGAAAGCGGGTTGTGTGTGAGCCAGGATATACTGGGCAACGAGCCTTTATGTGCGTGGCAGAAGGCATGTATACAGATCTGTATGCACACAGACTAGGAATGCGACTAATGGGGTTGGTCCGGCTGAAAAGAATAAAATATTACAAATTTAACAAGACAGTGATGCAAGTAATTAAGAAATATACTTTCACAGCTGTCAATAGAAAGTCTCTATCACTTTATCTATAATTAAGATACAGAGAAAAACAAAAACAGCAGGTTTTACTAACGTTAGATCTAGAAGAGGCGCAGATATATTTTGAATACATTTCACGTTGTGATAATTTGAATATTACTAAATTGTAATTTATGTATGTACATACCAGATTCCACTTGTAACAACAGTGTACGGGAGCCCGATGATACTAAGCGCTATATGCACCGATGCAACCCAGTTACGGGAAACTGCTTTCATTACAAATCAATAAGCAGTCCAAAACGGCAGTAACTAGGAAGTGAGCGAAAGCTTCCCTGCCCTCTTCAGTGACGCAATTCATGCGACTTGCTGTGTAGGGAACTCGGAAACTTCCCACCTGAATTCTGGAAATGATGCTGAGTTCAAGACACCTCGGATTTAGGATATTTCCAACCTCAAGCCAGAAATAATTAATGAAACAGCGCTCTACTAATGTTAACAGATGCGTGTCATGTTTTAATGCTACTAAATCATTAGTAAGATTAATGTTTTAATGTTACTAAACATTTTTAATGTTACTAAATCAAGACTTGCATGATTTACTTCCTTGTTTGTGGTGGGAAATATCGCAAGTCTCGAACTGTTCTTTCGAAGACCCGTGGTGCCTCGTAGAGCGCAGGCGCGTACTCGTTTCACTGGTGGTTTCATGCATAGACAAATGTCCATGGTTTTAATGTATCAAGTTGTGTTTTTGTGTCTTGTGCGCTCGCGTGTGCAAACACGCATCTTTCGGTCTCTCAGTTTCACCAATCTGCGATTATACCATATTCTGTAATTAATACAATGACACAAAATATTTTCTAATTTTCCAGTTTTGTATAATTTATATAATCAATAATAATTAATTATTTAATTTATATAATCTATGCAATGCAAACTTGTTAAAAGCATTATAAAAATGTATTTAAATTATTCTAAGATACTGTGATGTTGCTAAAATGATGCAGGTGAAGCTCCATCCACAACAAGGACAGAATCAGCAGCATTTCAACATATTACGCAAGATATAACAAATACACAGCTTGCTCCAACATAAAAACTGTAAATCACACTAGAGGGGCCTGCTACCGTGATCGTGGGAGGAATTCCGCACACCCACTCGAGCGTTTTTCCACTGCCGCGTGAATGCGCCTGCATGCGCGCGCCTCCGCCCCTAAATGTTGTACGGGGGAAATGCGCGTTCGCGCTCGCTATACGTTTACATGCACGCTCGTTCCGCACTTCTTGCGTCCTACCTAAGGGGGCCTTGACAGACTCCTCTTCGATTGTCAGGAAAGCGCAACGTCCAACAGCAGTTTTTGCTATTTGATAAACCTGTAGTTCAACTAAAGGCAAACACAAACCCCGTCCTCCCTGAACAATTGTGCAGAAACGACTGATCTGAGGACAGAAACGATGGCGGAATCGGGCAGCAGCGCGGTAGCGGCCGGAGCCGCGAGCTCGATTAGCAGCGCCGCCGGTGCTGGAGTAGCCGTCGCGCCCGCGGGAGCGAATGGAGCCGCGGGATCCAAGCCTGGCCTTGAATCGGTTAAGGGACAAAATTTTGACGTTGGCCCCCGTTACACCGATCTTCAGTACATCGGAGAGGGGGCCTACGGGATGGTCTGGTAAGAGGAAACGGGTCGTTTTTGCGAGCGCACACTTTGGTGGAGATGCTGTTGAATTAGGGCGAGATTTAGTGAACTGTTAATGATCAGATCTTCGTACTAAAGCAAAAATGGGTGTCAATTCACTGAAAGGTTTTGTCATTACGCATTCCTTATTCAAACACAGAAGAGAAAATATGTTTTACGTTTCAAAAGCAACAGAATGATTTGCCATGATCAACAAGTTTCCTTCTTGCATATCCTTGAATCAGGGTTGGCAGCAGACTGCGAGTAATATATTGGATTAAATCCCATTTCTCCAGCACTGGCTGTGTCTCAAAACCTAGTGAGCTGCCTGAAAAGAATAGTATTTTTGCGCTTCATACGTACGTTTTATTTAACGTTACCCAACAATGTTGTTTAGGTAGCAGTTCACGTTGGTTTTAAAAGACAGACGCTGCCTTTAAAATACACCGATCCATAAACCGAGAAAACTCGCTTGGTTCAGAGAGATCAGATCGTGATTTTTGCAGTGTGCTTATGTTTGTTTTGTTAAATTTGTGGGCTGAAACGGCATGCTAGGACTGGTAGCTTTAACGCTAGTTAAATCTCAAATCCTGACATCTCACTCTGGGCTCGTAAAACAGGCGTGGTTACGTTGCGGCCAAATGTAGATTAGGCAGAGCGGCAAAATAATGCGTGCTTTTGTAGAGACCCGTGCTTTAAGATATCAATGCCAACTGCTAACGACATGTGAAAATGGGCGTTTAAATAATGGTAAACAGAGTATGTAATGTGCTTCAGACCCGAGATCACCGGGCTCTGTCCATCCCCATAATGACTGTCAAGTTTTGTTGGAGGATGTAAACAATCCGCCCGAATAATATAAATTTCGGCCTTCTATGGATATCGTTGCTTTGGGAAAGCAGACACCTCAAAAATCCTGTGCATTATTATTATTATTTATATTCATTAAATATTTTATATATTTAAAATATTTTTAAATATATATTGTTTTGGTCATGTTTTGTTTATTGCACGTCATTATTTTATTGGACATTTAAAATTCATCGGACCAACATTATAAAAGAGGTGCTAAGACGAAAGATTTGATTTTGTATCATGAAGTATTTTATTGTTTTACCTAGAGAAAAATGTTACAGACATTATACCACTAAGTGCATCCATGCATGTAAATATAAGCTATCTGTTTGTTATAGCTGATATGTCCATGGTTTTACGTTGATTCAAAATTCACTGATACATCAGTGCATCTCTAAACAAATAAAGAATGAGATATTGCATTTTGCATTAATTATTGTCATTAGTATTCAGTCTTCTTTTTATTGTTATCTTTGACCGCTTAAAGCAGGTGCAGATAAATGTCTGAGAAAAACAAAGCTGTTTGGAATGTCTCTGACCTGTTTTTATTATTGTTAATAGCCTTTTTGCATTTGTCAGTATTTCACAGTCTTCAAGAATTTTCATTTTTATACTTTACTCAATCTTCTTACTGTCTCTCTTTTTTTGCTGCCTGCAGCTCAGCTTTTGATAATGTGAATAAGATTCGAGTGGCTATTAAGAAGATCAGTCCATTTGAACACCAGACTTACTGTCAGCGCACCCTGAGGGAGATCAAAATCCTGCTGCGGTTCCGTCATGAGAACATCATCGGCATCAATGACATCCTGAGAGCACGGCACATTGACTGTATGAGGGATGTGTATCCTTAAACCACATTGGGCTGGATTATTGCATATGTAGTTTGGAGAACTAGCTGTGAACCTATGACATTTGTAAACGGTCAATATCTAAAATTTACAGATGATGAAATATAATTTAATTATAACATAATATAAATGTAAAATTGTCAAAACAGGAACTTTGCATTATCACAAAATTTGAAAGGGTGGTATCACTTGTGTTTATCAGCCAAACAGATGTTTAGTGATCAACATAGCCATAACATTGATATCAATGTTTCTATTATTATTACTATGGACTATAGACATCCTGCACAGGTGGCCAGTGTGATTCTGTCTTTTCCAAGTTGATTTGTTTATACAAACACATTTCTTACTTAGTTGGTTTATTCTGTGAGTTGCTGTAGTTCTTTAACTGCGTTTCAGCTATATCGTACAGGACCTGATGGAGACGGACCTTTACAAATTGCTGAAGACACAGCAACTCAGCAACGATCATATCTGCTACTTTTTGTACCAGATCTTACGAGGGCTGAAATACATTCATTCTGCCAATGTGCTGCACAGAGACCTGAAGCCCTCCAACCTTCTCATCAACACCACCTGTGACCTCAAGGTCAGAATCGCAGCTTGATTTTTCCCAGGAATGTATCCAAATTGGGACTAAACTCTATCCAAACCGTGTAATGAGAGGTTGAAAGTCTATAACAGATTAAATGTGATTTTGTTAAACAGCACTAAAACAAATCTCACATATTTCAATATTGCAAACCAAGCATCAGTACTGCACTGCACTTAGTTCATATGGTCTTCTGACAGATTATAGTAATTTAAGGATAGAAAAGTGAAGCTATTTAGACTTGATAAAGAGATTAAGGTATTTCTATACTGTGTGTCTTTGTAAAATAAATTCTTTCTCATTCTTAGATCTGTGACTTTGGGCTGGCACGGATAGCCGACCCTGAGCATGACCATACCGGGTTTCTTACAGAATATGTGGCTACTCGCTGGTACCGTGCCCCTGAGATCATGCTCAACTCCAAGGTATGTTTACTATTGTGTTTGTGCATCTTCAGCATTTAAAAAATCCTCTTTGTGTGTATTTTAATGTGTGCTTTGTGTCTTGCTTATAGGGTTACACTAAGTCCATTGATATTTGGTCAGTGGGTTGCATCTTGGCTGAGATGTTGTCAAACAGACCCATCTTCCCTGGCAAGCACTATCTGGACCAGCTTAACCACATATTGGGTAAGAATGTATCTTAGTCATGCCCTCATGTTCCCAGAACTGGACATTGCTGTGTTGAACTTGTTCTGCCATCCCTGTTTTATATGATCTGCTCTGTGAATGGCTGGATCAGTTTACCCTATGTGATATTATGAGTATGTGCTGATAATATCAAACATGCTGAAGACTCTGATCGTGATATTGTACTGCTCATACTCAATTAGAGAGGTCTTTTTTTTGGCTGCAATATCATAGCTTAGACATTGACAGTACTTCTAGCCGTGGTGCAGGTTTAATCCAACCTACATGAATTCCTAGAATGTAGTCTAGCATAAAAAGGACACTGAACCATGTAAATAATTTCAGAAATTGCCTTCAGCGAGGAAGGTCTTGTATTATGACCCAGCAGCGCAGTGTAAACTAAGAGGAACAACTCTTTGAAAATAACCTTCATCTGCAATGCCATTATCAGCTACCAGCCTTGAGTCTAAAGTTCAGAAATAATATCACATAGTATACTTTTAACATGGTTGTCTGATATTTCAAAATTGCTGGTGGTTAGCCTGTGCGCTCCCATTATACTCAATGATATACGTATAATAATAAAACATTCTCCATCCATCCATTCATTTAAATAAATGATGAGAACATGAGTACCGTCTCCTTTAAAGCAAACAGGGCTGATTTTTTGTGCATCTTGACCTGATGCATAGTTTGAATATTCTGTTACTCTTCCACGACTTGCCAGGTATTTTGGGCTCTCCCTCTCAAGAGGATCTGAACTGCATCATCAACATGAAGGCCAGGAACTACCTCCAGTCTTTACCCCAGAAACCGAAGATCCCATGGAACAAGCTATTCCCCAAAGCGGACAACAAAGGTGAACACTCACGTTAGGATGTTTAGTGTTACTGAAGTGAAATGACATGCATGTATGTAAGGTCTGACAGTAGCTGTCTCAAGTGTGCGCACATGCAGGCGTGTGGGTGTATTGTGGGTGTGAGCAAATGGTCTTGCTGCATTGTGCAAGGGTGTTTAAATGAAACATGAAGCCTGAACAAAATGAAATTACTACTGTATTTTGTCTTATTATACTCTTTGGCTTATACTCTACTGCTCTGTTTCTGTGTCTATGGATTAGAGTTTTGTATCGTGCTCGTTTCATCGGTTACATGCCTGTATAGGTGAATAAGCTTGTAATTTATTTTCAGCATGGTAGTTTAAAACTTCTGTGTTTGTTGCCTTTTTAGCTCTGGATTTGTTGGACCGCATGTTAACCTTTAACCCGAACAAACGTATAACTGTGGAAGAAGCACTGGCCCACCCTTACCTGGAGCAGTACTATGACCCCTCTGATGAGGTATCTCTCCCTTTCAAACTCCAATCTCTTGACTTTATCGGTCTCACACCCCACCAATCGGTCATCTGTACAATGCCATAACTGTCAGTTAACAGCATTTCACATTGTTTGCACATTTAGCCGGTGGCTGAGGAACCCTTCAATTTCAAAACGGAGCTGGATGACCTTCCTAAAGAAAAGCTCAAAGAGCTAATCTTCGAGGAGACTGCACGCTTCCAAGCCAACTACCAGGGCTCCTGAGAGGGGCAGGTAAGAATCACGTACAGCAGTCATAACAAAAATGGATGTAATGCTTGTTGCTGAATGTACATTTACTTAGTCATGATTCCTGTTGTAAATTTTTATACATATTTTCTAATAGATAATGACATTATCTGGTTTTAAAAAGTGATGCAAATTTTTTTTAAATAAAACTTGTTTTTTCAGCCTTCACACAGAACGATCAAGCAGAGCGGAGTCTCAGATAAAGACAACTCTAGACAACCTGCGAACACATATACATACATATAAACATTAAAAAAAAATCAAGATAAAAAGAGGAAAAATGTACATGTAAAACTTTCAGCTTTCTTTCACCTGTACATCTCTTGCTGGGAAGCTGTGCGCTATTTCAGGCATATAACCTCTTATCATAATGCCATTAATGGGGCTGTCAGGCTCACTATTGTTATTGCATACTGCACACAGCTCCTACTCTCTCAAACAATTGCATCTTTCACTCTTTCTATCAGTACTCGGCTTCTCCTTAGTTCGTTGTCTTTGTTTCTATCCGTCTCTTTCTCTTCATGTCTCTCTAGAGGGTGTCTTTTTACTGGGCTGTGTTGTTCTGGGTGTTTCTCATTCAAACAGAGAGAGAGAGAGAGAGAGAGAAAATCTTGACGATGGGCACTGGACTGGTGTGTGTATATAAGTGATTTTGAATTTCTTTGGAGTATTGTAAGTTGGACATCTGTTTGTACACTGTAATTTGAACGTTACGATTGGTTGCGAAATGTGTTTTGTAATGTTGGGAATTTATATTTGAATATCTTATACAGTCATTACTCGTGTTTTTTTTATTCATTCCCTGACAGGTGTTGTTGCATTTAATGAGCTTGGATGTTTCCTTTTACCTTCTTTTTTTCTATTGAGAGAAAGAAGTCTTGGTATGATCCTAGGTGATAAGTGTGTTGGCGATGAGAGGAAAGTGAGCAAGATATGGATTAATAACCCCGTTATCATCTGCTGTAAAATATCATATTCTACTGTGGAAAATGTAAACTTTCTTGCCAATGTTTTTGGAAAATTAAGCCATCAGTATCATTTTTTTAAGCTGGCTTTCTCTTTCATCTGTTCAATTTTCTCTCGTACATCTGATGGAGGATCTTTGGTGTGCAGACCTTCATCACGTATTCTTTTTCCTTTTATGGATTTCTTTGTGAATGACATTAGTTGTCATTGGTTACCATGTTCCAAGGCTACTGTTGCCATGATTCCTTTTTGATAAGTCACACATGGTTCCCCTCGATCTGGCTTAGTGCAACGTCCCCTACGCTATGTTGAGACTGTTCTTTCTTCAACCTCTTGTTCTGAATTGTGGAATCATAGCCAACGCTTTCAGAGCCATAGCACATGTTTTCCTCATTCCTGCCCTGTGATGTCAGAAATTTTCAAAGGGCTTTTCCGCAGGGCTTGCTGACCTCATGCCTCTCTTGCTTGTGATTGGCTATCCTTGTTTATTTAGTCTCTTGATTGGCTGACTTTGCATGCAATGCATCACATGTAAAATCTGATTTGCTACATTTACCTCGGTTCCCTCCACATCCTTTATCATACTCACTTTTCCTTCTTAAAAGTTTTTGGCCAATCGTGGAATAAGAAAGCATGTTGAAGTGAGAAGACTTAAAATGGCACAGTGTGCTGCTTTTTTGCATAAATGCAGGGTGTGAGTTGCATAAATTTATACCCCCCCTCAGTGTAAAACTCAATTGACACAAGACACAAGGTTCACCTCCATTACGTTACTTTAGCCAATCAGTGCACCTGCACTTTGTGTCTCATGACCAAACATTTTGTTTCCGCTTTCAGTTTGATCTATTCCTGTATCCAGTTTCCTCCTTTCTTTCTATTTCTTACTACGCTTTCATCTTTCTTGATCTTAGTTTCCCATACAACTAAATAGGGTGAAGTGTAACAGGCAATGGTGGTTGGTTTCATGCCATGTCTACATCTGCTTTTTCCAACCAGAAGCTGCTTCTCTCTGCTCCCTCAAGGAAGGGAGATCATCCAATTCTGTGACCTGAGGGAAACATTTCATTACCAAGGAAAGGGTTATTATTTATATTACTGTATTGTCAATGGCAATGATATGCTCATTATGAATGGGACCATTGGGACTGTCAGCAGTCTCTCACAGAAATACACTCACACACAGACACATACATTGAACTGATATGCACTCAACACATTTGTATTTTTCAGATATATATATATACCTGCACGCATACAGTATATGATTTAAAAAGCCTACAAAGGAGGCAGATATCATAATGTCCTTTTTAATGGCTGTTATTATGATTTTTGTTGGTGTTATATTGGTGAGGTTTTTTATTTTAAAAACTAAAAAGGGATTTAAAACATTTGTCCTTTTTAAAGTATATTTTGCATTTCTTTTGTTTTTTGCTTTGGGTGTGAAAAATAATTGGCTGTTCACTCTTTCTGAAGTCTATTTTTCCCTGAATCTTGTAAGGAGTTATTTTAAGTGATGATTAAACAATATGAGTAGATTCTCAAGAGAAATGAGCTATGGATGGTTATAGTCTATGTATATGCTTATGGGTATAATAAATTAAACGATTAACAAAAACAGAATTATATACATATATTAAATAAAATTCCTGATACTGTAAGTCTTTAATGTGTGGTCATTCTTTTTTCTTGTTGCCTGCTTTTGCTTTTTTAGCAAGAATAAAAAATAAAAGGTTCTAAAATAAAATTGTCTGCATGTCAAATTGAAATAAAATGTCTCGTTCACAAGTGTTTTTCATCTTACTGCATAACTGTGCATATGGTAAAAAAACCTGCCGAAATTTTAGTTTAAATTTTAATATATGATCGTCATAAGCTTCGTCTTTTTATATGTAATCCTATTAACTAGTTGTGACATTGTTCCAAACTAGTAAATAGCTAAGAGGGCTCATTTCCATTTGTGCCTTTTGGCAAACCTGTAAGCTTACACTTGCAGTAACACTTGCCTTCAGTCATATTCTCATGATTTAGTTATTGCAACACTCTCTTATGATTGAATGTTGTTTCATATAAAGGGAGCGGTAATGACAAAACCTACTTCATTTGTCTTGGCAATAGAAAAACAAAACATTCGTGACAAGCATAAGCATAGCCTTGGCAACCTTTCCAGGAAATTGATCGTCAGTTATTTTATGGCTAGTGATTTGACTTTCCAGACTCAATTACACAACTAACTTTTCCAAAATTTCCAGAACTCTTGCTTTATATGAACTATTACCTTCTCTCTCCTCTCAAACGAGTTGTCTGTCGGACCACTCCCCGATTCCAAAAACAAGTTCCAGCATGTGTTTAGAAATCTTCTGCGACGCATTCCACTCTTAAAGACATAATGAACTGAGTAGGTTTCAAGTGTGCTTGCATAGTTATAATTTACGTGCAAAACAAAAAAATTATGTTAATTGTACCATTAGTAATTAATTCATTTTAGTGAGATTAACTGGATGCGGTGTGATAAAACCATTTAACCAAGACTATACGAATTAAAGGGAATATCTGACTCTTGCTTTTATTCCTCATCTGACTCTGTTCTCTTTGTTTGTTAGATAACACGCTTTCAGCAATTCTATACAAAACAAGAACAATAGGATGGAAAAATGTGCTGCTGACAGGCTGAACTGACACTGTTGCTGTTGTTTCATGCACATGTGCTACAGTGGGTTTATATTTCTCCCATCACAACCTTTTGTGAAACATTAAAATGTGTGAGAACATGAATACATGCCAAACATGAACTCACATTCAACAAAAACATTTGCTGTCTCCATGGTGTAGCCTGTTCTATGTCTCCCCTCTAGACACGCACAAGTTGTTTCATGTAAACAAAACATCTGTACTGAGTTACAGTATTGTACAAGTTATCTTGAAAAAGGTGTTAAGGTGTCAGTTGCAAGGTATGTTAAACACCCTCACTGACTTCGACAAAAGGGAGGGCAAAGTTTGTGTCACAGAGAGAACAGCTACCAATGACTAACTGACTGTCCAAACTTAGTAATATGTACACATGAGAGCAAGAAAGAGGTAATTCTTGTTTTTTCACATGTATCTTCATTGGATTTGCTTTGAGGTTATATGATTTTGCAACGTGTTTCTCATTTCAGTCAATGTACTTTTTCTTTTGAATTACATGATCATTGCAACATTTCTTACTATAAAAAGGTGATATGAGGCTAAGTCAAAGAGAGGAAAGGGAGTGGCTGAGTTATAGGCTAAGGTAAACTGCAGAGGTGTGAAATAGAAGTGAAGAGGAAAATATAGGGGATTGTCATATATGGTTGAAGAAGCATTCGGAGGACAGGTGCTTTGGAAGTCAACTTAGATCTGCTTCTGGATCCAAACCTAAATTACATTTCTCAAGACAGCAGGAAGGTGACGGAACACTATACTGGTAAGTTTAATCATTTACTTTTATTCAGAAATCATACTTTGCAGAAACAGAGAAAATGCTAAGGGGGATACTCATGATATCGAGTTGAAAAATAAACCGTACATGTGTCTGATGTGAGAGCAAAAATGTAGAAAACAAAGTGTTAATAATATATTATTAATATTTGTAATATAAATTAGCATAAGATATACAGTGCCTTCCTTGCAAAAGTATTCATCCCCCTTCATTTTATTCACATTTTGTTATGTTGCTGCCTTATCTTAAACTACTTTTAAAAATATATATATATATTAATCTACACTCCATGCACAATAATGCCAAAACAAAAAACAGATTTGTGACTTAGAACTTTGCAAATGTATTAAAAATAAAAAAAAGTAAAGTACGTTGCATAAGTACCCTTAACTCAATAGTTGGTTAAAGCACCTTTACAGACTCAAATCTTTTTGGGTATATGTGACAAGCTTTACACATCTGCATTTGGCAATTTTCTGTCATTCTTCTCCTCAGATCCTCTCAAACTCTGTCAGGTTGCATGTAGATCATCAGTAGACTGGCATTTTCAGATTTATACAGAGATGTTAAGTTGGGTTCAAGCCCAAGCACTAGCTGGACCACTCAAGGACATAGACAGAGTTGTCCATAAGCCACTCTTGCATTGTTTTAGCTGTGTGCTTAGGATCATTGTGATGTTGGGAAATGAACCTTCTGCCCCGTCCGAGGTTCTGAATGTTCTGGGCTAGGTTTTCATGATCATTATCTCTGTATTTTGTGCCGTTAAGCTTTTCTTCTACTCTGACAAATGCAACAGTCCCTGTAGCTGAAAAACACCTCCACATCATGATGCCGTTTCCACCACACTTTACTGTTGAGATGGTATTGTACAGGTGTTGAGCAGTGCCTGGTTTTCTCCAGACATGATGCATGAATCTGAGATTCATCAGACCAGAATATATTGTTTCTGACAGTTTGAAAGATTCGTTGAAAGGTACGTTTTTGCATATTTCAAGTTTCCATGTGTCTTCACTGAGCAAAGGCTTCATGGCCACTAAGCCATAAAGCCCAGATCAGTGGAGTGTTGCAGTGATGTTTGTCCTTAAGTTTCTCCCATCTCCATATATGATCATGGAGCTCAACCAGAGAAATATTGCTCGTTTACGTCCTTCGTTGTCCTTCTCAGTTGCTGAAAGGTTGATAAATTGTTTTGTTTTCTCACGTATTGATTATTGTAATGCACTTCTTGCTGGAGTATCTAAAACCTCAATTAGCAAACTACAATATGTAAAAAACTCTGCGGCTAGAATTCTATCTGGGGCCAAGTCCGGTGATCATATTTCCCCTGTTTTAGAGTTTTTACACTGGCTCCCTGTCAAATACCGTATTGATTTTAAAATCCTTATGTTAACTTTTAAGGCATTGCATGACCTGGCTCCTCAAGTCTGATCTGTTAATTCCTTACAAACCATGTCCAAATCTACGCTCTTCTCAGTGTGGTCTTTTAGATGTTCCCAAGACACAGCTCGGCTCCATGGGTGATAGAGCATTTTCTGCTTATGCTCCTAAGATCTGGAACTCTCTCCCGATTAACATCAGGGAGGCAAACTCACTAGCCACTTTCAAATCTCTTCTTAAAACATTTTATTTCAATACTGCTTTTACTTGACTGGATCTTTTGTTTGTTTTATACAGTATTTTATTGTGCTGTTTTATTAATGTGTGATGTATTGTTTTGATTTTTGTGAAGCGCTTTGAGAAAGAAACTTTTAATGGCGCTATATAAAATAAATGTATTATTATTATTATTATTCTTGGTCACCGCTCTAACCAAGACCCTTCTCCATCGATGGCTCAGTTTGGACAGGAGGTCAGCACAAGTAAGAGATCTGGTGGTTTCAAACCTCTTTTATTAAGGATAAATGGAGGCTACATGCTTCTGTGAACCTTCAATACAGCAGATTTTTTTCAGAAGTCTTCCCCAGATCTGTGCCTTGATACAATCCTGTCTCAGAGCTCTACTGGCCGTTCTTTTGACCTCATGTCTTGGTTTTAACTTTGATATGCATTTTCAGCTGTTGCACCTTTTATTGAGAGGTACAGTATGTGCCATTCCAAATCATACTTATTCAATTGAATTTGCCACAGGTTAACTCCACTCGAAGTGTAGAAAGATCAATAAGCAAAACGAATGCTTCTGAGCTAAATTTCAAGTGTCCCAGAAAAGGGTATGAATACTTATGCAATGTACTTATTTCAGTTTTTAATTTTTAATAAATTTGCAAAGTTATCCCAAATCTGTTTTTTGTTTTGTCATCATTGTGCATGGAGTGTAGATTAAAGTATTTTTTTTATTTAAAGTAGTTTAAGATAAGGCAGCAACATAACAAAATGTGAATAAAATGAAGGGGGATGAATACTTTTGCAAGGCGCTGTATTTATCTTCATTTTTCAAATTTTTGTTGTCACACCATAGGACACATGGTTTATTTGTCAACTACCCATATGTTTGTATTACTGGGTATATGCATACATCATTATACTTGTAATCCTCAATATATTTTTTTTCTGTTTTGGCAGTCATCTGCTGCACTCAGTCTATGGGAATCATGGCAAGTTACTTGTACTACCTGCTCCCAGCAGTAGGGGGCTATGCTCTCACGTCACTCTACTTTCTGGCGAACCCTCATATTCTTCATAAGAAAAAGAAGACGGCTTTCTACAGTACCCACATTTCTCATAGAGGAGGTACGGTATCAGGTCTTTGGTTTCAATACACAAATTTACAAAAATTTCAAAAACTATTTATCACCTTTGAAAGTTTGAAATGATCATTGAGTTTGGTTACTTGATATAATTGATAACAACTGCAGGCTTTAATAATATGTTTAGGACCAGGTCAGAAATGTGTTACTTTGTTTGCATGTTGCATGATTGTGGGTTATATCCATTCATAAACATGTCAGTGCAAACCAATAGATGATTATGGAATGTTTATGACAGCGAGTTTGAATGCTTTTCTCTTTATGTTTGTATATTAAGTGTTAAGTTTGCTCTGTGTCCTCAGGCTGTGGTGAAAGGATTGAGAACACTATGGAGGCCTTTACACAGTGAGTGGGAAGCTGTTCTTGAATCAGAGCTCATCTCTCAGTGCTTCTGGACCAAACAGATCAATATCATACTCTGTTTTGTTTATGATTTTCTGTTTAAAATGTTTCTCTCAGTGCTGTTGACATGGGCACCGAGATGCTGGAGCTGGACTGTCACTTGACGAAAGATGGTCATGTGGTGGTGTCACATGATGAAGAACTCCTGAGGCAGACTGGGCACGACGTTTCCATCTCCTCCTTAAACCTGGAGGTAAGAGGTCAAGGTTAACATACTCTCCTGCAGTTCTACCTACTCTTTAAGAAAACTTTTGTAATTATAATTCTTGCTAAGTTGATTATGCATCCTGCTTCCTTCCTACTTTTACCTCTATTTTACCACATTCAAATCTATTCAGTTGTATTTCACAGATTTTCCCATATAAGCGTTTTGATTTAAGGATGTTTTTAGTTTTCAAAAATGTTATTATTCTTTTTTCAGGACTTGCCACTTTATAAAGAGACACTCGAGGTTACCTTCAGGACAGGTATGCCAATACAAATGACACTGCAAAATAATGTTTTTATTCATTAAAAAACAAAGATGCCATTGTAACCCTCTTCTACAGGTCACTACAGCACTGGGTCAGAGAGAAACATTGCTTTATTAGAGGATGTGTTCCGCAGATTTCCTCACATGCCTGTGAACATTGAAGTGAAAGAGGATAACTGTGCACTAATTGGGAAGGTATAGGAGCACACATCATACCATCATCTTTCTTCTAAGTGTGTTTATATTAAAGATGCAGTTTGTAATTTTTTTGCAGTAAAATATCCAAAAAAAACACTAGGCTAGTGTTATATATTTTGTTCATTTGAGTACTTACAATCTCAAATGTTTCCAATTATTTGTAAATCGTGAGAAAATTGTCATTTTAACCAGTGACACGGGGGTGTGTCTGGCAGTCGCCTATCAATGGCGTCACATCTGCGTTACCAATGACACTAGATGGTAAGTCTGCAACCTTTAGTCAAAAAAATCGCGGAATGCAGGAAGCAGACTAGAGGCTGTTACATGATTGGCTGAGATGCCTCACATGATTCATATAAGCCGTTATGCTTTCTCCAGACCTGGCATCTCCCTAATAACCCAGTCTATGGCATTACCCTCGGTTTCCGCTTTTACTGCCGTAGAAACCATGGCAACACAGTCTCGTGGACAAATGTGAAAGTATTAGTTTGTAGCGTCTATCAAGCAACTATCTTGTCGGTCTATCAGTCGTTATGGAGCACAATTATTCTTCACTTTTTGCAGCTGGTTCTGTCAACAAAGACATTTTTACTAGACAGAGACGCTGATCTTGCATGTGTTTTACTAGACAGATGAGCAACTGTTTAGATTCCTTTACTGACAGAAAACGTGTGATTATTATTTCGATCAACAGGGTTAGTCTTATTGTTTGAATGTCTTTTTATTAATTTAGCACGAGTGTCATGTGTATATTTACTGAACAAGCAGTAATCGTTTTTAGATCATATGAATAAATTGTAATACATTAATTTTATGAATTACATCTAATTCATTATAATGAAATAAAATCACGTCATCAAACGCAACATTTATTGCGTGATTTCTTATTCACGTCTGATTGATTATTAGCAGTGGAGTTGAAGACGACAGTTCCCATTATTACACATTCCTTCACAGCGTCATCAAGCTACGCCGTTGTTGTTGTTTTGAACATATCTGTTTTGAATGTGCGCTCTCTAGCGGCGGATTTTACAAATTGTGCCTTTAAATTCACTGTGTCTCAGATTTCTGATCTTGTGAAGAAATACAACAGAGAAGGCCTCTCAGTTTGGGCGTCTATGGAATCCACCATCATAGCCCACTGTCGCAAAGTGGTGTGTGAATTTACCTTTCTTGATTCAAGCAGTAACATCAGACAGGTATACTTGTTATCTAACTATTTTCCTTTCCTAATACTTGGCTATTTCATTGTGCTTTGGTAGAACCCCTCCATGCCCTATGTGTTCACTCTAAAGCGAGGTTTACTGCTGCTATTCTTGTATTTTACCGGCCTTCTACCATTTGTCCCACTGGGAGAAAGTTTTGTGCAGTTCTACTTGCCACAAATCATTAACAGGTCTGTGTGTTCCACCTTATGTCATTTTGTGTTATTTGTATGTTAATGACACAGATAATTAAAACACTGCTGTCTCACTAAATTGACATCCTTCCATGCAGAACATTCACACCAGACATGTGGATTCTGAAAAACAGTTTTGTGGTCTTCTTAATTGACAGGTAATTTAAGCAATTTTAACAATTAACAGTACTTAATAGTGCTATCAAACTAAAACAACGTTTCAGTTTATTACAGTTTTTAGTACTTTATTGTGTTCTTTCTGTTTGTGGCAGACTGACTATGCGAAAAGGGATGTTCAAGCACCTTAGAGAAAGAGGAATTCAGGTTTGTGGCCATATGATAGGCTACAACCTTTCGTTTTTAGGTGTGAAACTACCCTCACGGGCAGAATGTTAAATGTAGTAGCCTATAAACAATGTGTCCGTCTCTCTTTAGATTCATCTCTTTGTGTGTAATGAAGAACAGGATATTGAGGCTGCATTTTCTCTGGGAGCAACAGGAGTCATGAGCGACTATCCCTCCCTGTTGTCAAACTATATTAAAACGCGAAAATAAGCCACGTGATGAAAGTACAACAGCATACAGAGCATATACTCCACCCTTTTAGTCAAACACTCAAATACTGTTTGCCTTTAAACATGAGGTCGTTTCTTACTTACAATGCCTACAATACTTAGCGATAAATCAAACCATGGTCTACTAACACAAGATTTACTGCATTCCTCATACAGTATGAGAGTTATATATAAGTGGGAACACATGAAAAATAAATAGACAATATAAAAAACGATTGTTGTGAGTTTTTCTTTGGTCCTAGCTTGATGACTCCAGCATTGCATGTTTATTATGGTTTTCAATCAGTAGGTGTCATTTTAGTTCCTCCCGTCTCATGCTTGAAAACAAACACAATCCTTGTTTTCTAAAGCTGTGCAAAGTCCAAATGTGGCCATCAGCTGTACCAAACTGGAATATTCAGGAAGTTAGTGACAATTAAACGCTATATTATACAATGCAACTCACTACATGGCTTAACTATCCCTGTGTTTAGACGTATGATTTAAAGCAATACAATATATTTTAATGTAAACCTTTCATGCAGGATGACAACAGTTTTGTGATGTTTTAGATACCCAAATTGGGTATCTAATTTACATGTAAAACGTCAAGGGGCGCAAAATCACCAACCCTTTTTAATCAAGTGATAAGACTGAGAAAACCAAGACACGATGCCTTTTTTGTTTTTAATCTGAAACGTTAACGGAACCATAAACGTCAAGGTAACGTAAAGCACAATTTTATTAGGATTGTTCGACTTGATGCGGCGCCGCAAGATCCGATAGGCGGATGACATCAAAGAACCGCGAGATCGATTCGAAAGCAATTTTTTTTATCGCTCTCGCGGTACTTTGATGTCATCAGTTCTTGCGGCGCTGCATCAAGTCGAACAAGCCTAATGGGTGACCTATTTCCAGAAGTCGCTTTCTATATTCTGATTGGTGGGCCGTGGTTTGTTTTGAACCACGTGATGTTTAAGAAACTTCCTCGCAAAATACTGTAAACAAATCTACGAATATTTTTTCGGTTGCGACATATCCTGAACTGAGTGGTCTGCTTAAATTAGGAAAAATTACGAAGTCTTAGCTCGAGATTGCACGTATTTACATTAGTGCAGAGCAGCTGGACGGACAAAAGGAGGACGGAAGTGTTGGAAAAGCGCAACGTGCCGCGCGTTTGTTTGTTTGTTTGAGAGGTCTAGATTATTTAGTGAATGCTCAGGCGCGTGTGAAAGCGGGATAGTGACAAACGGTTAGAGGTTTTCTCATGCCTTTGCGTTGACCACGCTTCTCTTCTGGTGACAATACTGCGGTTGCATTTGTCTCGGAGAAATAATTTGTGTTTAGGTAAGTCCGTTTTCATTCCCTCGGTATTTCTACATATTGCGTGAATGAACACGTTTGAAACATCTGATCTCGGCGCTGGCTGCAAAGAATAAACTGCGGTGAACAAGTCAGTACTATTTGCGAACATAAAATGTCCGTGTAGTGTTGGCTAATGTAAAGCGTTATTTTCATGTTACCAGCAGCATTTGGTGTTAATTTGTAGCTGCTTTGTGGGCCGCAGTTGTTGTATTCCATATGAACTAAACGAATCGTAAGAAAATCTGTGTAGATAATTTACGTTTATCCTAATATTTCACATTCAAATTTTTAATGACGGCATGACTTAGTTATCAATTATATCTCACCCTTGTTTACTCTCGTGCCAGTCGTGCCATATATGGGAGTTAACTACAGTCTGGGCAGCCAAGCAAAGTAGGTCATTTGAATGTTTCCTTTTCCTGGTAGATCACAGAAGCAAGAATGAGAACTCTTAAATGCGACATTATAAAACGCAAGTAGATCACGCGCAACATAAACATCAGCGCATTTAACCTGCTATGAAGTTCATGCAACATTATTTGCAGACGGTGTCAACGCCATTTCTTTTCCATGTAAACTATGCGTGACGATTTGGCAACCCTGCTGTGGGCTCTTTTGGTTGTCGATGCTGCTTCAACGTTAGCCTTGTGATTTCATGATTTTCTGGTCAAATTTAAACAGGAGTCGGGGAGGTGGGAGGGCAAGGTTTGTTATTCTTGCTGATATGGTCGGACACTGATTTTTTTTGTGTCATTTTCAAAGACATGGTGAAGCAAACCAAGGCCAAAACTTTCCAAGCCTATCTGGATTCCTGTCATCGGCGCTATAGCTGTGTCCACTGCCGTGCACACCTGGCTAACCATGATGACCTCATTTCTAAGGTGAAAGCATCTTGTTTGATACTGATAGATTTGTGAACATCATGCTTTTTGCGTTAAAGGCTCAAAAATGGTTCTTGCTCTTTTTTCAGTCCTTCCAGGGGAGTCAGGGACGTGCATATCTCTTCAATTCTGTGTATGTAGCACACCTTGTATGTAAAATGTATCCCAGAAATCAGATTTAATTTCCTTAAATAAAAAGATGTTTAACTGTCATTTTGTGATTTTAGGGTTAACGTAGGTTGTGGCCCAGCAGAGGAAAGGTTGTTGCTGACTGGACTTCATGCTGTGGCTGATATTTACTGTGAGAATTGCCACACCACGCTGGGCTGGAAATATGTAAGCAGCAAAAAATACAACAGGATACCAAAATTACTTTATTTGTACTGTTACTATATGTAATCTTTTTTTCTCCCTATAGGAGCAGGCATTTGAGTTAAGTCAGAAGTATAAGGAGGGGAAGTTTATAATTGAATTGTCTCACATGATTAAGGATAATGGATGGGACTGAAGCCCTTAGCCTTTGCTTTAATTTACTGCCACCTGCTTGCAGCTTCTCCGAGAACAGCATGAGATATGCTTCCTTTTAAATGTCCATCTATGTCTACATTACTATTGCGAGCGCCTTCCTTCATGCGGATATCCCAATGCACCAGGTTTTCACAGGGGATGGGGAGCCTGCCCTGGGGTGTGTGTGTGTGTGTGTGTTAGTCTATTTGGAAGTTTGAGAAAAAAAACTGCTTGAATTATCCACCACTTAAATCCTGTTTCAAAGAACTCTTTAATTTTGTTGGGATTTGGACATAAACCCTCAAACTCCTGATTAAGTGCAATTCACAAGGTATGGATCAAATATGATCAAAACGATAAGGTCCAATACCTTTTTATTCAGTTCATTTTTACTTTACAGAACGAGGTCTTTGTGTACAAAGTCGAACGAGAGCCAAATTTAGAGTTAAATTATTTTACTGTTGTTTGTAAATGATGTACTGGGTTTTATATGTGAGAACTTTGTTTAAAGAGGATTATGTGCAATATACGTGTTGGAGAGCAAGAGTTTGCAAAAAAGGATGATTATTCATGCCTCCAAATTCTGTCATTTTGGTTGAATTCATCTTTTAATTTACCAAGCCATTGACAAAATCCCAACAAATGAACATCTGCTGTGTGTGAGTGTGAGTGTGAACTGCAGGCTGTAGAGATAGTCCACGGCTAACTTGACATTGACACTTCAAATACAGCTTGTAAACGCATTTAAGATGTAATGGGATATTCTTTTTTATATGTCTGTCTTGTTTTGTTGCATTTCGTCCATGATAAATGTTGTAAATATAATCTAACATTGAGCAGCATGTACAGAGACATTTATCTGATCATGTTAGAGCAGGCATAAAAATGTGTTTGATTATGTAGCAAAATATTTCTTTGAATGCTAAACTGTTAAGTGTATTACATTAACCTGAATTCTTTACATTAAAGTATATGGGGTAAATAAAAACAGTGACACTGTGTTTAGTTTTTTTCTAAATGTTTTTAGATTGGTTAATCATTTTTACTTAGTATTTTTTTAATTTGTCAACATTAAAGTGATAGTTCACCCAAAAATAAAAAAATCTGTGATCATTTACTCACCCTCTTGTCATTTCAAACCTGTATGACTTACAATAGAAGTGAATGGGTTCCAGTGCTGTTCGGTTACCAACTTTCTTCAAAATATATTCTTTTGTGCTGTTGTGCGAAAGAACGAAATCCAAAGGTTTGAAATGGCAAGAGGGTGAGTAAATGATGACAGTTTTGGGTGAACTATTACTTGTTTAACATTGTCGTTACCAGTGTTGGGCAGTAAAGCGTTACTGTAGGTTGATTCCTTTTTTGGTAACGGAGTAATTAACGCGTTATAATTCCTAAAATATTAATTAGATTCTAGTTCCAAGCCCAGGTAACTATACATTACAGCTGCATTACATCGTTGCCGTTGTATTGTTTTATCATTTAAATTGTAAAAAGCGAAATAGCTTTTTCAAAGTCTGGATGCCTGCCTGTCGCACCCGCGACGTCATAAAACTGAAACGCGCCTGCGCGGAAAGTACTACCAAAGCCACTCCATGGAAAGCACTACCAAAGCCACTCCATGGAAAGCCTGCCACCTTAAGCTAAAAACTCGCAACGGACGATGCTATCGCCGCGCGGAACACAGGCAAGGAGACTAGACACCAGATATGATTGGCTGAGGTGCCTCTCGTGATCGATGTTAGCCTTTATGCTCCAATTGTAAGTATTGCAGACCCATACATCTCCCTATCACAAGACAATCTTGGTACTACCAGTGAAAACAAACTCAGCATGGAGAGAGAAACGTATGCGTTCTGTAGCTGGAAATACAATCGTTATTTTGAGTTTATTTCTGTCAAAGGCAAGAACATTGTTGTGCATTGTCGGTCATGTGGAGGTAAGCAAAACCCTCTCTCCCGCGAAAAACAACCTGAAAGGGCAGTACAGCACGGTTAAACTTCTGGAGAAAGTAACGTCACCGGGCACGGAGAGCAATGAATCAACTTCTACTGTCGAGTGCCAGGCTGCTATTAGCAACATGTTATGTTTTGTCAGACTAGTTTTTACTGCTCTAACGCTGTTATATTTGGTAAATGACGAAGAAATCATCAAAGAAATATGCAGAAGCACTAGTTAAGATATACACGTTATAAGAAACTAAGGCGAGACTTTTTACATTATGGAGTATGCAGGTTTACAAATACTAGTTAACATGAAAAAATGTTTTAAGTAAAAATGTCACAGAGTTGAATTATTATTATTATTTATGACAGGCTTTAGTATGGAATAAGCAGAATGTATTAAAATAATTAAAGACGAGATAGAGTAGAGTATGCACTTCCCAATAAAGTTTAGTCTTGAGAAGGCTAAAGAGGTTATTTTGTGTTTTTGAGGGGTGGCGGGTAGTAATGTAACGAGTGATGTAACGAGTAGTGTAACTAATTACTTTTGAAATAAAGAAATCAGACCAGGAACTTGATTACTTTTAAAAGGAGTAATCAGTAATTTAATTACATTTCCAGAGTAACTTGCCCTACACTGGTCGTTACATAAGAAAAAAAATGGACAACACAACTAACGTTAGCATATCTAACGTTAATTGTGGTGAGGATTAGTCTGCATATTATGTTGTGAGATTTCCACCAAAACAAACTAAAGATATGGTAAAGATAAAACAAACGTTTGTTTAAACAAGCCGGAAATAAGCAACAGCCTTCCTTTTAACAATTTAACGCTTCAGCGCTAGATTGTCAGGGCATGAAAAAGACTACAACTCCCACGACACTTTGCGGCACGGGTGACGTGGCCAGCGTTTCTCAACAGACCGGGGCGATTTGAACTTCATTTAGATGTGAGCGATACTCCAAATTCACCGTTTCTGGTTCATTTTTGAGTTGATTTTTGTACGTGATACATACTTAAATAACACGCTTCTTTATTACAGTCCGTAATTTTACACGATGTCCGGGAAAATCAAAAGCAGGAATGCTGCAAATGCCGACTCAATAGCGGGCAGTGTGTCGTGCGACGAGCGCATCTTACGGGACTGCCATCAAATGTACATTGATACTGACAGCGGTAAGAGACAGGATACAGTTTATTTTATGTTAATGAGATGCTGTTTATTTATATAAGTAAAATGTGTAATTGTTCTGCCTCTATCAGTGGGCTTGAGGTGCTAACTGTAGCCGTCAAGCTAAATTGCCTACCGGTTGATAGGTCAACTATTTACTTCAGGAGGCCAGAGGCAAAATCACATTTTTTTCGCATATAATGTGCCATAGTGTCTAATCAATTAAAAAGTCACGTGTGCTATTAAACCTAACGCACAAAGGAGTGTATGTCAGTTATGTATAAAGATGTGTTTAAAATTAGCTACACTTTTCGTCCAGTCAAGTATGTCTAAAAACACTCATCGCTTTGTCATTTAGGACTCATAGCAATCGCTCAGTCGGTTGGAGTGACCCTGCTGCCTCCCCGCAAAAAAATAAATGTGATGTTGATGGGCAATCACTCAGCTGGCAAGAGCAGCTTTATCAACTGGTAAGCGAATATACATAAATTACGAGAGAGAGAGCGAGATTGTTAAATCAGTATTGTCCATTAGAACAGTTCAGTAAAGTCATATGACTCCATTCATCCAGGCTTTGAAGTGTTTTCACAATGCATTCATTCAAACGGTTTTCCAAAAAAAAAGAAATGATGCTTTGCAGGTATGTAGAGGAGCATATCCAAAGGACAGGGGTTGCTATAGAGACACAGGGCTTCAGCTTTGTTACAAGTGGGCGAAAGAGAGAATCGCTCACGGTAAATCTATAGGAAAATATAAATATTTTGTGTGGTGTTTTAATTTATTTTGCAATATTTATAAAACAACTGTTTTGTGTTTAGGGAAATGCAACGCTCCATCTTTACCCTCACTTCAAACCACTACAGGAATTTAAAGGTTTGTTCTGCCTGTTCTGCAGATTTGTATGATAAACTTTCTTGTATAAGTGTCTGAAACGTGTCCATCTCCTTTTCAGGAGTGTCAGAGTATCTTAGCACTGAGATTTGTACTTCGCGACAGAAACGTTTCAGCTTGGTGACTTTTGTTGATACTCCTGGACTGGTGGATGGAGATATGAAGTACCCATTTGATGTGGACCAAGCTATCCTGTGGCTCGGTGTGTATGTTCTTAAAGGGATACTTCACCCAAAAAAGATTGTTCCAAACCTGTATAAATGTCTTTGTTTTGCTGAACACACAGGAAGAAATTTGGAAGAATGTCAGATCTCATCCACCATTTACTGCCATAGTAGGGAAAATAAATACTATGGGAGTCGATGGGGGATGAGATTGGACAATATTCCAGATATCTTCCTGTGTGTTCAGGTCATGGCCATGCACTTTTTAAGCATGTTGCATTATATTAAGTCATCCATTTTATTTAGTATTTATGTGTTCACAATACATATTCTAAGCGATCATGAACATAGTGTTTTCTTGGCTATGCATTTCACAGTATTGCAGATGTTCCCCTAAAATCATGAAATTCACACGTACATTTAAGAATACATCCTTATTCCAGGTGAACTGTGTGACCTGATCCTGGTCTTCTTTGACCCGATGGGACAGGCTTTATGCAAGCGCACACTCAACATTGTAGAGAATCTGAATGAGCAGCAAGGCGACCGTCTTCGTTTTTATCTTAGTAAAGCTGATGAGGCTGGTGGAGAGTCTGATCGACAAGTAAAACTATTTCTGTTCTATTTCTATTGGCTTGACCTCTTGTATACATTCACATGCCATAATTAACCAATTTCTTTGTAACTGGTTATTTCAGAGAGTAATGATGCAGATTGTACAGGAGCTTTGCAAGCGTCCGGGACTCAACAAGTGTGGTTTTGACATGCCGACCATCTATGTGCCCAACCCAAATAAGGTACAACCACAAACCACTTAGCCTGCAGTGTCCTTGAATTTGTTCAACTTTCCACCCTTGGTCTACTTTCTAACATGCTTTCTCTTATAACAGCCCAGCCGGTGTGTCAATCAGATTGAGGAGGCATGTCGCACTATAGAGAAGACCATTAACCAGACAGTGCAAAACACACTTAACTCACTGGAAAAGGACTGTAAACTTATTACTGAGGCCATCACAGACACGCTTTATAATGACAGGTAGTGCAAACTAGCTACTTTGTTAGTATTTCTTTATAGATAAATCAAGATAGAGTTCTTATTGGGAAAATTAAACATAATTAATAAAGTAAACATTTGTTGGTGATATGTTTCCATTCAACAAGGCCTTAATCCATTGATACTTGTGGATGGACTGGTATCTATGGTGTGCATATAATATACTTTTTTCCTTTCTTTCTTTCTAACTCTAGGCAATGCAGTATAGAAAACCGCCGGGCACGTTTTAAGGGCTGTGTGTGGGGGATGCTTGGTTTCACCGTGCCCCTGCTACTGCTTATTTTCCTGGTGCTTGGCACCCTCTCCAGAGAAATCTTGGAGCTCATGCTGGGTGATAAAGGCACAGAGGCTCTCTCTTTATATGTGGTAAGTGCGCATCTGCAGAGATACATGCACATGTGCCATTGTCTGTAGATACTGATGTAATGTGTATTTGTATCTTCAGGCTCCTGCAGTGAAAGTGTTTGAGTCGCTGTCAGCGCAAGTTCAGTTGTACAGCTGTGTTGCACTGGTGCTGTTGTCCTTTATCTTCCTTCTCCTTGCCCGCTTCTCTTTCAGGTGAAATGAACAGATTGTTATGAATTCATACATGTACACACTTGCAGCTTAAAGGGATCTATTTGCTTATGTCATTGGTAAGATGCCTTTCATCACAATTTTCCTTGTGGTTTTCTTCTTATTTATCTTTTCTAAACTTAGGACTAAACCTACACTCTCTGGCAAACAAAAAAGACAGCTTCAAGAAAAACTGGAATATGTCCAGGAAGTAGTCAAGACCAAAAAGGTAGGGTGTGAATTTGGGTTGAGAGGCCTATTTAAAGACTGCTGTTGATGATTCACTGATGGTTTATGAAGTGATTGCTTTTGGTGTTTTTACAGAAAAATCTCTATGAGGAGTACCTGCGCCAGAGTGTGGGTGATCAGGACATGAACTGAGACAGCAGAAGACTTCAGACATGTGGATAGAAGGAACAATACAAGATCCAAAAGTACACCACTAAACTGCCTTTAACCTTTCCTATACTGTAGAGGACACACCTAAGATATCATATTTGCACTTAGTTACAAGCAACAGCGTGTACCTCCTAGCTCTTAGAATTCTTCTCACATTTCGCACTAAACTATGGAACTGTGGACCAATACTGTTTTATTCTTAGTCTTGTCATTGCAATATAATAATGGTGGTGTACTGGTAAATTGAAGGAGCAGATTATGACATCAGACCTAATGCTCTGCATCGTCCTCTTGTTGGGCACTAGCAGTTTTTAAAGTTATCCAAACATTTTTCTACTTGGTACCTGAAATGTTCCATGTTGTGTGGTAAATTACCACAATGATTGAGGAGTGAGGATCTTTTTGTATTTGACATGACTAATGACTCAACGCTATGTATTTAAAGGAGTTGTTCACCTTCTAAATGAAAATTCTCATCATTTACCGCTTGTCATTTCAAACCTTCTGCAAAACACAAAACATATTTAAAAAAAATTAAAAACATTCTTCAAAATGTCTTGTGTTCTGCGGAAGAAAGAAAGTCATACAGGTTTGAAATGACAAGAGGGTGAGTAAATGATGACAGAATTTTGCTTTAGAAGGTGAACTACTCCTTTAGAACATTAGACATTAGAAATATTGTTACTGCTTTGTGTACCATGGTTTCCTACGTATTTTTTTTTTGTCAACTGTTATAATAAAATATAAATGTATGTTTGCCTCATGGTTTTACTTGATTCAGAAAGTGTCTTGGATTAAGCCAAAGGGCATGACAGATTCTTATCTAGGCCATAGTTAACATCTAAATCCTCACTGGAAGTTTATCTGAAATCATTGTACTGATCTGGAGGAAATGCTTTCACTGCAGCTCTATGACAAAATGCTGAATTGTTTTACTGTAGTGCATTTTCTTTTTTCCTTTGAGTTGGGTAGTGTTGTCTTACCCTTTGTTGAGTATTTCCTATATCTTTTATAAAAACTTAAGACCACTTGTGGATCCTCTTTTGTGAGGCTATGCAGATTTGCTGCATGTAATTTACCTCCGTAAATCCTCACCAAAGCTGAGCTTCAACTGCACAACAAATGCGTGCTAAAATATCAATACATGTTAAAATAATGTGTTTGAATAAAGAACAAAGACATGGGTTTTCGGACATTACTTCTGGCTACTACTTTCATTCAATAAAATGACCACTAGGCCGCAGTATGGTGACGAATATCCGGTTCGGTCTTTACTTCATTAATATGACAATCAAATAAATAAACGTGACGCATCAAAAAGTACCATATAATGGTAACAGTTGTAACGTAGAAATAATTGTTAACAATGGGATTTTTAGTAGAAAAATCTTTAAAACCATCTATTTGCATTCCGCTACCGAAATAATCAATGGACGAAAGATCGTTCTCATCACTCAGTCGGCATTTATACATGCTGTCTAGGTAGGTGGCTCGCTAGGTTTCGTGACACAGACTCTGTGTATGTGGCTCTCTCTCGAGAGTGGTTAGGTAACATCCTCTGGATTAAACCGGGGAAAGTTGTTTCCTGAACTCTTGGTGCAGTTTGTAGGTTTGTTGAAGGCCAACCCTGCTGCGGCTCAGACAGGAAAAGGAAGACGGATGCGGGCGAAGGGAAGAATACCGAAACGAAAGGATCTCATCGAGCCAAATGACGTTAAGCCATGGAAGTGTCGGAGACGCCAGCATCGCGCTGCGAAGACAACAACGGTATGAACAACGAACAGATGTTAAACTGCACATTGTTTTGTTTAAATATCGAGGTCTGTGTAGATATAACTAACACATTTGAGCAGTCAGTCCGAGATCGTTTCGATTAACGTGAAAATAAAACGTGAGGTAAACTGAGCTAAGCTAAATACGACCAAGTTGCTCCCAAAACAGCCACAATCAACAGACAGCATTTAATCGTGGAAACGATGACTAATCAAGAATTATTACGGGCATGCTTTAACGCTTTATTGCTAACTTCTGATGTTAAAAGACAAAAACAAAATGCAACACAAGCGATCAACAGCTGTCGTTTCTACCTCTGTGATTAATACTTCGTTTTGTAATGTCATGTGTCCGTTTTTGCAGTCTGACACATGCACAGAACAAGTACTCCTATTTCTGACCCTTCTTCAGACTTTAATGGAGAATTTCATAAAGCAGAGAGTTATTCTTGATCTAATCTGTCATGCACCTTATTATATTAAAATGGTTCATTTATGTGTTAAAGAAAGTGAATTAGAAAGCAAACAGGATTATGAAAGAGTTTGAGAGGTCCTTCTGTTTCGTTTGAGAAGTCCTTCTGTTTCCCCTCAGCAGGATCTGAAGAAGATCTCCAGACCCAACTAATCGAGTGCAGAGCTCAGCTGGAACACTGGCAGGGTGTGGCCAGGATCTGCGAGCTCAGCAAAGAGGAGGAGTTGCAGGAACTGCAGAAACAATGTGACCAGGAGATTCAGTCATTGCAGGAGGCCCTGAGAGGTAAGACGAGAGAAAGGGAGAGGTCAAAGGTGTAATGTACAGTGAACTAAGATCAAGACTAATGGTGATGGTCCAGTCTTGTTTGGAGGGGCCACAAGCATCATGCAACCTGTTTTACATACATAATGTGAGAAAATGATTTGTGACAATGCAAAAAAAGTTATCAGTGCCCTGATAAATTATTCACATTCTGCACAGTAAAGCCAGGAACATGTATTTTTACCATTTCAGAAACCGCTGCTCAGTATGAAGCCAGGATATCTGTTCTTCAGTCTGAGCGTGCCCAGTGGAGAAAAGCTGCTCTGCTCCATGACAGCAAGGTTTGTAGGCATTGAGTGTTTTTGTGTTATGAATCATTGTTTTCATTTTGAATGTAGTTCATTTGAAGGTTATATGGTTAAGTTCCTCTCTCACTTTTCCTCTCTCTTAATTCACATCCTCATTTCTTCGTGCATGTAGGGTGGCTTTAAAAAGGGCAAAGGGGAGGCTTCCTTTCCCCCCAATGAAGCACTACAGGGCGGCTCTTCACCTCCACGGGGCAGTGACCCTGAGAGCGCGGGCTCAGACTCTGATCCACTGGAGCTGCTGTCAGAGATATCAGATACAGAGACAACTGGATTCATGATGGACTATTTCCCCCCTCACTGTGACTCTGCCTCCCTCTCATCGTTCTCACTGGACACACCCTCTTTGCCCAGGCATCCGCCCCCTCAGGATGACACCGCCTCTATTGTTTCCACAGGAACGCTGGTGCCTGAAGCGATCTACCTGCCACCACCAGGGCACAGGCTGGTCTCGCATGTGGACTGGGACAAACTGCAAGCACAGGTCAGTATGTTTCATACTTCAACTGTTGTATGTTGTGAGTAGATAGAGGTCATTGACATCAATGCAACGTGGTGTTTTCAGCTTGAAGAGCTCAACGAGGAGGTGACAGAGCTTAGAAAGCAGAAAGCTGAGCTGGAGAGAGAACTCGGTGTGCAAAGCGTAGAGACCCAAAAACAGGTACAGAAACTGTCTTAAAGCAAAAACCCTGCTCCCAGTCAGCTCGAGGTTCAGAGCTCTTTGTAAGAAGAAACACTGTACTTTATGCACTTTTACATTTACATTTATTCATTTGGCAGACGCTTTTATCCAAAGCGACTTATAAGTAGGAGAGCATATAAACATTTTGTCAACACGACAACACTTTTGAGCAGTTGTCAGTGGATAGTTAACCTGAAAATTCAAGGAGATTCTCCAGTATGACTTCATGTTCTTCTAAATGCCTGAACATGCAAGAAAAGCATTGCTATACTGTTACCCCTTACATGTGTTTGTGTTTGCTTTCAGTTGTCAGTGCTTCAGTCTCAGGTGCAAACATCTGAAGCCCTCCTCCAAGACCTACAGAAATCTTTTAGCCAGTCGCAAAGTGCCGTTCAGAGCAGATTGGTGAGTAGCAGATGAACGGTCCAATCACAGATCAGCATTAGCTGATAATATTAGACTTGATTATGACCACGTATAATTTGCATTATTGCTTTTTCACCTCCTAGGCAGAGCTGTCTTACTCTCAGAAGAGAGTTTGTAATGAGCTCTCCAAGTTGAAAGGTGAAGATAGTGAGATTGATGAAAGTACTGAAGATACCCTGTCCTCCCTCAGTCCAACATTACAGGTACAACCCACTATGAGTGTATGTTTACTAGTGGATTCCACTAAAGAGTGCACGAGTGGACTGAGTTTGCGTTTCTATATGCAGGCGGCTCACTGTGAGGAGAGGCTTCGTATTGAAATCGTGAACCTACAGGAACAGCTGGAGACACGCACGGAAGAGAGTGGTCTGTCAATATCTTACCAATATTATTCTCACGTTACTCACTGTATACAGATGGAATAAATTCTACTTTAAGTTCTTGTAGACAATATAGCCTTGTATTGTTTTGTCTCTGCAATGACCATGTGCTTCTTACGTCTTTATCCTTTTTTTTTTACTCCATGTTTGTTCCTCCAGATGTTGTAGAAGGTAAGTCATTTATACTTTTGTACATGTATACAATGCATCTAATAATCTGGTTATTAGGTGCATGTAATGTAAGGGGTTGAGGTACTTTGGAGGTCAGCAATCTTTTTGCCATACCCAAAAAAGCTTTGTGATGTAATAAATCATACAGATTATCACTTCAGTGTTTACTTTCGTTAGTGTACCAGCTTTTCCAACTATATTGCATCTAATGAATATTATGCCATAAATGTTGATGTTTAAAATCAGTCTCTCTGTCCGTCAGTCAAGCTTGCAAGTCTGAAAGTAGAGACGGACCGCATTCAGAGCCAAAAAGAAAAGGTATGCGTGCTTTTATTTATCTTTTTTTTTACATTTTTGCTTGTGGAACTAGCTGGCTTTGTACAAGTCTCTTTTGCTAGTTCTAAGTTCTTGAGTAAGGTGCTCAAAATAAAAAAAAAATGTTATATGAATTTTTGCAATTGTACCGATGGCTTTTTCAGCTTTCTTATTGATGAAATATATGCAAATAAATGAAATAAAAAACAATACTTCTTATAAGATGATAAATGGACAGAGCTTGTAGAATGTAGCTTGATGCAGTTTAAAATGTTAAAGGGGTCATTTTACGCAGCTAAAACGAATATTATTGTTTGCTTTAGATGTATTACAATGTGTATACACGATTTAAGGTTAAAAAACGCTGTATTTTCCACATACCGTGCATGTTTGTATCTCCTCTTAGCCCCGCCTCTCTGAAACGCGAGGATATTTTACAAAGCTCATCGCTCTGAAAAGCGAGGTGTGCTATGATTGGCCAGTTCACTACTGCGTAGTGATTGGTGGAATACTGCAATTGTGTGACGGAAATGTAACGCCTCTTACCATATTCGGAACATCAGGTTTCAAAGCAATTGTGCTGACAGGTACGCCCACATTACTTGCATGTAGATTTGGGCGGTTTTAGTCAAATCACTCCACGAGCTGACGTCAAGTTGTGGGGGTGTGGTTACACGAGGTGTTTCAGGCAGGTCTGGGTGAGCATTCGCTTCTAGATAAAATACATCTTTTGTTCCGACACTTAAATGTTTGCAATTTCATGTGTCTAATACATGCATGGGCAACTTATAACACACAAAAGACAAAGAAAAACACGTACTTCCGGCGAATGACTCTTTAACTGTGTAGTATGCATTAGTTAATATTTGATTTAAAACACAGCCATTGTTGCATCTGTCTGTAGTTGGATGCTGAGCTGCAGGAGTGTCGCATAGAGGTACAAGGTCTGCGGGTGGCGCTCTCTCACCTTCAGAAAGAAAATAAAACACTCATCCATGAGAAGGTAAATGTGTGGTGGGGTATACGTCTTTGAAATTGTTTGTGTAGTTCATGATATTTGTTCATGTTATTTATCGTCATTTCCCTCTATCTTTCAGACTGTGTTGCAACAGCAGTGTTTAGAGTTGCGCAGTCAGGTGATCAGTCTGCGCACTCAGCTAGACACCAGTCAGACTGTACAGAAGGATTTTGTCCAGCTGTCGCAGTCACTGCAGGTACTGCACTGATCTAGGATCGGCAATAAATTCCTAAATAAAAAAAGCTGTATGTAGTTTTTTTACTTCCTTTTTCTTTGAATTCTCAGGTGAAACTGGAGCAGATTCGTCAAGCCGAGTCATTGAACCAGGTCAAGTACATTTTAGGGGAGGTGATTGAAGAAGATACGGATTCAAATACAGATGCCACATGAAACGATAAAAGAACAGGTGACTTTTTGCAGACCAAAGTGAAGAGACTGGTGGGTAGATAGGAGGTCATCAGAAACGACTAAGCTGAGATGGGCTACCCTCACAGTGAAATGATGAACTAAAAGGCCAGTCCTGCGCTCCTGGGTCAACAAAAGCTTCTAATGAACTCAAACCATGTTGAATCTGGTTTTGCTAATACCTGAATAGTGTGAAATGTTAATACACTGACTACTGTCTATACTAGACTTAATGATATTGCAGTGTCATTTTTATCACCATGATATAATGTTGGCTTTCCTAAAGCACACGGACTGATATATTACTTATAGTCAGCTTTCACCAGCAAAATGAAGAAAGAAAATACTGTAATGGTTGTCCATTCAGTTATTGGTATGAGCCAGTGAGCAGTATAAGATCATTTTTATGTTAATGAGCTAATAAAACAGTAAGGGGTGGTTTCCCGGACAGGGTTTAAGCGTAGTCCCAGACTAATTTAAATGTTAAAGGTGTCTTGATCAAAAACAACTTGCTCTGACATATCTTAAAATATATCAGTGGGATTGTTTTGTCTCAAGATGCACATCAGTAATGTTTTTTTGTAAAGTATGTTTTTAAAAATGACTTAAATATTCTAATTTAACTAAGGCCTAGTCCTGGTTTAAAATAATCCCGGAAACCGCCCTTATGTGTGTTTGACTGGTCGTAATACATTTTAATACATGTAATGAATGAAACAAACCTGAGTGTTGTGTGTGATTGAAATAGCATAAGAAGAAATAACAAAGAAATGTAAAAGACCACACTCTTAAATACACATCTTTATTTTAAGAATAGCATTATCATTAGAATATACTGTTCATCACAATATTTATTAAATTAAGCCTTAATACATATACATAACACTTAAATATTTTTTTCCTTTCTTTTGTAATGTTGCACATTTATATGCGTGGTTTTCACTGATTCACTCCTGGCATTTTTCTTTTTCTTTTGGAGTGTTGATGTACTTCCTCATATCTTCTGTTTTTCAGTCCCACTTTTTGGACACTAGATTATCGTCTTTCTCTGTTGAAGAAAGTAGGTGAAATGAGATGGGATCTGTTCATATAATTCCTAAAATAAAAGTTTACAAAGGTAAAACAATCCAGGTAACACAATGACAGGACTTTCAAATGTAACTAAATAGAAATATTTTAAAACACTGATAGTGAATATTTTTCTAAACACTCTGTGTAAACCAAATCTAGTCAGTCTCTTTAAAATCATCGAAATCTGATAAGTACTGTTTGTGTTTTTTTAAATCATGGTATCAGATGTTTTTGATCAGTCAGGTTATCTGATATCAGTCTTGCTGTCAGGCAGCATAAGCATCAGGCGCTATTGTAGTATTTACACACCCATGCATATGTGTTTGAAACCACTTGCTCATATACAATTCTATATACTAATTTAATAAATGCAGTGAATTCAGATGCAGCTCCTATTCTATATTTGTGATGTGACCGTCACATAACATCCCATATCATACAAATACCATTTGAAAATGATCTGACTATTCAAACTGCAAATTTCCGCATTTCCAAAAACCGGTTCTAATGATCTATAATTTCAAACCACATATGATTGAAACAACTACTCAAATTAGAATCGTGTGCAGAAATGAACATTTGTTTTCTTTCTAAACACAATGTCAATCAGTTTTCTTCAGTGTCAAAGAACAGCACAGTTTTCAGACAGACAAACATGAAAGGGAGACGGGCCAGGACAGACAGTTAGGATTGTGGGATACCTGGTTTTGTTACAGGAATATGGAAGGGTGCAGAATTAGGCTGGAATGAGATAAAGAGGGGTTGAGCAAGGGGTTGATTAAGGAGTGAGCAGAGGGACTATTAAGGAAGATGAATATTTAAAATAGGAAAATACAGTATAAGGAAATATAAAAAGAGAGGAGGTCAACAAAAGAGAACAGCAAAGGGAAATTGGAATTAATAACGTGCTATAAAAATTAAGTGTTTTAAATTTGTTACTTTACCAAAACAATGTTTTAATATAGTTAATATACTTTAATAAATTGCTGTTAAAAATACAAATGGTAAAAGAAACGAAAAGAAAATTTGAAATTGGGCATTTATGTGTATGAAGTTAAAGAGTTTCTTACGCTCCAGGTAGTTGCGAGCGACAAACTTGAGCAGCTCGTCAATTAAGATGACAGGAAGGGAAAGCTTTAGTACAACGATCCACTGGTCCACGTTGAGATGGGTTAGCTTGAAGATCATCTATTTGAGAGGAAGACACCAAAAACAGATTAGCAGTGTGTTAAGAACTGAGGTAAAAAATACAAAATTAAAGCTCTTCATGTAACAAATAAAGCTCTGGTTGCTGGATGGATGTGGTACTTACGGGCAGAGGGTCAACGTAGATGATCATGAAGTGCAAAGACATGGAGAGAGTCATGGCTCCCACCAGCCACAGGTTGCTCCATGGAGGCATACGCAGCAGAGATTGATTCTCGGACAAGCTGCACACACGTTACCATAAGCAATATCAAACAGCTATTTGCATATTTTTAGATGTTGAATTATATGGAGCACAGGTACCCACCTGTTGAGGGCATTGCACATCTCGATGGTGACCAGCACAGACAGAGCCATGGTCATGGGTGGAGCGGCTTCAAACACATGACATTCAATGCCGGCAAAGTCTTCATTGTCTTCTGTGCACTGCATGAAGTGGGACTGAGAGACAGAGAATTGTTTATAACATTATTGCCTTATTGCGGCATATATTGAATTGTAGCATAAGCTACACTCGGATGCATTAGCAGATGTTAAATTCTAACCAGCTGGTAGAAGGAGACCATTGGGCCTTCGTCACAGTACAGGAACCACCAGGCAGCAGCGCCAACGGTTGCAGCTCCAACATAACCTAAGAAACAGAGATGTCTTTGCCGATGTGAACTAAATTTGGATAATCTTATAGTGTTAACTAAACCTATGTATATAAAGAATATACATTGTTTCTGGAGTTTTATATCAGATGAGTTAGCATACCTCCAATGGCCATGTATCTGAAGAAGAGCCATCCAGAGATGAGGGGTTCCTTAGGAGAGCGAGGAGCCTTGCCCATGATGTCCAGATCGGGTGGGTTGAAGCCCAGAGCAGTGGCAGGGAGACCATCAGTTACCAAGTTTACCCAGAGCAGCTGAACTGGGATCAGAGCCTCAGGCAGGCCAAGAGCAGCAGTCAGGAAGATACTGAAGAAGACGGAGAAAATCTAGTTTAGGGGTAAACTAGATTCCCTAAAGGCAGAGCTACGTAAGATTTAAGAATTTATGTGTGTGTGTGAGGGACCGATTGTCTCACCACACAACCTCGCCGACGTTGGATGAAATGAGGTAGCGGATGAACTGCTTCATGTTGTTGTAAATGGCTCTTCCCTCCTCGACAGCGGCCACAATGGAGGAGAAGTTGTCATCAGCCAGGACCATCTCAGAGGCTGACTTGGCAACAGCAGTGCCAGAGCCCATGGCAATGCCAATCTCTGCCTTCTTCAGAGCAGGAGCATCATTCACACCATCACCAGTCTGATGGAGGTCAAGAAAAAGGAAGGATTTTTACACATAAAATGGTAAGCATTAAGGTTACATTTGGTCTACATTTGGTTCTCGTGTCATCTGCTCTGTTTCTCTTACCATGGCAGTGATCTCATCAAATCCCTGAAGGAACTCGACAATCTTGCTCTTGTGTGAGGGCTCAACACGGGCATAACAACAGGCCTTACGCACAGCTTCTCTCTGCTGGGGCAATGGCAGGTCATCAAACTCACGGCCTGTGAAGGCACGGCCAGTCACGTCCTCATCGTCACTGAAGATGCCAATACGACGGCAGATAGCCACGGCGGTTCCCTTGTTGTCACCTGTTGGAAAGCAGTTTCGATTATACTACGTAAGGTTTACAAGCTTTGTGCCAGCCGAGTAACATTGTGTACATGTAGGTAAAGCTAACTCTACAGTTACAGACCACTTCGCAAAATGTAAAACCTGGTGACTTTTAACACTGGTTCATTTAACATTTTGATTTAGTTAAAAATTCTGTTGGTTATATTTTGCTCAAGCCTTTGTGTAGTGTTAAAAACTGAAATAGGAAGTTATTCTGGACCAGTGTTGGACCAGTGTTTTTACATCTTCTGAAGTGGTTTATAAAATACAGAGCTGAAAGTATAATATCATGACTACTGACACTATGTAGTGTGTCCATATACAAACACTGAATAATGCAAGTGCGAGTGTCAAGAATAAGATTAAAAAGAGTGTGTATGATAGTTTGGAGTTGGAGATGAACATGACTTACCAGTGATCATGATCACACGGATACCAGCAGCCCTGCAGAGCTCAATGGAGCCAACAACCTCTTTACGAGGGGGATCCAACATACCAACACAACCCACAAAGGTGAGGTCAGTCTGTGAATAAAGAAGAAAAAGTAAATGAGTAATGTTTTATCTTTGTGCAGCGCCTCTGTCATTGTTCACTTTAAAATACTAATAACTGCTTATCTTGATGATGTCAAGTTAGTTGGGTTCTTTCACATTTTAAATACCTCATAGTCAGCAAACTTGGTGGCGTCTTCCAGATTCATCTCCTCTGGTTTCAGAGGGTTGTCACAGGTTGCCAGAGCCAGACAACGCAGGGTATCACGGCCAGTTCCCCATTCCTTGATGACAGACATGATCTTATCCTTAACTGGTCCAGTCAGGGGGACACGGGTGGTGCCAACACGCACATAGGCACACCTGTCAATCACACCCTCAGGAGCACCCTACAACAGAATAGTGATTTTGTGCTTTAGATTCTATTTAAAGGGATCTTATTTTTCTTAGGAAGCTTTTAGGGTGGTCCTGACCTTGATAAACATCTTGTTTCCAACAGGGGCCTTGGAGGCCTTGGCGGGGGAGCAGTAGACGGACATGGACTTCCTGTCACGGGAGAATTCAAGAGTGAATTCTTTCTTCATCAGATGCTTGACGACCTAGGAAACCAAAAGAAGGTGAATATGCTAAAATGTCCAACACGGAATTATAAAATTGTAACCAAAAGGACAGAGCTATTGCAAAGTATCCAACCAAAATCTTTCCTTTAAAGAATGGTCTCTATTTACATTGGAGATTTCTTATGGCATTGCAATTAATTTCAAGGATTGCAATGAAATTGACCCACATGAACTTACCGGTGAAACACTGAGATACTTACAGAGCAGCATGCGTTGGCCCTCTCCACCTTGGACAGACCACGGACATCGGTGTTGAACACGTTCATCTTTTCAACCAGGCAGCACAGGGCAGTCTCTGTGGCCTCACCGACCTTCTCATAGATTCCTTTAGACTGAACAAGTCGTCATAATGAAAACCAAGAGAGAACAATTAGTTATTTCTCCACAGACTGAGAAACTAGGACAATGAGGGCTTGAGATAGAAACAGATGAAAGATTTGTTTACCTCATTGTAGTCCAAAGAGGAGTCATTGCACAAGGCGCAAATGGTTGCCAGTTCAACAAGGCCGTCGTACTGGCCGCACTTGACAGGAAGTCCACCCTTAGTACTACAAGGCGAACATAAAAGTTTTGGTTTAGTTTGCTTTATATAAAAACATCATAAAAGTCTGTGGTAGGTGCTTATTTATATACTGTGGTGAGTGTGTATTATGTGTTTAGTATGGCTTTACTTACACGTCTCCCTCTGGGGTGTACTTGGAGCCAGAGATGTCATACTGGTCAAGGGTCACAGACTCACCTTCCACCCTCTCAATGACAAACATCTAGAAATGAAGAGAGTGATGCTTAAACCAGTGTAGAATGGTTGTAGTGAAAGACTGCAATACATTTGTCTTGAAATGTGTCTTAAAAATTTGTCCATGTGACTGTGTGTAACTCCGTGACCGTCTCACAAACCTTTGTAACACACATCTGGTTGGTGGTGAGGGTGCCAGTCTTGTCTGAGCAGATGACAGAAGTGCAGCCCAGAGTTTCTACAGAGGGGAGAGAGCGGACAATGGCGTTTTTCTTAGCCATGCGGCGGGTTCCCAGGGCCAGGCAGGTAGTGATGACAGCAGGCAGACCTGTTCAGAAAGAAAAGACAGAAACTGAGGTTAGTTTAAAAAAAAAAAAAGTTTAGGCATCTGCCAAAAGCAGACATGTAATTTTTGAATTCTCACCCTCAGGGATGGCAGCCACAGCGAGGGCCACAGCGATCTTGAAGTAGTACACGGCACCGCGGATCCAAGAGCCTCCGTGGACGGGGTCATTGAAGTGTCCGATGTTGATGAGCCAGACAGCCACGCAGATGAGGGAGATGACTTTGGAGAGCTGCTCGCTGAACTCATCCAGCTTCTGCTGCAGGGGGGTTTTTTCCTGCTCGGTGGCAGCCATCTGGTCACGGATCTTACCAATCTCAGTGGAGACGCTGGTGGCGACCACAACTCCGATGGCTTTGCCAGCAGCGATGTTTGTGCCCTGGAAAAGAGAGAGGTTGGTTCACTCTTTTTCGTACTTTTGAGACAGTGGAGGCAAAAGTAAATATAAAATAAAACTCACAGAGAAAAGCATGTTCTTCTTGTCCTGGTTGACAGCCCTGAGGTCAGGAACGGCGTCTGTGTGTTTGATTACGCTTACGGACTCACCTGAAATAAACAGAATATAGAGATTGAGTAAATGAAAGTTACTGAGATATTTTCTTATCTTTTTTAAGAAAACTAAGACATAAAATATATGTCTGAATTTGTGGTAATTGCCAGTATTAGTTCAGAGACTAACCAGTGAGGATAGACTGGTCCACACGCAGGGTTGTGGAGCGGATGGCAGTGATTCTGATATCAGCAGGGACTTTATCACCAACTACACACAAAAAACAGTGTTAAACAGGCATACATCTAACATACACAAAAGATTTCAAACTTTCAAAGAGACACTAAGAATTGACAATATTGATACTAAATATTTTTTTAAATATTAAAAATATTGTTTTTGACTGGTTAAAATGAATCAAAAGTCTTAAAAGAGCACATTTATCATTCTTAATGTGTTTTTTTTATATATAATTTATCATTTTCAAATCTCTTAAAGGGATAGTTTACCCAAAAAATGAACATTTTGTCATCATTTACTCACCCTTGTCATATCAAACATTTTCAACTTCAAATTCTTTCTGTTCCGCAGAACACAAAAGAAGATATTTTGAAGAAAGTTGGTAACTGAAAAGCACCGGCACCCATTCACTTCCTTTGTATGGACACAAAGCCAATGCCAATGGGTGTCAGTTAACAACGTTCTTCAAAATATCTTCTTTCGTGTTCTGCGGAACAAAGAAAGTATAAAAAAGTGGGTGACAGATGATGACAGAATTTCAATTTTTTTTAAATGATGACAGAATTTCCATTTTTGGGTGAACTATGAAATGGTATTTTTTTAGTTTTTATAATGTGATAATTCACCAATCCACTCAATAATGTGTATTAGTATTTCAATAAAAAAATGAAGAGACGGCTCATGAAACGCATGCATGTAAAAGAATACACAGAGAGCAAGGACAAGTTGCCCTCCAGCAAGCTGTAAACAAGTGGCTCGGAAAGAAAAAATTAGTGATGAGGAAGGAACAGGTGGAAGAGTAGAGAAATAGAAAGAGCGAGGGGGAGAGCAAGTAGAAGACAGGTGCTGGGTTGTATTTATATACAAGCTTTTCTTTGCCTGCGCTCTCTCGGGTTCTTTGGGCTTTTCTGATCCTATTACTCCATATTCTTGCTCCAACTGTAACGCACAGCTCATCGTTTCCTTAAAAGGACGCTCACACGTCCTCAAGGTCAGAAGACCCATATAGTCCCGTCCTGTCACACGCAACACGTGTCTTGTTACTTATTTCGCTTGGACATTGTGTCCACACAGTTTAACAGTTGGCTTGAAGGTTTCGCTTACTCTGCATTTCTGTTCTCTGAGCATTGTGCTATTCTGGTGTCCTAGAGCATTATGGGATTGTTCAGTGCTACAAATGTTCTACTGACACACTTTAATCATCACCTGACACTTCCACAATGTCTCCAGGAACGATCTCTCTGGCTTTAATCATCTGTACGCTCTTTCTGTCAGAGCGGTAGACTTTTCCCATCTCGGGCTCGTATTCCTTCAGAGCCTCGATGGCACTCTCTGCATTGCGCTCCTGTGGAAACAAATGTCTACATCAGTGTCCGTTCCCCATAGGACTTTACACCTTGTAGACCCTCTCCTTCAAAGGGTCTGCATACTTTCCAAATGACTGCTGTCCCGCGGACCCTCGATGAAACCTGATCAGCCTCTCATATTTTTGCTCACGGGTCGCATAACATGTCTGTGCTCTGCATCTTTTGAGGCCCTTGGGGTCAATAACCTTTAACCTCTGATGTAGTTTCCACTGCGCTGGTATGAGTTCTACTCATTGTTCATTTTTATAGTTGCCTCAAGAAATGTGTTCGTTGGTACACATTTGAAATTGTATGTGGTTTCCCCTCCCGATCCCATGCAACAACAGACATAGAAAGACTGAGACATAGAAAACATTTGAATTTTGAACTGTTTTTATTAGGTGTGTCAAAATATACCAGTATTGACAATAACTATGATACTATATAACACAATATTGTGTTAATTCTTCACATAATAATTGTAAATAACTGTTTAAAGTTTTGCCTTAAAGGAATAGTTCACCCAATGACTTGACTGTAGTCATTTTTATTCCTACTATGGAAAGTCAATGAGGAACATTTTTTGGGTGAACTATTCTTTTAAGAGACACTATGAGGCATTGGCCAAGAAAAAAGGGTAAACCCAAAATAAATATTATTAAAGATTAAATTCACTGATAATATTATTTATTTATTAAAAACCATAGATCTTGCGATAATATCGTTATCCTGAATTCTTTTGGGCACGTGTAGTAAAAAATGTATATCACGACAGCCCTAATTTATATATTGTTTTATTGTTTGTGAAATGTTTTGCTTCTGTGAAATTTGTGTTTTTGTTCTGCATATTCAATTATACTGAATATGAGTTTAATATAATATAAAATTCACATAATTCTTTTAATGTATAATAATATAATGTTTATATTCACCTGCCACACTCCGACCACAGCGTTGGCAATAAGGATAAGAAGGATGACAAAAGGCTCGACAAAGGCAGTGATGGTTTCCTCGCCTTCCTCAAACCAGGCCAGAACCTGATGGACAGAGAGAGCCAAGTGAGTTAGAGTCATAAAGATACACATAAGTCAATAAAGAATAGGTTTATTAAAAATTCTAATCCACTGATTATGAAACAGATTGTTTTATAGACAATAAATCAGCGTGTGTGTGTTTTCTCTTGTCATATTTTATAAAGTGCCTCCCTTCTTCATCTGGACATGAGTTATGGTACAGCTGATCCTCTTCTAGTAATTCTCACATGTGTGCACACATCTCTCGATTAATGGCACGTTAACACCCGCTGTTTGTCATTCTCTCCTTCACCTTCTCTGTCACTCCACTGAACTGTATTTCATTCCATCCATCTCTGACCTTTGTGTGGATTCGGTTTCTTGGACTGGCTTAAGACCACCTTAAAATAACACTCTTCCTCTCTCTGTCTCACTCTCTTGTTCTTTCACTCTTTCTTTCCTTGTCCTTGCTCCTCTTCAGAGCTTTTTTCCTGGCCTTCTATGGCCATAATGGCAGGTGTGATGTCACAGGGCTGAACAAAACAGCTGAACTAATGCCGTCTGCTTCATTTTTTTCCAAAACGGATTTAAAAAGCAAAGAAAGAAGGAAAGAAAGAGATAAAGAGATTCATGCATTATGCAAGTGGTGTGTACTCAAGTTTCAAGAGCTACATTTCGGTATCATTTTTTGCAAACACTGTTCAGAGTATGTTCCATACTTCCCGGCATAGTTAACAGCTGGAGTATACCCCTTATATACCCTAAAGGGTTACTGAAGGGTAAATGTTTAACTTGATTGACAGGGACGGATGGGAATGTGGAAAATGTGGCCCTGTCCTTCACATTCGTGTTATTAAGCACTGTATGCACCCTCAAACGAAACCATGTACCCTTTAGAGAATATCACAGCTATTACGGGTCAACCTTTGACCTGCGGCCTTGTGCCCGTCTTACGCTTCAGATAAAAAAAATAGTGCATTGAGCATCTACTTACAAAAGAGATGCAGGCAGCTAACAGCAGGATCCTGACCAAGAGATCTTCAAACTGCTCTACCACCAGCTCCCAGATGCTTTTACCTGAGAAATAAAGAGTTTTTTAAGAGTTCATGGGTGCCCTTGTTTTTTTTAGTTCAGTCAACCCACGTAACCGTTCAGCAAACATGGCCATTCAAGAAATTAAAGTAACTACATAAAGATTTGAATGCTTCTTAAGTCATTTTTCATTATTTGTAAAGTAATTCTAGATGTCTTTATACAATGAGCTATGAAGCAGTAAATTGAAAACTCACCCTCCTCGGCGGGCAGCTCTGTGATTGGTCAGTTGGGTCCCATTGGCAAGATCATTAGAGAAGATGAGGGCAAACAGAACTGTTAGAATCATCCATCAATACTTTCGTCACAATCATCATGACACCAATTTACACTGATAAAGACAGATTTTATGAAATAAAACTTTTATTATTAGTCAATGACTGTACAATATTTTACAAACTAAAATGAGCTGAATTTATGTATGTGTACTTAAGTGATTAGACAGTAATGCAATCTACAGATTTTCTGTTTGACCTTGTAGGTTAAAAATGGCCCCTGTTTGTCAGCTGTTACATTTTGTTGTACTTTCTCTTCTACTAATTTTATATCCCTTTCTTTTTATATCCCTTTCTCTTCAATGTTCTACTTCTGCATTCACAACTTCATGTCATTGTCAGTTTGCAGTTTTGCAGAGTGCTGTAACTGCTTAATATGTGCAATATGAACAATATGCTTGGTTTACACGCAAGTATTAAACACATACCGGGAGTGTTTAACATTGTGCTGCTCTCCTCTGTGCACAAATATGCAAATACTCCATCTTTTCGAATAAATCTGAATTCATTAATCTTGTCATCTAAATCTGTTTTTCAAAAATATTTGACAACATTTACTTTCTAAACACTTGTTTGACAAAATATGTCACTATATTTGTATGTATATATGCATGTAATTCATCCACCCATTCTATCATTGTAATAACATATATATCTATTAGCTAAGTCTCTCCATCTTTCCACCAGTCCTGTTCAAGCCTCCGTCCGTGCGTCCAGGTTTCCTCACCATTGAATCCGTACTTGGCCTGGTTTTTCTTCACCTGGTCTGGGCTAAGGCCTGTGCTCTCACTCACGCTGAAATAGGCCAGGCATTCCGCCGGCTCCTTAGAGTGTGCGTTCTCCATTCTGCCTGCTCAACAGGGGAGGCTTCAAGAAAACAACAAAACGAATGTAGGTAAGTCGAATTCCCAGGGAAAATCCTCTTTTAAGGTTTTTCAAATGAAACTGTGAAACCTATGATCCCGTTAAACTACAAAAAAGTAAAGGAAGTACCTACCAACACTTTTTAAAAGTGTAGGATAGGGACTTAACAGATCGTCCCCTGATTATCTCTCCCCTCTCGCTGCCTCTCTCTCTCTCCTCTCTCTGGAGCGCAGGGCTGACAAAAAGTGCAAACTTCCACCCATCACCGTAGAGTTTTATAAAGACACCGGAGAGACCATCGCCTAGGTCACACCCCGGGGAGGCCCCCTATTGGCTGAGAATAGACGAATATAGTAAGGAAGGGGCGTGGCCTCGTGAGAGAGGAAGGGGTGTGATTGGAGCAATTGGACAACAACTGCAGTGGGGGTGAACAGCCTTGAAAGCCGGGTTGAAATTGGGGGCTGTTTTTGGAACATAACATGCACCAACAGGAGGACGGAGGTGGTGAATGGGGAATTGGGGTGTTGGTATGGTGGGGGGGGTGTTTGGTTGAATGATAGCTCAAATTGTTTAGGGATGTTGCTGATGTAAGGGATGGCCAAGTGGTTGGGTTTTTAGAAGGATTAAAAACTTTTCGGATTTTATATTTTATATATTTTTATTTTGTATACACTCCATTAAAAGGGTCTTTATGATGTGAATGTATAGAATATGAGAATATAGACTATAAGTGTCTCAGTCTTCATTCCTCGGAGAGGATTAGCACCAGGATGAGCAGCTATGGAAAACGTGTGTGAGGGTAAGACAGTACTTCAAACACGGTAGATGTGCTGTAAAATAGTCAGAGGATTAATTATCTAGAGACTGTAAAGAAGAAGAGAGAGAGAGTGAGAGAAAGAAGGCTAAGTTAAGGTAGAGATGGTGAGAAATAGAGACAAATGTAATAGCATACTGATAAAAGTATTAAAAGAGTCTGCAGAGCGTTTATAGATATTTATCTTCTTGACAGAGTTTGAATAAATGGACGGAGATTAATATTTATTGCCCCTCCAAATCATGGAAGAAAACCAGCCTAATGTTTACTCCAGCATCACGAGTTTGCAAACGTCAAGAAAAATAATAAGCAAATGATACATTAAGAATCATTCTATATGCCGATAATGCCTTTTTTTACACAAACATTCATTTCGTCGCTGTCCTTGCAAAACCCGAATGTCCAAATTCACTGCTTTTTCAAGAAAGGGAAAAACACTGGACTTTTTAACTGATTAAATACTGTGTTGTCAAAGTTGACAAGCACCTTAATACTTTTTATTGGTTAAATATTGGCAAAACCCAGTGACAAACATAAAGGGTGACTAATAATAATGATTTATGGCAAAAAAGAAAAATCACAAAATATGGAGATACAAGGTTTCAGAAGGACAGCAGTGATGTTTTGTTTTTAGTACTATAAAATGTCGTATCCGATATAGTTTTGCTGCTTGTTTTTTGGTCCTTTTTATGTCCAGGATACCTCTCAGGATTGCCACTGTTGCCCTCTCAAAAAACAACAAAACAAGTGTATGATGCCCTTGTGCTTATTCTTGTTGTAAGATGTCGCAAAATATATAGAAATGTACTAAACATAACGTGCTATCAGACGAGAGATACACTAAGTAAATACCCAGTAACATTATTTTCCTTCAGCCACTCCTCTTATTCACATCTCATGTTCATTAATTTCTTACATGATGTGCCACCCCGTTTTACTTCTCATTGCCTTGTGTTTTTTTTTCAGATGCTGTTTTGTACTTTGCCCTTTGACCTTTGGATTATGTGTGTTGGCCTATCACAGTAAATCCTCTGACAGCAGTAACATTAACAACGGCCCATCAGATATTCTGCTAATCCATCCATTACACACTGCAATATTTTCTCACATTCATACTTTTATGTTCAACACATTTTATCATATTAAAATCATTATTAAGCACTCCACAGTAAAGAATGACTTTCTACCTATAGTTCAGTTGTACTCGATTTACCTGACCCATCACAAAATATTTTCAACCGATGTTCTCTGTTTACCATTTTCTGCGCCTTCTAGCAAAATGTACGCACATTTTCACACTTTCCACGCTTGCGCTATTGTTATCTAGATGTTACAATAGCACTACTCCCGGTTATAAATTTCTGTGGGGGGGGGCTAGTGGTCCTTTTAGTTCTTGTGTAACTGTAGATTGAGCAGCAGTTGTGGGTGTCTTGTATAAATAGATTGGTGTGACGCAGACCAGCAGCGGCTCAACCCGATTGTTGGATTTTTGTGTTTATTTCAGGGATGGTTGACAGGAGGTGACCCTCACAGGATTACTGCACATATTTAGTCATTCCAACACGTTGTAAGTTGTACGGTCACAACTGACACCCAGGCTCCAGAACTCCTGTTTTTGCCTTGGTCTCAATGTCATTTTTTAGATATTTTCCACTTCTGACTCTGAATTGAACTCTGACCTTCTGCCCACTTTTTGACCTCAGCTCTTTCAGGTGGCATTGTGTGTCACGGGCCTGTCACTGAGCAGACTGTCTCCCGATGCTGCTGGCATATCTGCACTCATGTTGCAGTGCAGTTCACATTGCTGCAGAGCATTGGGGCACAAAAATGCGGTGGATGATTTCTTACCCATCACAGATATTGGTTTGCGCTTCTCTGCTTGTTACGCATGACATTGCAAATTATTTATATTTAAGAAGTTCCAAGAGTGTGATTGATGGGGTATTGACATGTGAATAATCTCTTTAAATCTAACTAAAGATCTAAGTAATTTGATCAATGCTCAGTGCATCATTAAAAAATATACAGTATGTGAAAGAATATTTAATTTTGCTACTTTATTATTTAAAGGGACTCTGTGATAATTTAGTTGCACTCGAGTTGTTCCAAATCTGAATAAAATTCTTTGTTCTGATGAACACAGAGAAAGATATTTGGAAGAATGCTTGTAACCGTACAGTTCCTGGCCACCATTGACTACCATTGTAGGACAAATTACAATGGTAGTCAAAAGTGCCCCAGAACTACTATATTCTTCAAAGTATCTTCTTTTGTGTTGAACAGAACAAAGAAATCCTATTATGGTAGTCAATAGTGGCCAAGAACTGTTTGGTTACAAAAATGTTTGATTTGAAAAATAAGGTAAGGCTATTTTTCCAGACACTCCTTAGAACAGAGGTGGGGAACCTTGATCCTGGAGGGCCACTGTCCTGCAGAGTTTAGCTCCAACCAGCTCAAACACACACCTGTGGTGAAGTTTCTAGTTATCCTGAAGACTTTAATGAGCTGGTTCAGGTGTGTTTGATTAGGTTGGAGATAAACACTGCAGGACAGTGGCCCTCCAGGATCAAGGTTCCCCACCCCTGCTTTAGAACGTCTGACGTTGGGCTATGAGGAGATAGGACACGTGGAACTGACAGCTTTGTGCAGGAAGACGGAAGAAATAACATTCCTCAGTTTTGTGAGGATATTTATCCTATAGGTGAAGAGAACAGAGAGAAGAATGAAAGTAGTAAAAGAAATATGAAGAGACAGAGCAGGAGTAAAAAAAATAATTTAAGGTAAAACAGATAATAGACACCAATAAAGGGGGTATTTAGGAAGAGGAAAAAAGCTTGGCAATATTTGACAGGGGTTCTGGATGGTCAAATTATTACTTGGACCATTCTTTCTCTCCTGTGCATTCGTCCACTTATGGAAAGATTTAATCACACGAATGACCCCGTCATAAACACATTTCATACGCATCCTCAAACACAGAGACAGATTTGATTTTAAGTTGCATATGCACATTTACAGTATGTCACGTTTGTGTGCGTGTGCTAAACAAGTGTGTGACAGGTGTTGAAGGAATGGTGTTAAACTTTCAACACTGTCCCTATTCTTAGGTATTTGAATTTGTGGCACCAAAGTAACGCATGCTCCTGTGTTCCAGTCTATAATGACTTTAATGACACCTCTACGTACAAATTCACGCAGCATGTGAATACATACTGGGTTATCTGTTACAATCATAAAAAAGTAAACATCTGCAGTGTTTACTTCAGTCATGCGAGGATATCCTCCCACCCCTTTTGTCCCTTGTATATAATTATTATTAAATGTAAAGTCCAAGTAGTCCACAGATAGTGAATGAGCCTGGAGCTTCAGTCCTTCTTCGTTATTCACGATCAGCCAAATCTGTTGACAATCGATATTACTGAAGAATCATATTAGCAATTGAACTTATGAAATACATTCATTCATATATAATACAATTATATATAAATGAATCAACCTAATGTCATTTCATAAGATTAAAATGAGCAACTATACAGTTCTGGTAATATTTAAATGTAATATTAAGTAATCCTTGGTGTAAAGAACATTTTTATATAAGCCATTTTGAACCCATTTTATTTCATATATTTTCAGACTTCACCAATTGTTGTAACAGATACAAACATTATTTATTCAGCCTGAAGATGTCCGTTAAGAAAACACTTATCAGCTTTTGCAGTCAAGAAACATTTCTGAGATGACCGCTTCTAGCAGCCACTAATAGCAAGGATTGTCCTTGGGTATTCTTGAAGTAAAGACGGGCAGAGGATACCCCAAAGAAAGCCCCACTGCCACTAACACTCCGACTGACTCTCTCTCTCTCTTTCAAGTTATTTTTAGATGAGCTTTTTTGCTCTGCTTCAGGCTTTAGCCTTACAAGGCCCATCCGATAGTACAGTTGCTGAGCAACTCTTCATGTTTTTGTCGAAGTGAAGGGGTCCATCGAATCAACCCCAGTGCTTCCGTAGCAACTAATCGTGATGATCATCCCATAAGCATCAGTTTGATCATCAGCAGTATAAGTAACACCTTCAGTGTCGTATAGATGATGCACCTGTTAGTAGATGTGATGTCACATAGACACCGTAATGATTTTTAAAGGGATACTTCACCCCAAAATTTAAATTGTGTCACCATTTACTCACCTTCGAGTTGTTCCAAATCTATATAAATTTCTTTGTTCTGAAGACCACAGAGAAAGATATTTGGAAGAATGCTTATAACCAAACAGTTCTTGCCCCCCATTGACTCCCATAGTAGGAATTAAAACTACTTGTTCTGTTGAACACAAAATAAGACATTTTGAAGAATGTAGGACAGCAAACGGTTCTGGGGCACTTTTGACTACCATTGTATTTTTTCCTACTATGATAGTCAATGAGGGGCAAAATCTGTCTGGTAATAAGCAATCTTCCAAATATCTTTCTCTGTGCTCATCAGAAGAAAGAAATTTATACAGCTTTGGAACAATTTGAAGGTGAGTAAATTATGACAGAATTTTCATTTTTGGGTGAAGTATCCCTTTAATATTGTACATTTAAAAATGTATACATTTTACTGCTTTGACTCTGTTTTTCAGAAACTTTCAACATTTCACAAAACTAAGAAAAAACTATTTTCTTTATGGTCAAATGTGATGCTACCTGAATTCTTGGAGTAATTTTGGCATGTAAGAGAAGAAATCTGACAGACGGGGGTCTTAGTGGCAGCTGTCACAGGCTTTTTTACAGTAACACTGTTGATTGGTTGGTAGGTATGAAGTCACACACTCACACATACACGCAGCTTTATCTCTCATCGACACAATCCTTTTAGACTATAAAGGCAATTTTTCTTTTATCTTTGCAGAAATTAAAATATATTCTCTGTAACTGTTACCATTTTGTAGCCGGGAAAAAAAATGAGTAGAAGCGAGAGTAGAACAGTGTATTCAAGGACATCATGTGAATTCATTTTTATCACTATGTTCCCTGGGTGTCGAAACCATGAAATTGCTGTAGTTAGTGCATTGCTCTGTTAAACCTGTTAGCCCTCAGCTGCAATCACTTTCACCACAGATGAATCTTTGTGAGAGAGTTTGTAGAAATAGAAGCCATTTGTTGTTGTGCACACGGTCATAGGGATGTGCAGGATGTCATGTGTGCTATTTGGGTACAAGATTGGGTAAATTCATTATATAGTTTGAGGGACATGTTTTTGATTGCCTCACAGCACAGTGGAGATGCATGTGCCTGATATCAACATAATTGCCTTGATGAACATCTTACTCATTATATCTCAGCAGTAGCTGTTAGAACAACAGTGATGGGATTAGAGAATGCGTTATTAATTATGTTGTTTTTATTAAATGAATGAATGATTTTATTTAATGTCTTATTACAATATTGACAACATTCATTAAATGATTTTCCAAAATGATTTAAAAAAAAATCTCATGAATTTGGAAGCTTAAAAAAGGTAATTCACACCAGGCTAATTTTAGTGTTGAAGATCTTTGTCCATTTATTGTTCATTTATTGTATTGGCACATTGCCATGGTGGGCAGTTTCACCTGTGCCCTCTGTTTTGTCTTAATCTAGGGATGTATTCAAGGTCAAACAAATTTACCACTAGAGGACCATGCAGAAAAAAATATTTCCCGTGCCACTCTCTGACACTTGATCAGTGAAATGCGATATGAGCAGCAAAGCAGCGGCCACCTCATGCGATTCTGTAGGTCTTTGCAATGTGTGCTGAAATCTCTCAACATTCAATATCCCCTAAGTAAGTGCAGATGATGTACTCTGTTCTCTGTATGTGTGTGTTGTATAATGGTGTGTTCCAAATAAAGAAGCCAGATAATTAGTGATGGTGGAGTGATAGGATGGAATGTCTGTTTATCGAAAGCTGAAGAAGATTATGATGTCACAGTGTCTTTTTTCAATGGACTCACGCCAGCCCCCCAAAACAACAACAGACAGAAGAGTCTGGCACTTGTGGTTGCCTGTTTTACACTGTTGTGGTGAACCCTGCTGTTTGTGTCAAGAACTACACTCCAAATGCATAGGATTTAAAGCCCAAGCCATTAGTGCTATACACACTTGTCTCTAAAACCCACTGTATTGACACGGCCAGAAACCTGGGACCCCTTTATCTTCACTCGCGAATACAGACTTATGTACCCGCCAGATCCCTACGCTCTGCAAATGAAAGACGTCTTGTAGTGCCATCCCAAAAAGGGAAAAAATCACTCTCACATGATCTGTTCCGCATTTGTGGTATGATCTGCCCGCTGCTACAAGATCAGCAGATTCTGTATGCATCTTTAAGAATCGGCTGAAAACACATCTGTTCCGTCAGCACCTGACCAATTAGTTCTGACTTCTATCTTTTTTCTACTCTTTCAATCCATAAAAAACCTCAGCTTTGTATACTGTGGTAGGCTAAATGAGACTAGTTTTACTGCGCTCATGCTTTTTGTTGTTCCAATTGCTTCCATTGTTTACCTCATTTGTAAGGCGCTTTGGACCAACAGTCCTTAATAAAAGTTTATAGGGAAATAAGATGTTAAATTGCAGAATAAAGAACAATGTTCTCATTGCCATATTACTGTAGAAAAACAAAAGTATGGGTTTGGTGAAAGGCTAGTCTTTATTTACTTTTTGTGCAGTTTATCGTTTACTCGTGTCCAATGTACAGTATAGGTACGTATATGTAAAATAACACAATGGAAGATTTAGCTGGTTTCCGGAAGGTGAAGGTTCCCTGAGGTTTTCATGTCCCTCCATCCAGGGGTCTCTGTAAATAACCTTTCTACATGTACTTAATTTACTCTTTGGTGTTCTTTTGACAGCGTCGGGGAAACTCTCTCCGTTAAAGAATTTTCTGAAAATTATATAGTGAATATCAACATTTAAAATGAAAACATGTTCTTTGCTCTCCTGCTTACTAGCTGGAACAGTGTAACATTCAAGCGTGTGTCGCTGCAAAACAAAGCCCTCAGTAAAATGACGTGACCCTTTGAGTCTTGCTGCGTGTGGATGGGTTTTTCTGCATGGTGTTTCATTTTGTGTGCCAAATTGCGAAAGAGTGGTTCAAGGAGCATGACATCATTTTCACACATGGATTGGCCACCACAGAGTCCAGACCTTAACCCCATAGAGAATCTTTGGGATGTGCTGGAGAAGACTGCGCAGCGGTCCGACTCTCCCATCATCAATACAAGATCTTGGCGAAACATTAATGCAACTCTGGACGGGAATAAATATTGTGACATTGCAGAAGCTTATCGAAATGATGCCACGGCGAATGCGTGCCGTAATCAAAGCTAAAGGCGATCCAACGAAATATTATAGTGTGTGACTTCTTTTTACACGGGCAGTGTATATGTCCAATATATACTACTTGAAAAATGGTAGAAGATAGTGGATTCTTCTTTCTATTAATCTTAATGGTTAAAGGCTTATGCTTTTTAGTTTGTGCCTACATGAATTCTTTAAAAAAAACCTTTTTAATGGATAAGTTGGAACCGCCAAACATGTAGAAAAAGCAGCCAACAAGTTGGCCAGTTGTTTTGCTATTATTTTATGAACGTGGAAAATTGAGAAGATCAGGTTGATTATACGCAGTTAAATGTTTATTAAAGTAGAACTGTGTGCAGTACAGTTTTGTTAAATTAAAAAAACAGCACAACTACATAATTTAAAATGTATATTTACTTTATTTACATCACCTTGCAAGGACAGTTATCAACATGTAACTGTAACAAAATATAAAAAAAACATCACATTAACAAGATTTAACATTACAAATTCCAAAGGTTAGAGTTACATAATTTTACATTTTAAAAATATCGTAAACTTAAATCTTAAAATACTTATCATTAAATAATACATTTCAATATTAGGTTTGATCCAAAAAAAATTTGGTGAACATTGGAAAAAAAAGTAAACCTGCAACACAATGAGAACTATAAAAAAGCCAAGGAGATTTTAGTCTTTCATTCACTTTTTTTAATCCACCTCTTCAATAGTTGGCCCCTGGGAACCGGCCCCTGAACCGGCCTGTGCCTGAGCTCCACAGCCTCCAGCTGGCATTCCTCCCTGGTATAGTTTAGCAATGATTGGGTTGCAGACTTTCTCCAGCTCTTTCAACTGATGTTCATACTCCTCTTTATCAGCCAGCTGGTTGTTCTCTAGCCAGGTGATGGTTTCGTTGCATTTCTCAATGACTTTCTTCTTGTCATCCTCACTGATTTTGCCTTTGAGGTTCTCATCCTCCACACTTTTCTTCATGTTGAAGGCATAAGACTCCAGCGAGTTCTTGGCAGCAATCTTCTCTCTTTGCAGATCATCTTCAGCTTTGTATTTGTCAGCTTCCTGCACCATTCTCTCAATCTCTTCTTTGCTCAGTCGGCCCTTGTCATTGGTGATGGTGATCTTGTTCTCTTTGCCGGTGCTTTTGTCCACAGCTGACACATTCAGGATTCCATTAGCATCTATGTCGAAGGTCACTTCAATCTGAGGGACTCCACGTGGTGCAGGTGGAATTCCTGTCAGCTCAAACTTCCCCAGCAGGTTGTTGTCTTTTGTCATGGCTCTCTCTCCCTCATACACCTGGATCAGGACACCGGGCTGATTATCTGAGTAGGTGGTGAAGGTCTGAGTTTGTTTGGTGGGGATGGTGGTGTTGCGTTTGATGAGGGCAGTCATGACTCCTCCTGCTGTTTCAATACCCAGAGATAGAGGAGCAACATCCAGCAGCAACAGATCTTGAACATTTCCTGATGTGTCACCCATAAGGATGGCGGCTTGCACAGCAGCACCATAAGCCACAGCCTCATCTGGGTTGATGCTTTTGTTCAGTTCTCTTCCATTGAAGAAATCTTGCAGAAGTTTCTGGATTTTAGGAATTCTTGTTGAGCCCCCAACTAGAACGATGTCATGAATCTGAGACTTGTCCATCTTGGCATCTCTCAGAGCTTTCTCCACGGGATCCAGAGTTCCCCTGAAGAGGTCTGAGCACAGCTCTTCAAACCTTGCTCTGGTGATGGATGTGTAGAAGTCAATGCCCTCATACAGGGAGTCGATCTCAATGCTGGCCTGAGAGCTGGAGGACACGGTTCTCTTGGCTCTCTCACAAGCTGTACGGAGCCTCCTCAGCGCTCTCTTATTCTGACTGATGTCCTTCTTGTGTTTTCTCTTGAATTCTTCCACAAAGTGATTCACCATGCGGTTATCAAAGTCCTCCCCACCCAGGTGTGTGTCTCCAGCTGTGGCTTTCACTTCAAAGATGCCATCTTCAATGGTCAGGATGGACACATCAAATGTGCCTCCACCCAGGTCGAAGATCAGGACGTTGCGCTCTGCACCTTTGCCTTTATCCAGCCCGTAGGCAATGGCAGCAGCTGTGGGCTCGTTGATGATTCGGAGAACATTCAGGCCAGCGATTACTCCGGCATCTTTAGTGGCCTGCCTCTGGGAGTCATTGAAGTAGGCAGGAACTGTGACAACCGCATTGGTCACCTTCTGTCCCAGGTAAGCCTCTGCAATCTCCTTCATCTTCACCAGCACCATAGAGGAAATTTCTTCAGGATTAAATGTTTTGTTTTCTGCCTTGTATTCAACTTGAACCTTTGGCTTTCCTCCATCGTTGACGACTTGGAAGGACCAATGCTTCATGTCAGACTGCACAACTGGATCGTCAAACTTTCTGCCGATCAGCCTCTTCGCATCAAACACTGTGTTGTTTGGGTTCATGGCCACCTGGTTTTTAGCTGCATCTCCAATGAGCCTCTCTGTGTCTGTGAAGGCAACATAGCTGGGTGTTGTTCTGTTGCCCTGGTCATTGGCGATGATCTCCACTTTTCCATGCTGAAACACCCCCACACAGGAGTAAGTGGTGCCCAGGTCAATTCCAATAGCAACTCCTTTTGCAGACATGTTTGATTCTAATTTATGGTAACCTGTAATCACCAAAATAAATACAAAATCACTACAACGTATAACATTCATTCTGCCAAAAAGGGAATATTTGATTTAGGCTATTTATTTATATCATATTCATCATCACACACAATTAGGCACGTTTTATGTGTCAGATTGAAGCTTTGCATGTTTTCTGGTTGCTACACAAATAGAAAATAGACTAAACTAATTGATTCATTATTAATTCATTATAATAACATTTAAGAAATATTATTGAAAACAATACATTTACTAAATAATACATTTAAACTGATAAAACGTTTAGTTTAAATTATTTCAGTTAAATATTTAGTATTATTCAACTTACCTTAAATGAATTATTTCTCTTCTAATTTGGAAATTGTGTCTCGTTGAACGCTTGCGCTCTCTCTTCTACTGCGAGTTAGAAATATACCAAACTAGAGCCCCGGGTGCACTTTATATTCCCCAGCTTGGCGCTCTTGAAGTTTCTCGAAAGCTCTGGCGAGTCAAACCAATCATAACGAGGAACAGTCCAGCGGCTCCTCCCACAAGGCAGCCTCATCTTGTAGTAGGCAACTTCCAGATGGAAATTTCTCGCGTTTTCTTTAATACGGAGACCTTTTGACTTGTAAACCAGTAAACATCTAAATAGGTTATAGGGTGCTTTTAAACGTTCAGAAAATATGTGATCCTGCATGTGAAAACCCAGATAAAGCAGGCTTATTTTTTGCGATTTACTGTTTTGTACATAAAAGCATCCTATAGGCTACAATGTAGAAAATATAACCTAGACATTTCATATTGATTCAGTAAGGCCATGTCAAAAGTCTGAAATTATAGTGAAAATAGTGGTTGAAATCAAACTTTGATGCTCTTAATCGTAATAAGATTATAAGACTTTAGCCTGGTTTCACAGACAGGGCCGCACATTTTTCAGTATTCGTTTGTAATCTTTATAAATTGTAATGATTCCCATTTAAAATCAACATTGATACAAATAGGCTACTAAAAAATCCTTCTTTGGATATTACTTGTGTTAAACTTCTGTGTTTTATTAATATCTCATTGTCATTATACCAAGGCAGAGATTATAATAAAAATAATATTATAATATTTGTCATTTAAAAGAAATGAAAACAAATCAGAGGGGAAAAAAAACAGGAAAACGCCTCTTGTTTACACTTTATATACATTCAGTGTCACTGCTAAAATATGTTTTGGTAGAATGTGAGGTTTCCTTTTTATAACTTCATTTCTGTTCGTCGAATTTTTTCCATTCTGTTATATATGCATACTTTATAAATATTTACAATATGTAGGAATGGGTTTCCCCTAACATTAACAAATAAGTAGACGATTCTGGAACACTGGAGACGTTTCAAGTATGTCGTTTTTCTGCCCCATTGCCAGTAGGGGTCGCTGTTACGTGCATTATGATAAAGGGACTATTTTCTTCCATTGTAGTCATCATTACCCAGAACTTCTTAAATGTTTTTCACGCCATTTATACCGCGCCTTTTAAGTTCAGGTTGTGCCCATAAATGTGTTTTAATAATGCAAATGTAAAATCAGAACAGCACCGAGAAGCGCCTAGAATGTTCTCGCAGATGCTTTGGCGGTGACGGGCCGGCTGACGTAGGCGCGTAAGTTCGGAGTCTTCTGATTGGTCAGATTCTCAGGACGTTTCTAGAATTTAGGAGAGTTTGAATGGGAGAGCGCTGCGCTGTATTTAAAAGCCACTGATGTGTGGTCGATGTTAAACCACAGAACACGAGCCTGCCTGACAAGAAGAAAAAGTTTACTATTAGTCTGACCTTTTATCGCGACAAGATTTATTTTATTATTTTCAAGAATCTGTTTGGTAAGTTTACCAATATTTATTCTCACTTAGCCTACACTAAGACATAAATGGAATTACTTAACGATGTGTCGATATTACATTTATTTGGATGACATTAACAGAAACACTTCATTTGTCATTGATAATTTATATCAGAATAAGAGCTAAATCTCACTCTTATTTCATACAGAAAACTCTGATTAAAATGGCATCCACAAAAGGAGTTGCTATTGGAATTGACCTGGGCACCACTTACTCCTGTGTGGGGGTGTTTCAGCATGGAAAAGTGGAGATCATCGCCAATGACCAGGGCAACAGAACAACACCCAGCTATGTTGCCTTCACAGACACAGAGAGGCTCATTGGAGATGCAGCTAAAAACCAGGTGGCCATGAACCCAAACAACACAGTGTTTGATGCGAAGAGGCTGATCGGCAGAAAGTTTGACGATCCAGTTGTGCAGTCTGACATGAAGCATTGGTCCTTCCAAGTCGTCAACGATGGAGGAAAGCCAAAGGTTCAAGTTGAATACAAGGCAGAAAACAAAACATTTAATCCTGAAGAAATTTCCTCTATGGTGCTGGTGAAGATGAAGGAGATTGCAGAGGCTTACCTGGGACAGAAGGTGACCAATGCGGTTGTCACAGTTCCTGCCTACTTCAATGACTCCCAGAGGCAGGCCACTAAAGATGCCGGAGTAATCGCTGGCCTGAATGTTCTCCGAATCATCAACGAGCCCACAGCTGCTGCCATTGCCTACGGGCTGGATAAAGGCAAAGGTGCAGAGCGCAACGTCCTGATCTTCGACCTGGGTGGAGGCACATTTGATGTGTCCATCCTGACCATTGAAGATGGCATCTTTGAAGTGAAAGCCACAGCTGGAGACACACACCTGGGTGGGGAGGACTTTGATAACCGCATGGTGAATCACTTTGTGGAAGAATTCAAGAGAAAACACAAGAAGGACATCAGTCAGAATAAGAGAGCGCTGAGGAGGCTCCGTACAGCTTGTGAGAGAGCCAAGAGAACCGTGTCCTCCAGCTCTCAGGCCAGCATTGAGATCGACTCCCTGTATGAGGGCATTGACTTCTACACATCCATCACCAGAGCAAGGTTTGAAGAGCTGTGCTCAGACCTCTTCAGGGGAACTCTGGATCCCGTGGAGAAAGCTCTGAGAGATGCCAAGATGGACAAGTCTCAGATTCATGACATCGTTCTAGTTGGGGGCTCAACAAGAATTCCTAAAATCCAGAAACTTCTGCAAGATTTCTTCAATGGAAGAGAACTGAACAAAAGCATCAACCCAGATGAGGCTGTGGCTTATGGTGCTGCTGTGCAAGCCGCCATCCTTATGGGTGACACATCAGGAAATGTTCAAGATCTGTTGCTGCTGGATGTTGCTCCTCTATCTCTGGGTATTGAAACAGCAGGAGGAGTCATGACTGCCCTCATCAAACGCAACACCACCATCCCCACCAAACAAACTCAGACCTTCACCACCTACTCAGATAATCAGCCCGGTGTCCTGATCCAGGTGTATGAGGGAGAGAGAGCCATGACAAAAGACAACAACCTGCTGGGGAAGTTTGAGCTGACAGGAATTCCACCTGCACCACGTGGAGTCCCTCAGATTGAAGTGACCTTCGACATAGATGCTAATGGAATCCTGAATGTGTCAGCTGTGGACAAAAGCACCGGCAAAGAGAACAAGATCACCATCACCAATGACAAGGGCCGACTGAGCAAAGAAGAGATTGAGAGAATGGTGCAGGAAGCTGACAAATACAAAGCTGAAGATGATCTGCAAAGAGAGAAGATTGCTGCCAAGAACTCGCTGGAGTCTTATGCCTTCAACATGAAGAAAAGTGTGGAGGATGAGAACCTCAAAGGCAAAATCAGTGAGGATGACAAGAAGAAAGTCATTGAGAAATGCAACGAAACCATCACCTGGCTAGAGAACAACCAGCTGGCTGATAAAGAGGAGTATGAACATCAGTTGAAAGAGCTGGAGAAAGTCTGCAACCCAATCATTGCTAAACTATACCAGGGAGGAATGCCAGCTGGAGGCTGTGGAGCTCAGGCACAGGCCGGTTCCCAGGGGCCAACTATTGAAGAGGTGGATTAAGTGAGAACATGACTTGTTACGTTTTTGAGACCCAAATTAAAAAAGTATTTTTTTAAAGACCTATGTGGAATGATTAACATTTAATGATTTATATTCACAACCTTTGAAAAAAGAACTTTTAATTTGTCAGTGCTACTTAGTTTTATTTTTCCCTTTCTTTTTTTATTTACTCTTAAATCACTGTGATTTATTTATTAAAATAATTTGTGTATTGTTTTATATACAAATATTGTTTGTGCATTTAATGAATGCTGTTAATAAAGGTTTTTAAATAAAATCTGAATGGCACTTGGTCTCATTCATAAGTTATCATTATGCTCTTTTGTCAAAAATAAATTGTAGTGACCTCAATTTTAAAGGGATAGTTCACCCCAAAATGAAAATTCTTTAATGAATTACTCACTCTCTAGTTGTTCCAAACCTGTAAACATTTCTTTGTTTGGTTGAACACTGAGAAAGATATTTGGATGAATGCTTGTAACCAAACTGTTCTTGAACTGCATTGACTATAGTAGGAAAAATTGCAATGGTAGTCAAAAGTTCTCCAGAACATTTTGGTGTCTTACATTCTTCAAAATATCAAACAGAAGAAAGTAATTTTTCCTTCTATGGTAGTCAATGGGATCCAAGAACTGTTTGGTTACTGACATTCTTCCAAATATCTTTCTCTGTGTTTATAAGAACAAAGAAATGTATACAGATTTGCAACAACGTAAAGGTGAGTAAATGATGACAGAATTTTTATTTCTGGGTGAAATTCCCTTTAAGGTGTGTCCCTTTAAGCACATGCTACAATATAAACTTGTCAGTCCCTCGTAGTCTGGTACAACATTTTCCTAATGGTTTATTAATAAAATCTTATTACACAGGTCATTTGAATGCTTGATTCTGATTCGCCAGTCGCGACATTCCAAGGGTTGTTATTTTCAAATAACACATCAGACACATTTTCAAATAACATATTTCAAATAACAACCGCTCAAAACTATAATAACACCCTGTAACCCGGATGCTGCAAATCATTTTGAGAGGGGCAGTTTAATATTACAAAAAAATTAATTATAAATATGTCTTTTAATAACATATATGACATTATATTTACAAATGATTAAACCAATTTACCTGTTCGTGACGTTTGAACGTCTTTTCTTACTTTAAAACCGAAACTAAACGGCTTTTCCTCGCGGAAGGTCTGCATTCGGTAAAAATGAGCTAATAAAATATTTCAAATTCACATTTTATGTCCAGTTTTTTTCTCATGTGGCAAGTAGCCGTGTAATAAGCGGGATAATGTACAAGCAGCCGGTTGTTATCGCGAAATGAGCCCCTTGTGTGATACAACCTGATCACACTGTCGGGGCTTAATTCTGCCATAACCACCGGCTGCCTGTACATTATCCCTTACTTAAAAATCTCTTAAACATTATTAATTAAAAAAACAAATGCCCAAATAAAGTGTTAACACCCTGAATAAATGTTACTTTTGTAGTGTTGGAAAAGTTATGTTAATGAAGACAAATTATAAAATTGGTTTTAAGTACAGAAACATCTTTTTGAAAATCTTCTTGATGTTACAGCATCAATGAAGTAGTGAAATGACCCTCTTCAAAATCACTATTTCACAAATCAGAAACTTGAAAGTTTCTGTAAGTTTCTAGCATTTTCTAGATGTTTTAAGCCTAGAGTCCAAAACCCCAATTTCTACAAACTCTTTTTGTGCAAATTATAATATTGCGTAGTCTTAAAGCTCGTAACAAGAGCAATATCAAGCAATGGAGGAGGGTCATTGATTTTTCTAAATTGTAGTAACAACTTAGTTTTAGGCTATAGAGAAATTGTATAGGCCAATATAAACTTTATGTTTACTTCTGCAGTAATATTAAACAATCTCTGTTAATATGTTTTATTTAAAAAAGTGAATTACACAAAAACATGTTAATTGTAAGCAGTACTACTGTAATGTCACAGTTTATCTATCCGTTAATATATGTTGTTCTTTGATGTTAAACTGTAAACTGAACATTAGGCAGTGCAACAGTCGCCTGCCTTTGTATCTTCAACTTTCAACTATTTTTCTTTTTAAATAGATTTTCTCTATTATATGTCAAATAAATCATAAAAATTATTTTACTAGACATTTCTGTCATATATTTACATTTACATTTATGCATTTGGCAGATATATTGGTTAATATTTGCTTCAAAAGTGCGTACCATGTGCATTCCACTTTGGTGAAGCCACACCTGCAGAGTAAAAATCTGTGTGAAACCAGAATGTTTACCTCTAGCTGGCCTTGTGATAATGAAAAAGCTAAAACATTCATTTAAGTCTGAGACACAGCAGGTTAGAACTACATAACTTTTAACTCTACAGCAGCAACACAGCACATATCTCTTTAGGGTTGAGGACTGTTGCTTTACAGCCCCAATGGAACCAAAAGTAGTTCTCATAACTGGTTGCTCCTCGGGTATTGGACTCAGCCTTGCTGTGCACCTTGCATCCAATCCTTCCAAAGAATTCAAAGGTAATTGATACAACAGAAATGTTTAGCACATATTTGAATTGCATGTATTTCTGAAAATTGTGAATGTGGAAAGTATGTTCAATCATATACTGTACGCAAGTATTTATATTATTCTATGATCATTTTTGTGTTATTTAGTCTATGCTACAATGCGGAACCTGGACAAAAAGCAGCGTCTGTTGGAGACTGTGAGAGGACTTCATAAAGACACTATGGTCATACTACAGATGGACGTGACAGATCAGCAGTCCATACTTGATGCTAAGAGGAAAGTTACAGAGGACAGAATCGACGTACTGGGTAAAAAAAGACACAGAATGTAAACATCAGAACAGACATTGGAATAAAGATTAAAATTCATGCTACTGCAACCCATGTGCATGGTTTCTGTCACAGAGGTCTTTTGGCTCCTTATAAATGAAAAGTATAATTATACACCCAGACATTCTGACCCAACTGTTTGTTGAAACATTCCTGTTTAATGTATTTAACAATACACTTCTTTTCGGATGTCTTGGTGATAGTTTGCAATGCAGGTGTAGGTTTGATGGGACCCCTGGAGACCCACTCAATAGACACTATACGTGGAGTCCTGGAGGTCAACCTGCTGGGCACCATTCGCACCATACAGACCTTCCTACCAGACATGAAAAGAAGAAGACATGGGAGAATCCTTGTGACTGGTAGCATGGGAGGACTACAGGGTATGTGAGAACAGACAGAGGTTTTAATTAAGACATGGTTTAGGACATGCATACACAGTTCTTTTAACATCTAAGTTTATAAGAAATATTGTGCATTGTTATTGTGTTAGTTTAGTGGTTTAAGCTTTGGGCTGGGAGCTACAGTAATGCTGACCTATATTATCTACATACTGTACTCAGGTTTGCCATTCAACGATGTCTACTGTGCTAGTAAATTTGCAGTAGAGGGCGCTTGTGAGAGCCTGGCCATTCTGCTTCAACATTTCAATATTCAGTGAGTATTTTTATGTGTGTGAGGACACCCCATGTGGCATGTTTTATTATTTTTTTATGCCCTTTGAACCACAAAATACTCCTACTAAAACATGTCCTGTTATGCAGTGTGAGCCTCATTGAATGTGGACCAGTCAACACAGACTTCTACACGAACCTGAGGAGAACAGAGCTCAGTGATGATGAGCTGGAGATTGATGCATACACACGCAGCCTGTATGAGGAGTATCTGAAGCACTGCCAGTCTGTGTTCCAGAATGCTGCTCAGGACACTGATGACATCATACAGGTGCACTACAAGTTAACACTGGCATTAGGCCTGCATGTCCTTTTAGCTGAGAGTGAATGAGATTAAAAGAGTCCAATCAGAAAAAGATATCAAACCAAGGTATCAAACCAAATAAGTGATGTAGTTTTTTTCTGTCTCCTTCAGACTATTATATATTTTTGCAAATTATTGTTGCAACTTTTAAACAACAAAGGTTGTTATCACAATTATGAACTACAGTATTTTGACAACAAAAAGGTTTCCAAATACTTGAATTTTAAACAATTTATTGTTTTGTAAGATCTTATTTAATGAACTAAGATTCATAGATATGCAAGTCATTTGTAAGTATGGTCCAGTGTTTTGGGGGCCACTGTATAAATTAATTTATCATTATTCTTCATTAATCATTATTCCTCTTAGTTGCTATTATCTCAAATATTTTAATTTAAGTACTTTAAAATAATGAATATTGTGCATGTATAATAAATACTATGTACTGTTTTTAGGTGTATCTGGAGGCAATCCAAGCACAGACTCCATTGCTCAGATATTACACTAACACAGCCCTGTTACCCATGAGCAACCTGAAACTCTCGTCCTTGGATGGCTCGCAGTACATCAGAGCAATGAGCAAGGTCATCTTTTCTCCACCTAATCCAAATACTGATGCACAGATATAAAGTGTCATGGAGAACAATTATATTTGAAAGTAATTGGCAAAATAAGTCATAATCTGAAAGATGTGTACTGGATATCAAACACACTCAATGAAAAAATGAAATAAAAGCTGTGGTATTTTACCTACTATACTGAGACAGTATGACTCATTATTGAACTCTGTACAGAATTTAATCTCAAGGACTGTGGACTGAATGTCCCTTCACCCGCCATAACCATCAGGGTTTCACATTTTGTCCTATTTGTTCACTACAACCACAGAACAGTGAGGACAGAGCACTATGCAAGGTCATTTTTCTGAGTGCTTGATGTTGGGACACTGTGAGAGGCAAATGCAAGTTACTGATGTCGCAGGTTTGACATATATTTGCGTGCAATACAGTATGTACAGTATATGTCTGGTTTTAGTTAACTACGCTTATTAGGAAGTGTTCAATGGGATAAACTCTTACAAGACTTTGTAAAGACAATCACATAACCAACTTAAGCCACTTAACACAAGCTCCAGTCAACTAGTTACAGGTGTGTCATTGACTGTGACCATGAGGCATGTGTTCGCCATCCTAATTTTATCCTCCCTGCATACTGTGTACCACACCTCCAACTCATCTGTATTTGTGGACTATCATCTAACTGTGAGAGATTTTCTCCATTCAGACCATATTGACCATTGAAAGTTTATGGCTGTGAAGTTTTAGACATTACACAACAGAAGCAAATAATTCTCCCTTTGACCCAGTAAAGCCTTTTGCAATCCTGTTCTGTCCTTAACCAGGTGATATCATTTTAATTTCAACATTTCCCATACTAATATAACTTTAATTCTGTATTTTATTATTTTAATATTCCTGTATCTAGACATTGACACTGTTGACTCAGGTTCAAGAAGCACAATTGTGCTCTGTTTTCCCTCCTGCTGAGTTAAAAAATGTCCCTGAAGACAACAATAATGTATACAATAATATGTATATAAACACACCGTGATTTCAGTTTTGTATATGAGCAAAAAGAAAAGGGAGGGTATATTTATAACTTTTGAGGTTTGTTGAAGAACTTTGTACAATAATGTACAATTGTCTGTACAATAGGCCCTAAATGTTGTTGCTAAATCACTTTCTCTTCTCAGAACATAAATCACATAATTTACATTTATGCATTTGGCAGACAACTTACATCGCATTATACTGTACATTTGTTTTCTAAGCATGTGCAACCCCTGGGATCGAACCCATGACCTTGGCGTTGCTAGCGCCATGCTCTAAACACTGAGGTACAGGAAAGGATTTCCCAGTTCCCGATGAGAAACTGAAATCCTTTGGTGAAACCTTTGCTCGTGACGTCAAATTTGTAATGTTAAGGGTGAGGCACCTGCCCTGGAGCCGGTGTCTAAACCCCGCCCCTCAAGCAATGCGTCACTACAGCTCCCGCTCTAGTAGGCAACCGCTTTACTATCGTTCACAGTTAAAGCCGAGCCGCCGGTTACAGTCAAAGACCTGTGTAAAGATCATTTTTGGAGAAGCTTTAGTGGTTTTACAAGCTTGGAAGAGCACAAATGGCAAAGAAGGCGACTTCGCTTTTCCTCCGGGCGCTGGAGATGTCGGAGGGACAGTCGTGTAATATTATGAGGAGAAACTCTAATGCCACTATCAGGTATGAGCGCATCAGTAGATTCATTCGAAGTAACGTTAGTGTTCTGTAGTTTAGTTTAGCGATTATAGTTAAATGGGCCATATTTAGGAGTAACTGGGAGTTTGGTACGTTTTTCCTTTTAATATCTATTAGGCCTAACATCTAAAATTTAAATTACTTTTACTTTTGGTTTCTCATTTGATAACTAACAATTATGCATGGTGTTAATTTAAAATAACTCAAACAGGTTGCCATGGTAATACCATGACTGTTGTGTTGTTTTGTGGGTAGTTGTAAACTGTGTAAATGGTAAACAAAAGCAGAAAAGCTGATGCTGGAGTAAAATACATTAACACGGCAGTGAGAAGTCACGAGACGGAGAAGAATGCAGCTGCGCAAACGCAGCACATTTCTTCACTTCTTCCAGAGTGTTAAAACTCTCTCTCATGATGCTGTAACTTCACTAGAGCACAAACTTTATCAAGTAATTTTATTTATAGAGCTTTTTCTAAACTATCGCGTTATAGTCTTCTGCGTTTGAATAATGCAGTGCCCCCGCGCATGCCCGGCTGGCAGTGTGCCATACAACTGGGTATAATGACAAGACCTCTTGATCGATTCTTCACTGTTTACTAGAAAAGACGTCATTTTATTGATCGATTCTTCACTGTTTACTAGAAAAGACGTCATTTTATCGGGTCAACACTCAGATATGGCGAAAACAAGTGTGTCATAAACAGTGTTGGGCAAGTTACTCTGAAAAAGTAATTAACTACTAATTACATATTCAACAGTGTAAATAGATTACTGTACAGATTACTCTCTCCGAAAAGTATTTAATTACTTATTACTAATTACTTTCTATATCCTACATCAACCTTGATTTGTTAAGTGATTCAAGGATAGACATGAAACGGCTCTTTTAATTCATTCAAATAAATAATATAAAACTACATAAAGTAGTATTATTAACTGACCAAAGTATTACAAACGTGAGAATAATACATTAAAGCACGGATTTTAAAGTTAGACTTTGAATTTTGATGTCAATTCCACTATTGCACACACAAATATTACACAAAGTATTTAGATTAATTACATCAGAAGTAACTGTAATTAAATTACAGGAAAAAATAGAGTAATCCCTTACTTTACCTTTTCCAAAGGAAAAGTAATTTAATTACAGTAACTAATTACTTAGTAACTAGTTACACCCAACACTGGTCATAAATGTGGTTATAATCTAAAGTAATTCTGCCATTGATAAATTAATAACAGAACTTCTGTATGTTTTCTTCAGACATTTGAGCTCTTGTGGTATCTTGGATACAAGGCGGGCAAGCTTACCTCCTCCCACAGCATCTTCTCAGGTGGTGCCCACCCGAAACTTCATTAATTTATCAGCCCCTCTCATAACACGGAGGATGGATTACTCAGAGAGCCGGAACCTTGGGTATGTACACACTATAGAAAAATACAAAGCTCAAACTCAATTATATTCTCATCCAACAGTATCATAAACGTAAGAATATTGTCCTACTAGCTACTCGCCTGAGCAGATGTACAACGTTGTAGCCAATGTAGACCAGTACCAGCAGTTTGTACCTTGGTGCAAGAAGTCAAAGGTCACGAGGGGAAGAAACGGTGACATACGAGCTCAGCTTGAAATTGGGTTCCCCCCAATAGTGGAACGCTACACCTCTGAGGTCACAGTTATCCCGAACCACCAAGTCAGAGTAAGTCTGTAAACCATTAAAAAATGTAAATAAAATGGTGTATTTTGTCATATTTGCCTGTTCTAAGCTTTTACATCATGCTTTAAGATTAATTTTGATCAAGTGTGCTGTCTATGCCCTCTGTCTAAAATGTGTATGTGTTTCAGGCGGTGTGCACAGACGGGACGCTCTTCAGTCACCTTGAGACATTATGGCGATTCACTCCTGGTGCTGCAGGCCAAGCTGACTCCTGCAATGTGGAGTTCTTTGTAAGTACTTTACCCAAATAGTTGGCAAGTTCTGTCATAAACCAGTAATTAACCTTTTGTACACTTCACATGTGTATTCACCCTGAACTTCTTACTCTGTTTGGGATTAATACCCTGTTCAAAGGTAGCACAGGTATTACACCAGATTAGTGGCTATTTTTACCACATGGTGGTTGTCTTCCGGTCTTTAAATAGCCGGTAACAGAGACAGACATGATAACCTTTTATAGTTTTGAAAGGAACTTCATGACCTAAATGTCACAGGATTAGAGATGGAGACTGGCAACAGGGATTTGGGGAGATTAATGGACTCATTGATTTAAAAAAAAGGGAAAAAAAAGAGGAAGTCAATACAAAACCCTTGCTGAACTAAAAATGTAAATATTTTGTACGTTAGTACATAAGGTACATAAGAACTTTTTTCACAACATATTAGATTCAAAAAATGTTTTATTGAAACATGCTCATGCTCATTTTACCATAATTGTGTGTTCTCCATTACAGGTGACATTTGAGTTCAAATCACTGCTCCACTCACAGTTAGCAACAATATTTTTCGATGAGGTGGTCAAACAGATGGTCAATGCTTTTGGGGCACGAGCAGCCAAGCTCTATGGCACCAGCTCCCATCGACTGTAGACCACATGCAAGAGAGCAACCTGAGAACTGTCTTCAGATCCTTTGTTTAAATAGACACATCGCATTCATAGCAACCACATACATTGTTACAATGTATGAGCTCTGGAGATGAGCAAATTCCTTTTTAATCCAGTTTCTTGGATTGTGGACTTTTAAAACCAGCACCTATACCAGTTGCATATTTATTGAAATCATGATATAGTTTATTAACATAAATGTATATATAATTTTTTATATTTGCGGAATGATATAAGTAAATACATGAGCATGTATGATGATATTATGGAATGATGAATGTATTATTTTTTGACCAAAGGTAAAAAACAGTTTTAAATTAAGGATGCATTTTTCAAACTTGTAATAAAGGAAATAATATATTTTCTTATCATCTACCATTGATGTATTTGTTTACTAAATGTGTATGATAAACTGTCATATAGATGTTTCAGCGGCAACAACATAAACGTTATGTGGCCCAAACTTAACTTCGGTAGACCTCCACAAATAATCAATAACTGTTGAGTATTTTAAATTTAATACAATTAATATACAAGTAAAATAGTCATATAAATTAATTATAAAATGTTATATAACCAAACACAGACCGTAAGTTAACTTCTGGCCAGGCGCGTGTCAAAAAAACCCATATATAATCTAAGTAGAATGAAATATCATTTATTACATGCATCAAAAGGCCAGTCCATCATACAGTTACGTAATTCTAATTTTTAGCATATTTTGATTGTTTTTCATTATTAAACATTTTCTTCTAAATATATCTACCTCAGGTGCTAAGGGTTCAAACATTTTACACTTTACATTGGCAATACATTTCACCGCCTCACCATCATGCTCAAACTTCTTTAGTGTGAAGTCTTGAAGCTGCATGTTCCAAGAAGCCCACATGATTTCAGGATCTCTAACATAAATCCTGACTGAGTGCCAAAGACCACACCTCTATTTCTCTAAACAGCCAATCCCTCTCCATTACTTCAGTTCACCACCAATCACAGATGAGCTGAGGGCACCTCAGTGAAGAAACACATTTTTTTCTCCCCAGCAGCCTCAAGTGCAAAAGCGTCTAACAAGATCCAGAGCAGCAGTTTGTTGTATAGCACTATTTAAAATCTGTCTTAAAGTTTATTTGACACAATGATAAAAGTCTAGCTAAAGCTGCTGATATGATCTGTGCAGAGTTTTAATCTATATAATTTGCATTATGTTTTCCCCTAATATCCATGATTTATAATTAAAGGCAAAGATGCTATTCAGTTCCAGCATTAAATAACAATACACAAAGAATGCTAAAAAGTATATTATTTGCTCATGTGATTACGTTTGCTGGCAAAGACTGCAGAGAAATCCCAGCACATGATAGCTGAGCCTGTAACTCACAACCTCATTCAAGCTGGCATTTAACTGATGCTATTTCTGTGCGTTAAAAGTAACACTTTGAAAAAGTAGATAAGGTGACCAGTCTGTCACCACTACTAAATGAAACACTGACAAATGTCTGGTTTTGTAGATATAATAATGAACACTTCCACGACGATGCTTTTATTTGGTTTTTAAAGCCAAAGTTGGTAATGCTTTATAAGGACAACATAAATAATGTGAATGATGCTGATGTTGTGGGTGGTTACCAGGTTATTGGCATGCCAGTGCAAAGATGTGGAGGGACATCTATGTCATTGCTAAGGGCTGATTGCCTGCTGGCAAGTCTAAAAAGGGCACCCATGCGTCACCTGTAGATTGCTCGGAGTGTTTGCAAATGGCAAATGACTTCCTCTATCATTAATTTGTAGTGGGTCTGTGAATGACGCGACTCAGCGCTGCCCTCTGACGGTCTGGTAGAGCACATACTCGTACTGCGCATGTGTCGAACTCGGACGTCCGCGCGTAATCCGTGATGAGTATGCTCAAGAAGCTGTGCGTTTGTGCGCGAGACGGACACGGATGCGGAAAGTCAAGTATACCTGGGGTATAGCTTTCGATACTGAAAAATATTGTCAAATGATATTCTGTAAAACTGGCCAAAGAAAAAATGGTATACCAACTTTTACTTGCAAGCAGTAAGGATGCTCTAAATGCGGTCTGTAGACTTAGACTGTTTCTCAATTCCAAGAAAGCAAAGAACGGAATGTGTTCTCGTGGAGACCGGTCTTGCGAGGCAGCCTCGGAAGAACGAATTTGGATGGACGCGCCGCAGTGACTTCAAGCGGGTTAATCGCGAGATTGCGATTTTTTCCTAGTATGGCGAGGGAAATGACAACGGACCGATTGGCGTCAGACCGGTTATATCAATTAACACTAATAACAGAAACGCTAGTTTTGCCTTTTTATATTGGACCTAAATTGGATAATAAAACAAGCAGACTGACTAGGAGACATTTAAGCAGGACTTCAAAGGACGTTTCATAGAAGCGTTTCACGCACGCACACACACGTCTGGTTTACTATCCCCGTGGGGACAGTCCATAGGCGTAATGTTTTTTATACGGTACAAACTGTATATTCTATCCCCTATCCCTAAACCTAAAGATCATAGAAAACGTTTAGCATTTTTAGATTTTTAAAAAATATTGTTCTGTACAATTTATTAGCTTTTTTGCCCATGAGGACCTCAATTTTGGTCCCCACGGTGACACGAGTCCCCATGTGTTGGTGTGCATTCAGGTTTAGGTCCCCACCGGGATATACAAACATGAACACACACACACGCACGCACACACAATATCAGTGTGTTACACAGAACAGCTTTCACAGCCGATGTTAAAGTTATGGAAGCTGTTATTTGACCGTTGGTTATCTTAGAATGTGTGTAGCTGAATTCTTATTACCAGCTGTGATGAAAGTGAAAGTAAATAATCACGCAGCTCAGTCAAATGTTTACAATCTCTGATAACCAAACACTACTCCAGCGGCTCTTCCTCTTCTCTAAGGAAGTCCTCGCCCCTTTTTTGGCATATAGAGGGTATGCACGTGTCGTCACTTTCCCACGTGAGTACGCCGGGCCTGCTTGAGTGGTAAAACACTGGGCAAAATGAATGGTTACAATATCATTAAACGCAATTCCGCGCAACATTTCAGTGTCTAAGAACACCTGATTCCTTTGTAATTAATAAGGTAGTCGTAAGGATCACCGTCGAGTCCAGCTGCTTGTAGTTTCAGCAAATAATTGCGTGTTTTAGTTTTAGCTCAACAACTCGGAATAGTGACATCATTTATCTGGGAAGTATAGGACTGTAGTCTGATTCCAGCCGTTCTCTGTAGTCCGTGAAAAGCGAATTCTATTAAAGCCAATATCTCGCTTGGCATTGAACTTTGAGCTTTATCATTTTGCAGATATTGTTTATGCTCTAACAGCAACATTACACACTAACTAAAGTTTGAAAATTGGCATCACTGGGAATGGCCGCTTTAAATGCTGCCTTCGGAGTCATTGGAATTGGAATCCAATGTTTGCTTTATTTCCTGTCTCCTGAGATACGTCCATCAGGTCGATTTTTGAAGGCAGCATAGATGTATCCTTCGCTGCCTTCAATGTCCCACAATTCTATGCATGTGCTCACTTGGGGAATGTGATTGGTCGAGCAGGGTTGAGTTAAAAAAAATAAAATGGTGGCCAAGAAAGGGGCTAGAGCAAAGTTTTTTGTGTAAATAAAGTTCTATTTTCTCTTTTTACAACCTTTGATTGCTTTTCTAGTGAGAAATTAGTATTGTAGTTTTAAAATATTCGATTAGTTATCACAAAGGCGTGCCGCCCTCGGTTTATATTTCAAACAGAACTCCGTTACGCTGCCTCTGAAGGCTGTCCGAATGTTTTTTCTGAGCTGCCTTCATGCCTAAACGCTGCCTCCGAAGGCATTGCCTCATGAGACAGCGAGGCAACAAGTCAGCAAGTTTAGTCAACAAGTCAACAAGCAGTCAACAAGCAGCATGCATCCGAAATATAGAGCAGCTTTTGCCAGAGGGGAACTGGAATCCCCTGGTTGGGCCTGGGTTCTCCTGAGTTTTTTTTTTCTCCATTTGAGTTTTGGGTTCCTCGCCACCGTTTGCATACTGTTTTGCACTATTTGCCTGGCTGGGGGGGCTGCTTTAGAATTTTAAAGTTTTACTTAATATTGCATATAGGAATTTATAGTCTCTTTAATATTTGACCTGTGTTTCTCTTTCCTTTATTTTAAATGTGTGCTTTTCACTGTGCATGTGTGTGCGTGCATGTCTGTGTGTGAGTGTGTGTGTGTGCGTCCATGTGTGTGCGCATTTGTGCGTGTGTCTATGTCTATGTGTGTTAGTACGTGTGCATATTGTGTGTGTGGAGTGTTTTTTATATGTGGGTGTGTCTGTCTTCTGTGTTTTCACATTTTTCTTGTTTTTACATGTATAACTTTAAATGTTTTGCTTATAGTCAATATGTCTCATGTACAGCTGCTTTGTAACAATGAAAACTGTAAAAAGCGCTATATAAATAAAGTTGAGTTGACATAGAGCTTGTTAATCGACTTCACGCCACGTTGAATGTTGCGCCATATTGGGAGGATGGCTGGTTGTGCGTTCAATGCAGTGTTTTGTTTTTCTTGTTTGATTAGGAAATATAACTATGGTAGGTCAATCTTGCCATGTTAAAAACTGCAATAGCATTACGCAGAGTCATTCAGGAAAAGCCCATGGTTCTTTCACTTTCGATTTCTCCATATATCAAACAAAACAAGTAACGGTACATATTAAAACAATAATAGCAGTGGAGTATTAACCTTCCAAGATGGCGTCGCCACTGCAACATGCAACATAGGGCGTGACGTCAGCTTCACATTCTCTATAGGCAAAAAACAAAAAGTGCTAATATAAGCTCATGGCGAACTATAAAACTAGCAGAAAACCACGACCCTAACCTTTATCTTCTTAACGAAATCCCACATGGCCAGTCAGTGATTCATTTTTCATAATTTACTCAAATATTGATGTCGGAGATTCCGTAAGCCTGGAGACTGTAGTGTATACTGTGAGTTAATAAATCCTCCATTTAAATATGCGATGTGAGTAAAGAGTGTTCATTACCAGCTGTTTAAGCTGTAGCCCCGCTTGAAATGAATAGATGCTTGGACCCGGAAACGGTATTCCTTACGTCACCACTTAACAACCGAATTGGAACGGACTTGACATTTTCTTGATGACGTAGAGTGAGAACACGAGGACACAAGACCGCTGAAGAACGCAATCGGCCTAACTTGCAATATACTGTACCTGGTCAACACTTACTGTAGTACCTGCACTTACTGTAGACCAGAATGATGAGCCATCCAATCCTAAAAATTCATATAGGCCTACAAAAATTTAGTTCAGTGACGCATATATTTTCAGTTTTTACCATGCTTTAGAACAGCTGTCAAGTCTTTAAAACAGTCAGAACTTGAGCACAATATGCTGTGAAGCTTACAATGATACATAAATGGCAAAATATAGATAGATATGACTATATCATAATGTTATAGTTCAGATTCATATAATATATCTCAGATATAGGAAAATCTGGTTAACAAACGAATGCACGAAAAAATACTAAAGAGCACTAAACTCCAAAAAATACTGACCACAAATAGTTGGGGAGAGTGGGGTAAGATGAGCCAGTGGGTAAGTCGATCCACCCACTGTATCTCAGTGACTGAACACTTTTGTTGTCATTTGACCACACATTTTGGAATCACCCGTTATTTCTGCCAGAATGTGAAGCACATGGGCGAGTTGGACAGCATAAATTGACTTAAAAACTTTTTTTGGCTTGTCAAAGTAAAATTTTTGCATATCAGCTGTAATGGCTGGTACATCAAAGCAAATATATCCAGGGCTAAAAACATTTATGATGCATGTTGGTGATATACCAACATATAAAACCATGCAAATAATTTGGCTAAATAGTAGCCTGAATTTGTAATCTAGCTAGTTTCTTCCAAAGTGGCAGCTATGGGGCAAAGTGAGCACATGCTGGGTTAAATTGAACCAATGTCGACACATAGTTAACTTCAATTTCTCATTTTTAAACCCCGTCTAATTTCAATGAAACTTAAGTCACAAATGGCCTTGCATATTTGGCATTAAAAAGCACTGTATAATGCCAAGAATCTACAAAAACAGACATAGTGAGGGCAGAAATTCATTTATTTTTAATCAACAAACTCTCTGTTTAGTCTGTTTTTGGAAGGTTACAACTTTGGTGTTTCACAAGACAAGTTATTTCAGAAATGCAAACCGAAAGATATTGCTAATTAAAGATATTGAAATGTAAAGTTGTATTTGGTTATTTTTATTTAAGTTAGCTTAAAATAACTATTAGTATTTGTAAGGGAAAATAATGATTGACTTAATTTTTTAGAAGGTAAATCTCTGAAAACATGGTCTTTATTCAAATTCAGTTGCATGCTTTTCAGCAGTAGCCTAGCGATTCCAAAAATAACAGAATCGCAAACTTAGCCTATGTCACACCAAATAAGAGATAAGGGAAATTATAGACAAGCAGATTTACTATTAGCTTCAACTTAGCATCGTATTTAGAAATAAATCACAAATAAAAGCAATTCCTTCTACTGACTGAAAAATAACTGCAAAACTTTTATAAAAATCTGACATTTAGTAACTAAAAAAGACATTTGAAAAGGATAAATACCTTTTAAATGTTATCATCCGTTCATGTTCAACTGTAGCAGAGAATGAACACAAAAAAACGTGTGTTTTTCTTACAGCTGAGGAGCAATGATGCAAGAATGGCGACGATGGTTATGACATCACATAACAAAAACTGTCAATTGTCACAAGTTTTTGTTATTTGTAAACACCGCCAATGTGAATTCTGTTTCACAGACCTTGTCTTATATCTATGTGTCAGTTTTAGGGATGATTTTTAACAGATACAGTGTGTAACGCATTGAAATACATTGATGTGTGCTCACGTCTCTTTTCACCACGGGTGTGTTTGCATCCCTGTTTTTGTTGCATATATACATCAAGCCAACATTAAAAGAGTTAGCCAATATTGAATTTAGTCTTTATTATCATTAACTACATGAAACAATACACAACTAATGAATATGACTTATACAATAGCCTTCAGTTTATTAGTCATCACAGCTGAGCTTGGGTGAAATATAAATGTGAAAAAAAGAAAATAAATAAGAGTAATCAAATTTTGGTTTTAACTAACAAATTAAAAACTGTGCTGCATTGTTAAACAGCAGATGGACTGTAAACATTGCTGAACGTCATGGCACTCTGCACTTTTACAAATAGTGTTAATGTCCAAAATATGTGTCTGATTTGTATACATTAAAAATAGATATATTTCTATCCTGCATATTAATTTGATAAAATACGTAAATCACATGAAGCTGTTGCTTGCTATTATGCAAAGCAAGTCATTATTGCACTATTTTTAGATGGCACTATTCACAAAATATTAGTCAAAATAGCCTGGCTATTATATAGTTACTTTAGTGTTATATGATTCTGTAAGTTATGAGATTGTGTAAGTACTTATATTTATTAACTTGGTTACATACATGTCTGAGTAAAAGACAAGGCTGTACGTTTTTTTTTAGCCACCAGGCGTTTAATATCTAATTTAGTTTCCCTTTAAAGCTTACAAAGTAGGCAGGCTAACATGAAAATTCGATTGTGTCTGTTTTTTAAATATACATGAGACACATTTATTACAGAGATGTGGAATGTATTAGAGCGATTTCACAGTTAAATGACTTTGCAAGAGAAAATCAATGCTATGTAATTTATGTTATTGGCAAGCTTCAGTTAATAGCAAGACAGTAATTCAGTTTGCCACACTTTCAGACACAACAAACATTCTGACACATTCACAGGACTACATATACACATTTACACACGTAAAAATGATTTAAGTTCAAGAGTGACTTCATTTTATGACACTAAGTGAGATGAACCGCAATGCTTTCCATCATTACATGGTCATATGCTCCGGAAGAACATAAGAAATGTCATCCCAAGGATGGCGGTACAAACCCTGTTTCAACCTCTTCTGGTCTAGATAATGACCTGCAGACAAAAATAAATGGTTAAATTATTTATTCATACACCTGCCTGAGAGATGTAATGAACAAACACAGACCTATGAATCCCATGCTGCGGCCCAGGACAAAGATTCCATTCAGTGCCCCGATCTCCACAAACTCATCCGCCTCATCGCTGTTCAAAGGAGGAAGCAAGAGTTGTTAACATTGACAGTTAAGGATTTCTCTTATAATGTTTGTTTTAAGTCCAAAAATAATGTTTCCCTGTTTTACTGACCGAGTGAAGCCACCACAGTTCCTCAACAAATCCACGAAAGCCACTCCAATAAAACCATCCACGTTCAGGATGAGGTTTGGTTTCTGATTGAGATACAGACATAGACATTTTACTACAGTAGTAGTGCAGTAGTACCTGATGCACAGATGTAGAGACATAGAGGTGATTGTACCTTTGAGGTGGTGATCTTCTCGACCTCCAAAGCATAATCCAGCACCTGAGTGGCGGGGAAATGCTGCTTCACAAAGTCTTTGAGGATCTGCACTCGCATGTCAGGATTATTGATCTGAAAATCAGATCAGATGGTAAAACTATTAAACCAACATTGCAAAATATGTTGTCAAACTATGTCTTGAAAGATTTAAGAACAATCCCACCAGCTATAACGGAGGTGCGATTATCCACTTACAGATTTCACTCGGTGTCCGATGCCCATAATGAGTTTGCCGTCTTTCTTCATTTTGTTGACAAATTCCATCGGCAACATGCCACTGTCAAACGCCTTGCTGAACTGCTTAGCAGCTGCGTCCAGGGCACCTCCAAAACGATCACCCTAGAAAAAACCCCAAAGCCACAGATACAGTGGTTTTCACTGACACCCTTCTGATGTTAACACTGTTAGGCCATGAGTGTGTAGTAATCTTACGATTGTGAGGAGTCCTGAGGTAAGGCTGGAGATCAAGTCTTTACCCGCACGAGCACACACTATGGTGTTATGAGCTCCGGAGACAGCAGGGCCGTGATCGGCCGTCACCATCAGACACATCTCAATGAACTGACATGCGTAGCGCGGCAGCCTGCAAACACACACATGAAAATATAAAAAAAGACTCAAGAATAAGAGGTGTAATAAATTGGTAATCTCATATCAAGAGCATGTCTGGGTCTCATATGTAAATTATATTTTTCATAAAGATAATGAAGCTTCCGTTTGAAAAAAGATTTTTAGTTACATGACTTCATGATCCTTATTACATAATTACACGACATGTTATAATTATGATAATTATTAAAATATAATTATATTTGCATAATACTGGTCAAATATTTAACCCATGAAAAGTATTAAAACAGCTTGCTAACTTTGACAACACAGCATTTAATTATTTAAACAATACTGTATTTTCTTCTATTTCCTAAAAAAATTGCAGTTTTGGAAATACAATGTTTACACTCGACAGCAATAATAACGGCGAGTCACCCAATAAATGAACACGCACCTCCTCTGGAACCAGAGCAGGCCGAGAGTTCCACCCAGCCCAATCTCAGATTTAAAGACCTCAGTAATGGGCATGCCTGCGTAAATGAGTTCCTGTCCTCTTTCATCACAGATACTGGTCATGAAGGATGCTGGTTTACGGATCAGACCCAGCTCCTGCAGACAAAAGAAGATGCAGATAATGTTTAGGCACAAGCCGGAATCTTGCAAGATGTCTTCCACACGCATGATGTTCATATACTCACACGAGCCCAAGAGTAATCCATCGGCACTGTAGGGGGCGGCAACTCTTTAGCAGGCACAATCACACCCTTGGCCACCAGATTATCATACACGGATCTACAGGGTAGACACACATGTGGTTATAAAGGCCACATGATGTTTGTCAATTCAGGTACACAAACAAAGCTACAGTTCTATAGTATAATTCACATACTTGATGACATCGCCCAGCTTATCAAAGCTCCTAGGCACAAAAGCTCCTGCTTCTTCCAGTGCTTTGTTCTTGGCCACTGCAGTCTCAGACTCCTGGTTAGCACAAGCTCCAGCGTGGCCAAACTGAACCTAAAGGCACGAACAAACCTTCAATTACATGTATTCATTTAGAAGACACTTTTATCCAAAGCGACTTAAAACTAAGGGAGCATTTAACATTTGAAATTAGGAGTCAACAATAAGTGCAGCACACAAAGCTACATTTACAAGTAGGAGTAGCACTGAAGCTAACATCATAAAATGTTAAATAATGGAAAGTTAAGGGTTAAGTACATAAAAACCAGAGAGGAACAGAATGGGTGAATTGAGTGATTTGGTGCCTCGTAGTGATCAAAAGGTCAAACTTATTTGCTTGTCTAAACAAATTAAGATGTTATTAGAGAGTGAAACACACCTCAGATGAGAAAAGGGTGGCACAGGTCCCGATGCACCAGCAGACCACAGGTTTGGTGATCCTGCCCTCTATAATGCTATTACAAATCTTGTACTCCTCGGTTCCTCCAATCTACAATCAAAGAGAAGATTAACTAAGAGGATACATTTATGCATGTGGCAGAAACTTCAGAAAAATCACACTAGGAAATTTGATCCGGACTAAGAACAGATTAATGGACTTTACGCACCTCTCCAAGAACAACGATCATCTTCACTCCTGGTGTGTCCTGATACCTTAATACGTGATCCATGAACACAGAGCCTGGATACCTACACAAAGCACATTTAGATTAAAAATAGCTTGACTTTTTTATTACATGCAAAAATCACTGAATAGACATTACACAAAGTTGTCTATATTGTGTGTATTACTGTATCACTTAAAAGCAATAAATCAGCATCTCTAGTTTATAACACACACACACCTGTCTCCTCCTATGGCGACTCCTTCATACACTCCATCCGTAGTTCGTGAGATGATGTTGTTGAGCTCATTGGACATTCCACCAGAGCGAGAGACGTAGGCCACACTGCCTGGCCTGTACAGCCTAGATGCCAGGATGTTATCCAGCATTCCTCCAGTGTTACCAATCTTAAAACAGCCTGGTTTAATACCGCCAACCTACATAAACACACACATTCAAGTTACAGATGCAGGGCATTTACCATCCCTCATTCGCTATATCATCCTAGTCAATAAACACACACACACATACCGTGGCAGGACCAATGATGGTGACTCCCTTCTCATCAGCCGTTTTGATGATCTTGCGAGTCAAGGCCTCTGGGATACCCTCAGCTATGATGGCTATGGTGTGGATCTGTATGAAAAACACACAATTACATCATCACAATAGATTAACAACCAGACAACTTTGGGTTCTGAAGATTAATCTGAAGTTTACGGCATGGTAAAGGTATATAAGCATCCTCCATGACTGATCTCAGACCTGTGGGTACTGCATGGTCTCCAAGGTGCTGTCATAGGCAGAGCGGAGAGAGGCAAAGTTGATGAGCACGTCCACCTCTGGATGTTTCTTCATGGCGTCAGACATGTTCTTATAGACTGGCAACAGGATCTCCTTATGACCCCAGTAAAACTTCTGTTTGTGGTCTCCTCTGATTGTAAAGATATGCATTGTTAATATAGTATACAGTACGTAGGTCATAGTATACTGCACATGCGCATTGCATATAGTGGCTCCTGATTAAACAACTAAAATGACTCACGTAAAGGGGTAAACCATAGCTGCCACAGATGGCTCCTCCCGTGAGCACACGTAATCGAAGTCCAGCATGCCTTGCACCGCCCTTGTCTGCATCCCCCACACTATGGTCTTGGTGAGCTTACTGAACAGAGTGCTTTTGGCTAGATGATCCAAATGAAAGACAGAAGAACATAGAGAAGTCAAATAAGATATATAAAAACATAAATAAGTGATAAAACACCTTTTTTTGTTTAGTATAACAAACTGATTTTGTGTAGACTGTAGTTCCACTACACTCATTGGCCTGCAGGGGGCACCCCAAAGAACAGGTATCAACTCTTACTGCAATTTTACAATATGTGTTGTTTACCTGGTGCAAGTCCTGCTTGTTTTTTCTGAGATGGTGAGACTTCTGCTCCAGAATTGGCCTCGGAAAAAGAGGCGGATCTGCTGGATGCGGGAGTCTGAAAGGATGAGATAAAAAAGAAATCAAGAGAGAAAGTGAGAAAAGGAAAGACACACCATAGATCAATCCAAGAGTTAACCTTAGGGATTAACATTATGTTGCATTAAATATTATATTTGAATGTGTCAGTCGTACCTGAGCATTTTGCAGGAATTTATTATTTATGATCTGTCAACAAGATAATAACTTTATGACCTGATCTCTACACACTATAGCAAAGGACTCAACAGACATTCTGGATCATCTCTTATAACGGAAGCTTAAGGCGACGAGTGGTTTAATGCAAGTGCACTCAGAATATCACACACACACACAATGACTTACAGTGGTGTTGGCACTCGAGTTGAGCAGGAAGTTGGCCGTGTGGGCGGCAGCACGAGGTTGTGTATCGATTGGCCGTTGACCTAGCGCCATTCCAACAATAGCTGTCATGTGGGTCTCAGTGCCAAAGACGTGAATAGGAATACCGGTGGTCTTTCCTGCCATGCAAACACATACAGTACATAAGAGAGTTATTTGTCAAGGATTTGATTTCTCATACATGAACGTGCACACACTCACCAACTTCCCCCATGACTCGCAAACCTTCCTGGTAGTTCGGACCACCGCGCCGGACAAATATAGTCACCTCATGCTCTTTCAGTGGATCCTGATAATCTTTGATGGCCCTGACGATACCCTAATATGCACAGAAAGAGCCACACAAACACACAACAGAACTGTTACAAAACAAATGCTAATGCAGATATCAAACACAGATGGACATGTCAAACTGACTGACTCCAACCTTGAATGTTGCCGCCACATTAGTGAAGTTAGCGATGCTCCCTCCAATGATCAGAACTTTACCTACACAGAAATAAACAACACATCAGAATCATCAGTACAGTACATACAGGCATAGAGGGACGGAAAAAAGTTCTTGGACGTACCATCAAGGTGTTTCTCACGGGTCATGAGTGACAGGATGGTTTTGGCATAGTCGTAGGTCTGCTGTTCACTAGGAGCGCCTGAATATTCGCCGTAGTTGGCCAGTTCATTGACTCCGCCCAGATCACAGATTGTGTCACTATGAAAGAATAATAATAATCCATGTTATTCAACGTTAAACTGCTGGGCGACTCCTAAAATTATATTGTATTAATACCAACTATATTTCTAAATATTGCTTTGACTTTATTAAATTATACTTGATTTTATTGATTTAAAACGCTTCCAGGACAAGAAATTACATTTTTAACATTTCTTAAAATGTTCCAAGTTTTTTTTATTTGTTTGAACCTTCCACCAGGTACATTCCACCAGGAAAGTGCATGACTATGAAATACCAATGAAATTGTATTAGAGTAAACCGAGCACAGCAAATGATCCATTAAATCTAAAATCTGTTTGATTTGAGTTTACAATTTGTGCATCAAAGAGAAAAATGTTGGACTTCTGGATTCTTTTTATTACTCTCAAAGGAAAGCACCACATGCACACACATTCTAATTAGTCTCCCAATGTTTTCTCTCGCTCCATCTCCTCCCTCCATCCAGAAAGAGGGATGGAGACAGACAGATGCAGTAGTGGTAGATAACAGTCATCGGGGAGGGATGGCTAATGCCGTCACAGGGATTATGACTTAAACAAGAATCTGCTTCATCTTCCAGCCCATAAAGCCAAACACTTTCCTTTTTAATGGCTTCTCTAAGATTTAGTATATGCTAAGCTTCATAAACCTCTCAGTGTATTAAGTCTTCATTTTAACACACTGAAATCACAAACTTCATATGCAAACTAGAGAATGCTGATTGGTACCTGTACACGACAGAAGCCCCGCCCCCTGCCACCATGGTCCAGATTCTTCCACGTGGATTGAGGAGAGTGAGTTTGAGGCTGGCACCGCTCTTAGCATCCAAATCCGCTATGTACGCTTCCTAAAAGGTGGTTACAAAAACGTTTATGTATGATAGTAAACGTAAGACAAAAATCCACCATGCTGTTCAAACCACACACACAAAACACAATGTCATAAATGAATCATAAAGGCCCGTCTCCAAATAATTATTTTTGAAGGGGAAATGTAAGTATGACAACACAGCAGAATCAGAGACACAAGCTTCCTCTGATGAGTCAGCAAAAACAAAACAAGAGGACAGATATTCTTTTAAGAAAGTAAGAAAATAAGCACTTGGCATGCATTAGCATGACTATTTCTGTATTGTAAATGTACAAGATAACGTGAGTCTTTATGTGTGAGATATTGATTGGTCCATTTACCTCCGGATAAGCTTCTCTGCCAAAGGGAGGAGGAAACTCCACATCACCCCATTTGGCCTTACACAAGTAATCAGCGGTAGCATCGATTTTAGCAGCCATGTCCAGCACATACACACCATCCTTAGTGACAACTAGAAGGAAAAAGATCACATGTTCATACTACAGAATAAAGCAATATGCCACAGAACAACATGCGATCAGACTATGGATGATTAATGTTTTTAAACACAACATGAAGCAGAACTCCCAAAACTCCCTTAAACGCTTTTATAAATCAGTTGATATAATAATATTTATTATGCAAGCAATAAGGTACGAAAGACAAAGTTTCCATTAGGGGTATAGCTAACAGGCCCTATTTTTACAATACAGTGCAAATACACTGTAAGGATTCTGCATGTTCACACTGGGATCGCCTAGCAAGAGGTCTGTGCACCTGGGTTTGTGAACGTGTATGCAGAAAATTGTAAGAAACACAGTTGACACAGAAGCAGATGCTGTAGAGCACACAGAGACTTTTAATTAATGTCATGTGAAACACTTCCTGCCACCATCAAACAGCATGTGAAATCATGTTCATTCATTAGAAACTGAAAGGAAATAGTTTCATAATTTACTCATCTCTATGCCATCCCAGATGTAAGATTTGCATTCTTCAGTTTCACTTTTCACTTTATATACTATATAGGTCCCAAAATGTTGAAGGTCCAAAAATCACATACATTCATAATAAACAGCATTATTAAAGTATTTCAAATCTGACATATCTTTTGTAAGTGTATAATATATAAAATATGACGTTATCAGTGTGCCATCATAACGGAATGTGGTGCTTGTTTTGGTTTCAATTTAGGGAAATATCAAAATATTGTTTCTCACACACCCATCGTTTTGCTTTAAAAGACATTTATTAACACTCTTGAGTTATCACTATTGTGAGATATGTACAGAATGTGCTTTTTTGGGACAGATCATTTTTATATAATAAATAAATTGTGTTTAACTGAAGATATTTCATATACATCTGGGATGGAAATGAGGCCAAGTAAATTATGATATATTTGTTTGGGTAAACTAATCCTTTAATAATCCAACAATTATAATAATAATTTCCTTAAAGAAACATTAGTTTATCTGACATCTAGTTGAATTTGAGCTAAGTCTTATATAGTATAGATATATAATACAGAAAACAAACCCATGAGCTAATAAATCCTGGAAAATCATTTTAATGCAGGATTAGTCATTCAAGTCTAATGAGAGGGTAAAACATTTATGGGCTTAAACATTTGTCAAAGTTTCCCTGTGCCGTGAAAAGAAGTGAGTCAGAAGTTTTGGTGAACTTAAAACTACCACATAACAGCTGAGGTGGGATGGGCTGGTTTTGAAACTTACCAAGAGGGTTGATTTCCAAGTATGTAAAATACAAGTCCTCGTACAGGTTGAACAAGCCCACCAAGAAACTAGACAACATCCTGAAGAGAAAAAAAAACTTTCAGCTGCATATTCTCACAATCAGTATATGAAGGTTTTTTATTTAGAAAAAAATAGGTATTTTCTTTATTATATTATTAGTATAAGTGTATTACGAAATGCAATGACAATGCATATTTTTCCTGTGTGCTACTATAAATAGCTTTACCCAGGCCTAATGTCATTATAAACTGACAAAACCACATTCCACAATACAGAACAAGCTAAATAATCCTGTCATGCAAGATCATCACTGTCTGCACACACCCAAAAGGTGATGGTGCGTTGAAATTAAACCAAACAAACGAAAACAATAAAACTGGACTGCAGATTAAATAGACTGTGTGGTAATGACAGCCAATTTAGCAGCAGAATCTGTCACGGTTCAAGTTTCAACAGCTGGTATTTGGAGCACTGAGGGAAGACAGAGAGACGGAAGGGAGGAGAGACTGAGAGCACATCATCTGTCATCTGCGCCATAAAAAAATAGAAATAAATAAACAGTGATGGCTCACAGTCCAGAGCACACCAATTACCCACGAGAAACCACGAGCGGTCTCCAGTGAATCAGTCTGACAGCTTCAACTTGTGGGAGGACAGTGAATCAGTAAATTCACTCGCAAACAAACATTTATCTTGTGCTGTTTTTCCACACTTTCTAATGATGTGTGTGTGTCTGACTAAGAAAATGAAATAAAAAGACAAGGAAGGTAGGTATGAAATGAGAGAGAAGGAGAGAGAGAAATACTGGCCACAATGTGCTGCCAAACAATCTCCAAGTCAATCTCAATGTCAGCCAAGACTGTGTGTGTGTGTGTGTGTGTGTGTGTGTGTGTGTGTGTGTGTGTGTGTGTGTCTCCCGTCAAAAAGACAGATAGGTGTTTATATGCGTGATCTGAATAATACTGAGGGTGGAGAGCGAGGAAGAGAAAAGATTGAATTAGTGTAATGGACCAAAGAGCCTTTAGCTGCATGCTTCCAGCAAAATGCATAACTAGGAGCGTCTAGCTTGTTTGTCCACTATCTCTCTCTTGAGCTCTACTATTCAGTGTCATTATGAACGTAATATGTTGAAAGAAGAATATTCCACAAAGACTACTTCTAACAAGTTCTTAAAACATCAAAAATACAACACACCGAAAGAATGATTCTCAAACAAATGAGTCTTACGATTCTTTGTAATAGAAACATCAAAAAGAGTCATCTAAAGCCGATGAGTTATACGTTTTAACTCAGTGAATCAGTCTGAATGACTCCATCTCCAACGAACACAGTTGTATTATGTATGAGTTTAACATGCCAGTGAAAAATTGTTCCATCATCTACAGGTTTATAAACTGAGATAGATGAAAGATCTTTATGGAAATAGAATTAAGTGCCATCAGAATCAAAAACTGAATAATTAATGTCCTTACGATTCCTATTCTTACATATACCAAGACCAAAATATTTGACAAGCTGTCACCTCCATATACACTCCTTTTCTAACGGTCCGTAAGAAATGCTTCTCTGAGAAGTTGGCAGCATTCATACAGAAACATCAGGTATACAGTATTAGATCAAATTAACACACAACACCACCACTATTTTGTCAAATCTCAGTCCGATTCATCTCACTCACTCTTTCTTGTCTGCAGGAGCGTGTTTGAGGAGTTCACTCTTTACTGCGTCAGGGCTGATTTTCTCATCCACTCCCACCAGGAGTTTCAGGGCCTTGGAGTCCACATCTCCCACATCCACACCCCCCTCGTGATGGAAGAGCATGTAATCGCCCTCACGTGTGGCGTAGATGCACATGTAAAACTCCTCCTCCTGCCAAGACATATGTTCATTCAGAGTTATTTTTCTGTTCAGTTATGAAAACTATACACTTTTCAGATGAACAATATCATAATAAAAAGATTAAATCATGTAAATAATAAGCAATGTATTTCTCCTGAAGAGAGAACTAACATTTAACCTTCTTTTGAAGTAATGTGTCTATAGACTGAACAAAAGAGATTGTTTTATACACATTTATACTCACTTGCTTATGGGGAACAAAAGGCTCAATCAGGAAGTTCTTCAGAATGCCTTTAGCCTTCCCCACCTGCGAGACACAGAGATTTTGAAAGCTTGTATGTTGTGTTTGTACTGTATGATGTCCTTAAAAGCAAAACTTCAGAAACTGCCTTCAGTCTAGAAGCTTTCAATGAGAAACACACAATGAAAAGCAGAATTATATAAGAGACATAAGAAAAGGAGGCTAGAGGACGGAAAATGTTCAGCCAGTGGAAATGCTTTGTGTTGAGAAGTGACTGGCCCCGCGCGCTGCTCAGGAACCCTCTAAGAATATCAAAAGATTTGACATGCATCGCCACAACCAAATACACAAACACACACATACACAGCAATCTCATTTGTGGTGCAGTCACAACAGTGGGCCAATAGGCCAGATGACAGAAATCAAGTAGAGAGAAGAAAGGCGAGGTGACATTTCTGCGCGGAAAAGAAAAACAGAGAATAATGACAAGGTGAAGCATTACTGTGGTGGAGGCCCTGCAGACAGACAGCAACAATATAAATAAATAAAAATGACGACAGAAGAATAGTGTGTGACTATAACTAAGCCTTTAATGGAACAATGCAATCTTGTTTTTGCCTGCTAGGTCACAGGAGGTCTGAAGTCTGGTTGCATTTTTCTCTCTCACTTTCTCTCAGCAATAGCTTGTTAAATGTGTTTAGGCCCGGAGGCAACAAATGTGTACTGGAGTATTAGATGAATGGATGAATTGTACACACACCAGATAAATGTGTTCGCTCGTTTCCACAGGGACAACCATGTCAGCAAAATAGAAAGCTAGTGCTGAAGAAGCGTGTGTGTCCTCACCGTTGTCTCCTTCATAAGGCGAGGTTTAAGCCATTCCTTCACACCATTCAGATCCAGGTTCACACCGACCAAGCCCAGCTTCCCTCTGCGTTTGATCAGCTGATCGGGCTTTACAACCAATTTCTGGATGGAAACATGATAAACAACACAATTTTATCTTTTATAACTTTAAGTATTGTACAGTATTACAGTCAAGACACAAATGAACAGCTGGCAAATTTTAGTCATTTTAATTAAAAGTGTGTAACAAAAGTTTAGAACATAGACTGGTCCAAAGTTCTTCTTTAATGTAGAACATTGGAGATTAGATACAAAAAAAACAGGATTTAGATAAGGATTTGCTCATTTTAATGAATGCCTTCCTAAAATAATACATACTCTAAAATTTGAAGTCACTTATTCATTTAGTAGAATCTTAGAATAATATTGACCTCATTAGTAAGTTAAAATAACTATAAATTGGCATCTTTATTTAGCCACCCTTTGCCTAAAATTTGCAAAAATACTCCTGGCTATTTATCAACTAGTTCTCTTAACCATTTTATTAACTAGGTCTCTAGGGTCTTATTGGCTGTTTTTTCTTTAATAATCGTATTAATAACCTAAACAGAACTATATAAGGCAGTGTATGAGAGAGAGAGAGAGAGAGAGAGAGAGAGAGAGAGAACGAGAGAGAACGAGAGAGAACGAGAGAGAACGAGAGAGAACGAGAACGACAGAGAGAGAGAGAGAGAGAGAGAGAGAGAGAAAGAGAACAAGAGAGAGAGAGAGAGAGAACGAAAGAGAGTGCAAAAGAGAGAAAGAGAGTGCAAAAGAGAGAAAGAGAGTGCAAAAGAGAGAGAACGAGAGAGAGACAGAGAGAGCGAGAGAGAGAACGAGAGAACGAGAGAGAGAGAGAACGAGAGAGAGAGAGAACGAGAGAGAGAGAGAACGAGAGAGAGAGAGAACGAGAGAGAGAGAGAACGAGAGAACGAGAGAGAACGAGAGAACGAGAGAGAACGAGAGAGAGAGAGAAAGAGAGAGAGAGAGAGAGAGAGAGAGAGAGAGAGAGAGAGAGAGAGAGAGAGAGAGAGACACGAGGCGGAGGAGACGAGCAAATGGGAGAGAGATGGAGGAGATGACGAGAACGGGATGACGAGAGAGAGATCGAAAGAACCATGAGAGAGACGAAGCAGAGAGTTGAGGAACGAACGAGAGAGAGACGAGAACGAGAGATGCAGATTGCGGCCTCGGGAGCATAGAGAACGGTCAACGAGAGAGATATAGAGCCTCGATTCGCTGTGAGAGAGAGAGAGAGAGAGAGAGAGAGAGAGAGAGAGAGAGAGAGAGAGAGAGAGAACGAGAGAGAGAGAGAACGAGAGAGAGAGAGAGATGAGTCATATCTAATATCATTACCCTTTGGGCTCCTCCATAAAGGTGATTAAGAGTGCTTTTACAGCAGATGCTGAGAGACGGAACTGTCCCTGTACTGTCATTGGAGAAATTCTGATCTCCTCACTTCAGCCCTTTAATTAAACGTCTAGTAAAGCATTCTCTGCCCTCAATATCTCTCCATGTGATTACCTGTATTCATTTATACAGTATATAAAAATAACTGAGGGTTGGCTCTAGAACTGTTATTGTTACCTCTGTCAGAAGCCAGGGATGATCCTGAACCAGACGCTGCCAGTCGGTTTCTGCCGTCACATTGGCATAGCGGAACCGGTTCTGTACAGTGGCTGTTGTGCAAATGTGCTTGTAGAGGAACTCCTTCCCCGTCTGCTCTGAGATGGCTTTCGCTGACATGGTGCTAGATCACACAAATCACTGCAGAAAAAGAGAGACAGTGACGTTCTATTACCATAGGCCATAGGAGACCTCAGATGAAAGAATGAAGGACAGCATTATACATTTTTACAGGTGTGTGCAAAATCTTAATAAAAATAAATAGGAGTCGTGTTTTATGTTGTCCATTTTTAAAACATCCTGACAGTCTCACAGCTCGAAAGGCCACATAAAGCTGATTTACAACTCACTGATATATTCTCAAAATGCAAATTGGTGGAATGCTATATACGGGCTGTATAAACAATAAAAAGGTCAAATGAAAGAACATGTAGTCAAGTTTTTTCATCTCTTTTTCTTTTTTGTTTAAAGACATCAGCATTAGCACAGACATCAGTGAATTACTGCTAACTGGCGAATTAATGTTTACAAATCTGCACAACCAATCATTTACCCTCGGCTTATTACATTTGTCCTTTAGTTTACCCCTTGTCTCCTTGCCGTTACTTGAATCAGGGAAGGCGGCTAAAAATAGAGTCGATGCTTTGATTTGATTAGCACTAGACTTTGTGCTCTGCTAGAGGCCAATGACTCTTCTAGTCTGATTGATAAATGACATATGTGACCAGCAGTGCTCAGCCGTGGTCACGTGACACGTCTGAATATATTTATTTCATAACAACACAATCAAACTTATAAAACTTCCACAATCCCAAAAACTGTATGAAGGAATAAAAGCAGTCTTCATATCCATCAACAAGACCTGCTCCTATACAGCACACGAGTGCTTTTGTGACTGACAGGCTGAGGCCTCACTCTGAGCCGTGTCGGGATGTGCAATACAAGTGAAGTACCGTGCTGTCAGAGGGGTCACTGAACAACCTTATAAACCAGCCTTCAAAGAATAGAGAGAAACCTGAATGCAAAAGAAGATATTTTGAAGAATGTTGTTAACTGGCCACCATTCACTTCAATTGGTTTTGTGTCAATGCAATTGAAGTGAATGGGGGCCAGCGCTGTTCGGTTACCAAATTTCATCAAAATATCTTCCTTTGTGTTCTGTGGAAGAAAGTAAGTCACACATGTTTGAAATGACAAGACGGTAAACAAATAAATGACAGAATTTATGGGTGAATCATCATTTTAAATTAGACTAGCATTAAGGGGCGGTTTCCCGGACAGGGATTATTTTAAATCACGACTAGGCCTTAGTTAAATTAGGATACTTAAGTCATTGTAAAAACATAATTTACAAAAAAAAACATTACTGTGTGCACTGTAACTATGCTGATATATTTTAAGATGTGTCAGTGTAAGTTGTTTTTGATCAAGACACCTCTGATGTTTAAATTAGTCTAGGACTAGGTTTAAGACTTGTCCGGGAAACTGCCCCTTAGTGACCACGTTTACATGGACAACAATAATCCGATATTAACACGATTAAGACAATACTCTGATTAAGAATGGACCATGCAAACAGAGCTTTTTGTTTAGCTTAATCCGTCTAAACTCATAATCGTAGTAAGCACAAATCGAATTAAGACCGGTGGAGTACTCCTATTTTAGTCGCATTATCGAAGTGCGGTATAGACATGTAACTGTTACACAGCTTAATCGCACTATACGCCCTTTTCACATGACGTCACGCATCTTCCGTTCTGCCACGAAGCAGTGTATCATTTCTTCCGTTAGCACTCCAGTTCATAAGGTGGCGGTAATGCACCTATAAACTGGTTTGCCAACCGCCAGTAAAACTCAAGAAGAAGAAGTTACTTCCGCTAGCGCCTCAGAATGGAGTTTACCAGGTGGGTAGTAACGCGCTACATTTACTTCGTTACATTTACTTGAGTAACATTTTGGAAAATATGTACTTTTTAAGTAAAATTAAAAGTGTGTAATTTTACTCTTACTTGAGTAAATTTGTAATCGAAAATCTGTACTTTTACTTCGTTACATAACTTACATTGCGTGACGTTCCTTCGTTCCTTCATTTTAAAATATGATTTTTAAAACGCGTTGTTTATTTCAAGGTTGTCGTCTCTTTTTACGGGCATTCCCGAGTGATCGATTCTTTTGAGTCGATTCTTTTGAAAGCATTAATTGAACAATGGGCAAAACCACTTGAATAGGCTAATGAATCAGTTCAAATGATTTGTTCAGTTCGCAGCACGATCTGAATCATCTGAAGCAGGATTACGCACTCCTCGTAGCGCGAAATTTAAGAACACGCAGAACACAAAGAGCGTTGGATGAAGTGGATATGAATCTATATCTATACAATCAAAACTGCAAATGTGTCATATTGTTTGCCAGCAATGATAAATGCCCGCCATATGCGCGCACCCGCGCGACCTGTTCGTCAGACACCGCAACATGCGCGTTACCTGTCAGACACAGAGACGCGGGCTTGCAGAAATATACATTTGAAGAACAGAAGGAAGAAAACGTGTTGATGGGCGTGTGGTTCACTGTTTACTGTTTGTTTACAAGTAAGAGCGTTTCACAACACACACGTGACACAACACGAGAAAACATGAGCTTTGTTCAAAAATGTGTATTTCATTTAAGAGAGCACTGCAGATGATCTAGATCATCTTAGGAAATGCTCTGAGTTTAGTTCATGCTTTAGTTTGACATGGTCTATTATTCTAAATAAGTTGTGTAAACTACATTGACATCAGGACTAGATGAAATTTACAGAAATGCTTGTCTCTTCTGTGTTTGTCTATTCTTTAGAATGTCTCTCTAGTATATTGCAAAGATATCTGCTTATGATAATTAAAAATATTGATTAAAATGTAATATTAAAATATTGGCGTTAATATTAATTTTATGTAGTAGACCTATATAATCAGATACAAAGTAACTAAGTAACTAGCTACTTGAGTAGTTTTTTCATTGCATACTTTTTTACTTTTACTCAAGTAAAAGTAAAAGTCACTATTAAAATTTACTTGAGTAACAATTTCTCTAGTTACTTGTACTTTTACTTGAGTAAAGATTTTGGCTACTCTACCCACCTCTGGTGGCTTGCACATCTGCCACAAATACGTCTAGATGATGTACAACGTCTTGCAGACAAATTTTCGCTAACGACAAGATCAAAGCTAGAGAAAGGATACAAATTCTTCGTTGAACAGTACCTGTTTGATTATGAAGGTAAGTGTTTTGTTTTCTTTTTGTGTTAGTGAAGGTGCTAGGATAAGTACTTGAATACGTGTTCTGTCCATTTTTTTCTCACTGTTGTTAAATTCCAGCGCGACGGCAAAACGGAAGTTCTTCTTCTTTTTCTTCTTGTTTGTTGCAAGACGGATGTTATGATACACTGCTTTGCAAAAAGGCGGAAGTTAAGTAACGTCATTGTGAAAAGGGCGTATTACCGGCATGTAGGAACTTTCGCGGCACTTTGCGACAGGTTACACATAGGGATGCACCAGCTCATGTACTCGTACTCGTAATGACACACCGATACCAAAGGCCGATACCTCACGTGACATACATAGAGCCCTATGATTTCCGCAATGCGGAAAACGCGGACGGAATCGAGGAATCCAGGCATTTCCTAACAAGAAATTAGCGCTTACCAGCTAACGTAACAGTTAACGAAATATTCAGATACTGTTTAAATATGTATTCTGCTTGTTTTGCGTTACCGTGTGTGAAAGAGTGGTGCGGTTGCGTGTACTGAACGCATTGTGCTTGTGGAGCTCTCAGCGCTAGCGTTTCACTGCACGAGGACACGAACACATAAACAAACACCATTTGCGGCGATCCGTCAAAATAAAAGTCCGGTTGACTTGAACAAGTTATAATACACTCACATTTTACCACACCACCCCCCTTATTTTTTTTAAATAATTTGACCACAGAGTATATTGTTTACTTTAGTAAACTGAAGTAAACGTGCTAGTAAAATTGTGCTACTTATCATAAAAAATGGAACTTGATTAAAAAAAAGTACTTAAATTTAAGTAGACCTAAAAACAAAAGAAAAAAGAAAATGTACCAGTAAGATACTGGTTTATTAACATTATTGTACATTATACAGGCATCGGTTATAGGTATCGGCGAGTACCAGAAAAAAATATCGGTAATCATACTTTAAAAAATGGTATCGGTGCATCCCTAGTTACACACATGCACGGCAGTGGACAGCCATTTCGTTTTACGGCAAACAACATGGCTTCAAGCAAGAAAGCACATTTTTGGTCCGAATGGGAAACAAGAAAGAAACACCAAAAACTGTATGTGGTACCATGGCGAAGACGAACTGTTTGTTGATACATAAAATTATGGAGGGAACGTCGAACAGCGTCACTTAGGGACGTAATGACGTATGCCATTAATTGAACTATGTAGTGTAACATGTAAAACGGGAACATTGAAGGTATATTCTTAAAGCAACTCATGTAAACACCTTCATCATAATATTATTTTACTCAGAATAAGGCAAATAATTTTATTACTGACGTCCATGTAAACGTGGTCAGTGTCTAAAATGCCTTAGTGTTTCCCCCCATTTTCCTTCTCTAATTAAAATTGATGTGGAACGGTGTGTGGACACGTACAGAATATTCACCCGAGCAATTTACTAATGAACAGAGAGGACGGCTCCAACCCCCAAACCCTTCCTCCACATTTTCTATTCACCTTAAGATTTTTTCAGTTTTCTATTGAATACATTTTTGTTTAAGCTAAAATAATTTGACTGTTTCATGAAAGGTGGCCAAACTAACCACGTACTAAGGTGGGGTGTTGTCACCAGCATTCTTTAGGCATATTGCATTGTTTTAACAAAAGGCAAGCTCCTTTTGAACTTAGGCCATTTAAAACTGTTTGCTGAAAGAAAGCAATACTTGAGCATCCAGTTCAGCAGAACCAGAAAATCATATAAGTATAGAAAAAACACTGTAAATACAAACTAGAACACAAAGATGTTTTCTACACTTAGCACTGTCTGAGTTTTATTCCAAATTAAATGTATAAAGTTGAGACTCGCAGCCAAACTCCCATTCTCCGTCACACACTTTATCATTCAACATGTAGACATCTACAATTCACATCTCACTGATCTTCAGCATCACAGCAAACATTCACACAAAAAAGATGAGTCACTGATTAGGCTCCAATGGTCTTACATGCCAGCAGGACGAAACACTGATGCAACACTATAATAGACATATAACTGGACTTGTGAAATCAGCAATAAAGCCAAATAGAGATAATAGTACATCTACTAAAATAAACAGATATTCAAAGTGCAGAATAAATGCATCATAAAGCATTTTAAGTGGTTACACGCATATCCACAATTTCCATTTTTAACCTCAATTACACAACAGTTTATTTTCATCCTTTAATCTGATACGGGCCATTTCAAGAGTGCAAATATTTAGTAATACAGCACTGAGACAGTTCACGGTTTGGTTAACTTAATCTAAAATCTAAAGACTAAAATCACATTCATCCTCGTATTGAGTATGACAGCTGTTTAGTTTGTGTGATGGCGATCTTTCAAATTAGATAGTTAAACAGTTCTCCATCACACTTAATGGCCTGTGTAGACATCTACATTTGCATCCCAGTCCTTACAAAACATAATATGGGGTAAACTAAACGTATCTTGGTTTATCCACTAACGTCATAAAAAAAAACTAAAACCACAAAAGCTTTAAAAGACTTTAAAAATGAATAATAATTCATTATACTTTTACAGTGGTAACAATAGCTAGTAGCATTTGTCTAGTAGCCAAAGACAAATGATGGGGGAAGAACAAGGTGGTTTGTGAACACTAACAAGGGACGGTCATTTCATTTTTTCGATTACGGAGAGCACTGCTTAGTGTTTTAGTATTGATCTTACTGCCATACAAAGCGACAACCCTGATCTCAGGACAGTACACACGAGCGGCTGGTACAATGGTTTGCGTCACAACAGTGAAACAGCTGATTTATTTCTGCGTTTCCCTGACTCCCATAAGAGTAGCAGTATTTGAGCATGAGAGCATCCATCACTTCAGACTGATGCTGTGATGGGCGGGGTCCAAACTAAACATATCGATCTTATAACACTGTGTGCAAGAAAGCAACACATTTATCGGGCACATCGACTGCTTCAATCTTTCCGTTTCCTTTCTCTGATGATGCTGATATGATAACACCAGCTGTAAAGGACACGATGGTCCCAAAATCGCTATTAGCCTCATATCCCACTAAAGTTTAGGAAGCGCAGGGTGATGACGTCATACATGCTGATCTCCATCCTTATTGATTATGCTGGTTTATTTAAAAATCAGCACCAAATTACTTTCATATTAATATCCATCATCTTTCATTTAACGTGATTTGAGTCTAGTAGTTAGTCACATTAAAAACTGAATCTAAAGCTGTTTTGTAGTGAAAGATGCAGAATAATAATAAAATGCTTTGCCTCAACAAAGCAACAACAAACAACAGGAAAGCACCAAGAAATGCAAATGTTATAATAAAATATTAAATTCATGCGTTTTCTTGCTGTGTTTTGTTTTTTAAAACGTAAACATGCACCTTAATGTTACACTTCCGTATACGTGAAAGGTGTTAAGTTAAACAGAACCAGTCATTCGTTCACATCGTATGTAACGTTAAGGACCGGTAGAACCTGTCTCCATGCAAGAGATCTGTCACGGGCAACCGATTTAATAATTAAAAGAACAATTAATAACAACATGTTTACACAATCTACGTCACGATTCGTTAACGTACATACAACAAAAGAGTAATGTACTTTTCATATGTTTTCTTAATACGCGCAATGCTAAACTGACTACCGTAACCCGAGAGACTGTTCAGAATTTTCTTTAATTCACTCTTTATTTAGTAACGTTACTAATAAACTGAACGTCACAAAGGGTGCTTACCAGTGTATGAAGTGATTCAGAAGAACGAGTATTCTTCTCTCACAAGCCGCTTTCAATGTGTTGACAGCTGAGATGTGGTTGCGAGAGACACTTTTTCCTCCACGCAGCGTGCTCGTTCACTATATTGACTAATTTTTGCGGTCGTTCCTGTTTTCTCTGCGTCGACATCTGACGATGGCCTTGGCTGATCTCTTCCATCTCTGATTGGCTCTCGCCATCCGATGTTTTTCGTGACCACGCCTACTCCAACGGTGGACGATTCATCGCATTAGAGTTTGATTGGTTCGTTTCGTTGGTTTGGCCAATCAGACGGCACCTTTAGACTGTTTCTAGTCCGTTTATAAACGAAAATATCGTCCCATAATAAAGTACAGAGACTGACCTGAATGTGCTATGTGGACCTAGTTTTGAAAGCGTTGATTTCTAAAAATGAATTGCTACAATCTTTGTACAATGTTGCCAGACAAGTAAACAATCAGAGATAATAATTACATCACAGTGCACTTACCATACTTCAATTGTAGTAGGCCTATACAAATCTAATATACATGTTTTCTTTATTCAATGGCGTTATAACCTAAAAACAAGAAAAGACAAGCCTAAAACAAATTATAAGCAGCAACCCTTTTCATAAAATAAGATTTACATCTGCAAGCAAAGACAGAAAGATTAATCAGTCATACCCAAATTCAAAGGCTTTCTAAACAAGGTTATTCTCTCCCTCCGGTGCAAGAGTTCTTTTGCACAAGACATTTAAAATTAAATTAGCGCTTTACAATCTAGCCAGATAAAATCAGAGGGATGTTACATGCTTTCTGTCTCTCGCTTATGAAATATCATGCGGATGGAAGTCTTGGCCTTTGAAAAGGGCATTGCAGCTCTGTCTATTGCTAATGCACTGGCTGGCTCCTCTATCCACAGCAGCATCAGTTAATGGGTGTAGGGAACTGCAGCCAAGAGACATGACTCAACCTGAATTTAGAAAAAAGACAGTATAGGCTTCAAACAGAAGCACTGGCATCGTTCCACTGATAACTAAATGAGACCAGTAGTTGAAGTGTAGGCCATAGGGACATTTTTTCAGTTAATGGTAAAAAAGCAAGAACATTTATGTATAGTGTAAAACATTATGAAATATTTAATTTACAACACAAGCTTCCATACACTCCCTTAAGCACATGTGAAAGTATGAGATTTCATCATCTTGGCTCAAAATGATTGCCTGAAAACATTAAAGCAAGGTGACACAAACGCAGTTCACCTTCAACATGAAAATTCTGTCATCATTTACATTTACACATGTCCTCTTGTCTTTTCAAACCTGTATGACTTGTCTTGACTGATTCTTCTGCAGAACATAAAAGAAGATATTTTGAAGAATGTTGTTAACAGCGACTCATTCGCTTGTGTTCTGTAGAAGAAATAAAGTCATACAGGTTTGAAATGACAAGAGAACATGAAGGCTAAATGATGACAGAATTTTCATTTTGAAGGTGAACTACTCCTTTAACATGCCACAGTCTGCTCTTGTCAAAGACTGATAAATGTTTTTGGGAGTATATTTAACTGAGACTCAAGCAAAATACAAAAATCTTCATTGCTTAGTCATTTCCGATATCAGTAGACGGGTTGAAAAACGATTTCACAATTGTTAGTGGTGACAGTCGCCCCCTTCTGGCCAAGAGGAACAATGATTCAAGCATCCTTGAGTGCCTGGGAATAGTTCACCCACAAATAAAAACTCTGGCATCATTTACTCACCCTCAAGTTGTTACAAACCTGCATAAATGTATTTGTTCTGTTGAACACAAAAGAAGATATTTTAAAGAATGTGGGGAAACTACACAGTTTTACTTTCTGTAAATAAGAAAACAGGAAAGAGCCAAGAAATCAATGATCTGTAGTTAAACTCTTAGATTGTGAATGTTTTCACATTAGGAGTAAGCATGCAATCACCTATTTGAAACTAATGTGATTACTCCCCTACCGGATGAATAAATTCAAAAGTGTGAAAAAAAATCAACTCGACACTCCAAAAAAAATAAACACAAAAGACATGGTCATCAGAGCCAAGCACATTCTTTATTAAGTGTACAAAAACAAATGAAAAACATGGCAAGTGCAAAAATATAGCGCCTTGATATCAGAGACCCAAGATAAGCATGGCTTCAGCCATCTACAAAGCTACAGATAAGGAAGGCACCAGATCGATGCTTGTCACAGTATTTAGAGCGCACATTTTGCAGAACTGATATGAAAGAGAGAGAGTAAATGTACTAGCGCATGTGAATACACTTGTTTTATGAAGGAGCTGATTGTATCAACTAATCCACTAATCTAATCAGAAATATGGGCTACACTGGTTTGACAACACTGTAAATTGGAAGAAAGCTCAGAGAGAGAACATTCAGACACAAAACCATCCCACAGAATGTATGCAGCATTATTTGATTAGAAAAAAACCTTGGTGAATTTTATGTGATTGCAAAGAAGAAAACAATGTAAAAATGTTGGCATGCACGCACAGACTCGGAAAAGACAATCAGAACAGACAATATCAGTGATTCGAGATAACAACGGTGCAGCGTGTATTTTTTATTTTTCATCGTACCAGCCCCACAAAAGCAGAAGAGAGTGGGGGACAGTGAAAAATAACACGCTAAACTAACAGAGTCACACTCTAAACCCTAGCAAAGTCCCTTTGATGAACAATCAAAACTACCGATTGTTTTTCCTCAGAGTTAGAAGATCTAAAAGGTGTCTAAATCTTCTAATATTACAAAGAAAGTCTCAAACCGAGTCTGAATACAAGAATCGACTACAAGCAGTTTATTTAAACCAGCAAAGTTGTGCTAAATCTAAGTGCTCTATAATAATGTCAAGTGTAGGGAAGACCATTCGTGAATGCACTTGTGTAAAGGGAACACGGGGATGGTGTGGTGGCCAAAGCCACATGAACTAGCACCTAACGCAGAGTGAATCCAGCAAAGTGATCCGTAACCTTAAGGCAGATACAAAGGCCTCTGAGCTCGTGTTGCCAGGCAAAGGAAAAGGCACCAGCAGGCTGCTTTGGAACGTCTGGTGTCACACCGCTGGCCAAATCATCTCAAGCCATCCCCGTGCATACACTAAAGCTGCAAAACCCACACGCATTTCACCTACACGCATGCAAAAATTGACATCATTCACAGCTAGGGCCCTCAGGAAATGTCTCTTCCTCTTCCCCTCTCTTCTCTTCTCTTCGCTTCGCTCACAGAATGGTACACTTTTTCTTCTTCTTGTCTCCGTCCTTTTTGCCCTGGTCATTGGTAGGTTTGTCTTCGGAGAAGCTAGAGAATTTGGTGTCTGCTGTAATTGCTTCCCTCAGGGCGAGGAACCAACGGCCCTCACCGAGGTAAGACAATGTACCCAGCTCCATCTCAACTTGGGTGCCCTCCTTACCCTCTTTCTGCAGAGCCAGGATCTCCAGCAGATCGATACCGGTCTGAACGGCTTCCACACCTGCTGAGCAGCCTAACGTGACGTGGGCGCGGCTGCCGGCTGGGAGAGCCTCAATGCTGGGCAGAAGGGCTTCGGGAGCCCCGGTTTTGTCTCCCCCTTCAGGCCACAGCTTCATCTGCGTTTCGGTCAATGCCACACGCGCCCCAAACGTGCGAGGGGTCACTATGAGAGCAGTGACGGAAATCTCATCAGACTTATCGAAAGAATCTTTGACCACCTAGGGGAAATAAAATAAAAGCAAATGTAGGGATGTACAATTTATCAGAATTGGACGATATTAGCGTTTCGCCATCTGTTTAAATTGGTCAACCATCCAAGCAAATAATATAATAAAAGTCTTTAAAAATAAGTCTGCCAAATGTGAAAGAAAATAATGTGTATGATTTAAAAAATGAGGAAAACAGACCTGTAGCTCTGCATATTCCTCTGCCCCCTCAGCCTTGCCGTAGTCACAAAACTTTGTAGTGCAATGGAGAGGAGCTGTAGTCTGAAAGTACTGCTCAAGATCAACTTCTTTCTCTGCCTCGCCAGTAACTAGAAAAAAACAAATAAACATTGTATTTACAAAAACACAAACACTGTAGACAAGCATGCGTTTACACAGTCCACTCACATTCACTGATGTGTTGTTTGAAGGCGTCCAGAGTGTCCAGTGTCTTGAGAAAGTCCATGGTGGCACACTTTATCCGCTCCTCTTCCTCTGGAAGCAGAAACCAGCCAAAGAACAGAGGCAGCCCTTGTTCTTTCTGCTCAATCTCTGCCTCTTTTGGAACCTCAGCTTCAGCTCCCTCTGATGCTTGTACCTTTTCTTCCTCTTTCTTCGTCTCCCCACCTTTATCAAGCTCTTCATCCACAGCAGCGGGTTTGGATTGTGCCTCTTTAGCAGGCTCCTCCTTTTGCTTAGCTTCCACCTCTTTCACGGCTTCTTCCTCCTGTTTCTCAGGTTCAGAATTCACTTGTGGTTCTGCATTAGATACCTGCTTTTCTGGCTCGGGTGATTTCGGTGCAGATTCTTCCACCTCAGGTTTCCCAGCAGCTGGAGTTTTCTCTGGAGCCACTTCAAGTTTCACTTCAGATTCTGTCACTTTGTCCTTTTCTGGCACGTCTGCAGCACAATGCTCTATCGCTGGGGTCTTCTCTGGCGCCTCCTGCTCAGGGGCTGTTTCTAAAGGTGCCGCAGCCATTTCTTCAGATTTAGGCTCCTCTTTCTTTTGCTCTGTCGCCACTTCCTGTGTCTCAGCAACAGCCGCTGGAACTTCCTGATTCTGTTCGGCTTCCATTGCTATACAGCAGGCTGTTTCTGAAAAACAAACCAATTCAAGAGTGAGAGTCTGAATGCATTTTATAAGAGACTTCCGCCAGTTTTAAAACTAAACCTTTCATGCCATGTCAACTTTGTGTATAAAAAATAAAGATGCAATTTTCAACTATCAAGATATCAATTATCAACATATTAGATAAAAATGCTAAAAACATTTTAGTATATTAAAAAAACAAACATTTTTTAAAAAGACTGATCGAAAAAGACTTATTCGTCAGGTGAAATTGTAATAGCGCAATTTGAAGCTGCATTGAAACTGTATGACCATCAACACAATAGTCACTGTTGAACTGCATTATATGGGGAAAAAATGATTGAATGTTAATTTATTTTGGGAAAAAAGACAGGCCTTGTTTTGACAGTGGGGTGAGTGAATAATTCAGAAATGTTTCTTTTTTTTGGTGAAGTAATCTTTTAAATTACAGACTGCTCCAGTCCATTTAAAGTAAATATAGTTTCAAAGAAGCTGATTTGCATGTCTATTACAGAAGGCAAAGCAAGCAACACCTTAAGCATACGTCAGTTCGAAAAACATTTCCACTTCGGCTGTTGAAAATGTAAAAAATACCCACAATACTTACAAGGAATTTTTTTTACAGTCCACAGCTGCATATTTCACTTTCACTCTAATTTAAAAACCACTGCTCCGTTTAAACCAATAGAGACCTAAATTCATGTGAAATAAAATGCCACTGTGCAATCCCAGAGAAATCTGAGAAGCCATTTATCTGCCAATGTAAGAGCGGTTTCTCTCTGGCTCACACATTACTCCCTTATTTTTAGTGGTCAAGCCCCAAAGCGACAAAGACTCCTATTGTATCTATTAGTAACCCAAAGAAAATCGGCATAACTCATGACTTCAAGATCTTCTGATATAGTATCTTTCAGATTTCCTAACGATAAGCAGAAGCTGTTTAAATAAATGTTAGGAGTCATAAGATGTGTCTTGTAAATAATACGATGTCAAAGGCAATGCATTTATTGCGAAACCAACTACACGCTGTCATCTCTTCATCGACCCACCTCTGTTCCCCATTTTAACAGCACTATGCAAATCTTTACAGCTTAATCAAATAAAAAAAAGACTTCACATCACAGAGGCAAAAGAATTCAGGTTACAATTTAACCACATGGGTTAAAAAGTGACCTAACCAATAACCATATGAAAAATAACAACACTAAATAACAAAATTCACTGCTCAGTAATTTGATTTCAGAATAACAAGCACGGTACTCATTTAAACTTGGAGACAGTCCAGACTCTTGAAAAAGTGTGAAAAAGCAGAAGTGGAGCTCAGCAGGAAGGTCAATAACAGTAGTCGTGGGACAGCAGCACCTGCACATCATTTGGGCCACTTCTTCGAGGCTCTGTCTCAAAGCCATGGCAGCTGCCTACCTAGGCAGCATTTATGCATCGTGCAGAATCTTAAGAATCAAACTCGTTTCGAGTCGGGTCAACACCTCTCTAGGTAGGCAGCCCATTAGGTTTTGGGATGTAACGTTGGCCTTTGTATGACCAAATAAGATTCGGACACGCCATCTAATCTATGAAGACAAAGGAAACCCAAAACGAGCAATGTATTCACTCTGACAGCGATAACAGTGAAGAGCTATAATAAAGCAGAAGCTGCGATGGGCCGCATTTTTTACACGCGTACTTTATTTAAATACATTATATACACAAATTCAGTAAAATTCTAAGCGCTGATGTAACGTAAACTGAAATGGGGCCTTGTAACAACGGATATAAAAACGCTCGAGCCCGTGAAGTCCGTTGAAAATCGTCTGATCGTGAACTCCGTTAATTACGGCTAACAATGCAAAGGCAGGGATCCGGGGAGTGGCAGTGCCCAGCCACGCTGCATGCAGACAAAACAAATCAGCGTGGCAATGCCATGCATAGCGGGGAAAGGAAACACATACCAGAAATACAACCGTTTATGTTCAAAATAAATATTTTTTCTCGTAAAGTCAGATCAAGATTATTCGCACAACCAAACCTATTGATTCTAAACGTGCTTTACAAGATTAAAAGTATTAAAGGAAAAAACTCACAATGTGAATGAAACTTACTTGGTTACAACGTTAGCAGATGTTTGTAAAGCTGTCACCGATCGGGGCTGAGGTTCAAACAGACGTCCAGCCAAATTCCACGTTTCTCCTGAGCTGCGCAGAAACCCCGCCTGACCGAGCAGTGAGCACTAGCAGTAATCAGGAAACAAAACGGAAACCACTGGCACTTGAACACGCTCACTGCGTGCACGAGTGCGCGGGCACTGAAGGGAGAAGGGAGAGGCAGACAGTACAGAACCGAGGCAAATTTTAAGCGCGCTCCCGTTACTCGTTGTGCACGTCAGACACCGGAATGTGACCACACTATAACGTTAACCCGTGTGGCTGGATGATAATAGTTACAAAAGTTCCTACATTATGGCAGTAATTACTTTGTTACTTAAAAATACATATTTAAAAAATCTGTATTTTTAAATCAGGAAGACCTGGTAACAAACACATAGGCCTAATGAATTGTTTTCAACATGATTGGGATGCATTACAGGAATACGTGCAGAGTTATCAAAATGATTGACTCCACTAAAATAAAATAAAAAACAGTTTTGAATAGACTGTGATGCCAGATTAAATTGAAGATTTTAATACTTCACACAAATGGACGTCTCTGTCATGTTTTAAAGGATACATGAAAATAAACAAATTATTCATTGCTAAAGTATAAAATAGAGGATCTGTAGAACCCCTTTATTTTTCTGATTATATTTTTACAGGTCTGTTTTATAAGAGCATACCAAGACAGATTTTTAACAGCTGCAGTAAGCAGGTTGTATCTTGTTGGTATCTGTGAGGCACACGTGAAGTGTATGGGGGGTTTTTATGCATCCTGAGACATTGCACTAACAAGTTCTACAGATAAAATTAACTGTTTCAGAGTATCTGCTTAGAGTTCAGCTCAAATGCAGGTTTACTGCAGCTGTTTTCTCACATTTACTGGTGGTGAGTTTGTGTAATTGGCAAATACAACCCACACAAACACACTGTGACACACAAATTGGCAGTTCTTCGTGGTTACATAACCTGTCACGACACATACTGGTGTCGAATTTTGTTCCTAATTTGACCGATTGTTACTTTATAATCTATAACTTTAAAATGTGTGTAAATCTAACTGAAGATGAACGTATGCGGGATATTGTTTTTGAATCCATGTTTGGATTATAAATTATACTTCTCTATATCAACACAAGGCCTGCTGTGTTCACAGCGTGTGTGTTTATTGCAAAACATTAAACGGTGTCAGGGCAACATCCTTTGTACACTGGCATCACAAATATCAAGCATAATTTGTTTTAACTCCTGTGACAGTTTATTTATGTAAAACTATGCAAAACATTTATATTGAAACTCCTTAAAGGTAAAGTGTAACTTTATTAGCAAGATACTTTCTGCTATCTCAACGCAGTAACAAAATAAGACACACGTGGGTTTACCTTCAGCAAAAGTGTAAACATTGTGGCTATGTTCAAATTAGCCAAACAACATGTCACCATCCAGTTCAACAAATAAGTTTGGGGTGGAAACAATATGCTTTTATAGTTAACTAAAAGTAAGGCCAAATCACAAAAGGCATCACACTTCTTACAAGCGGAATTATTTTGAGGGTACATATCATCTTGAATATATATATTCACAGTTAGTATAACACTTCCTTCCTCTAACACACTTTCTGATCAGGTCATGAGAAGGCGGTAGGGGGTGTGGGCCAAAGTTATATATTTATATAAGTTATATAAATATTTTTTATTTTTGCTAATCACCTTGATGCCGCGGAAGTCACACAAATGACACAATTCACCTTTCAACAGTGATAACCAACTTGGATCCAACACAAAATTCCTTAAGCAGACTGGCTGGATATACAGTATGTGTGCTAGTAAGTATGCATTAGTCCTGACTTGTCTTGGGAGTGAATTTATTTGATTGTAGCCTTATTATTCAGTGGGGTTTCTCGTCTTAATGAGCCATTTTAAGTCTTGCCTCCCGGAGAGCCTGCAGGGCCAGAAATTGAGGAATTGATTAAAGTGAATCAATATAATATCACATGAGGCACACAAGGACATAAGACATCTGATGAAAGAAAGGAAACGCCCAGGAATCAAGTGGCAGACAGAGAAATTAAAATAATAAATAGATGAATGTTTTGCTCAGGCATCTACACAGAAACAACAGCATACATCACATATTTTAGAAACTAATTATATTGCAGTTTAAACAAAACTACAGAAAGCAAGAGGCAGAAGAATAGTGAGATAGATATTAAGAGGGATGAACAGGAATGTCTGTGTTGACCTTCTGGATGGCTTCTCTGGCAGAGTCATCCTGCAGCAGTTTTGCCCGGTCTAGTGCCTTCTCGAAGTTTACAACACTAGCCTTGTAATTACCCAGCTTTACTGTGAGAGAGAGAGAGATATATTCCCAAATGATCTAATCGTAGAGTGCAGCATAGATCAGATTTACAAAATGAACGCATCAACTCTTATTGATTCTGAGCATTGTGGGAAATGAGATTACTCATCGTCACGTCACAGAGTGCTTTAAACCCTTTTCTTCCTGGGTTTCTGTAGTTTCTAGTGTAGTTCAAACTCACATTCTGCCTGTGCCACGAGCACACTCGCGTTGAGCTGCCATTTCTCATCGCCGATGTCATCAGCGGCCTCAAAAGAGTGCAATCCATAGCATCTCGCCTCAGTGTAACGCTTCAGCTCCAGGTAACAGCGGCCGATCTCATGAAACAACCAGGCTTTCTCCAATCCACCACACGCTAGAGGTACCTTCTTCTCCCAGCTACATGCACACATACATAAACAGGCACATACATTATACCCAATGACCATTACAATAAGACCATTAAAAATTAATTAACATAAGATGTACTTACACCTCTATGGCCTGCTCAAACTTGCCAATGCGTGCGTATACACGCCCGATGTTGTCCAGAGCTCTGGATTTGCTGTCCGTCAGGTCGCTATAAAACAAAACACAATCCAAACACCAGGGTGTGATGTATGGATGTTATTAACAAATAAAAAATGCCAGACATGCTTATTTCCTGCTCTCAATGGTATCTCACCCTTGCCTTGCCAGCTCCAGGTCCTTCTTATGATGATTCAAAGCCTTGTCCATATTCCCAAGATCCATCAGGGCATTGCCTGAATGAAGCATGAGAGAGAGAGAGAGAGAGAGAGAGAGAGAGAGAGAGAGAGAGAGATGGAAAGACATTAAGTTTATAATTTGCAACTGTAGTTATAGGTTAAATGATATTTTATGCAATAGGAAGATCTGATTCAAGATCAGTTTACCAATGCAGCTGTGCAGATTCCCAAGCACTTCTCTTTTATTGGGCAGGACCTCTTCTGACCACCCGTGCACTGCCTTTAATACCTCACGGGACTTTTTCAGGCTCTTCTCTGGATTGCCTGCACTTAAGCCTATGAACAATTCCATTTAAATACCAACAATTATGATCATAATTCTGCCTCTACAGGTTGTTCCGGATTCACTTTTTTTCTATAATAAGAGTACAATGTGTCACTTGAGATGAGAAATGTTTGATACATGCGGTTAATATCCATATATTGTTTGCATGTATAAACAGTATCATGCTAAATGTTTCAGGAACTTTAAGCTATGAACTTTGACCTCTCTAAGACTCTGTGAGGGTTCACCTGCATCGATCTCCTCCAGGCTGGCAAGGACATAGTAGGTGGGGTCCGAGGGGGGCTTGTGCAGGGCACTGTTCCATTGTTGCTGCATCAGTTTTCTCTCCCGCTGGCGTGCGTAGATGGGCTTCTGCTGCCTCCAGAACTCCGTCCGGGTGTCCAGATATGAGATACAACCTTCGATCAGATCCTGCACGTGCTCTCCAGTGCGTATCTTACCTTTAATGAGATCTATATGGGAACAGACAACAATACACTGTGAATATACATCAAAACATACGCAAATTAGCATCTTAATTTTGATCTGAAATATCTTTTTTTTTTGAAGACACACACCCTCATCCTGGAGAAGTTTTTCTAAGTATTCTTTGTCGCTGTACAGCTCTCCCAAAAGCTGCTTGGTTGTTTTTTCACTTTTGGCTATTTTCCAGCCATGCGGTTTGGGTTCCTTCTTACGAGGATTAATCTGATGTATGGGATGAACCTTTAGGAGCATATCAAACAAACAAATACACATTATTAACTATATATATTTACCTAACTGAACACAGCAGTCAAAATGGTGGGGTAAGAGAGACCCAACTCACCCCATTATGCTTGTCTCCTTTAGTCTGTAGCTTCACAGAGGAAGGACCTTTTGGGTTATCGTGAGAGAGATTGTTGATGTATTTTGAAATCAAGAAGTAATTCTTAGATAAGAAAATGACTTTGCTGATTTATCAGACCTCTGCAGTTTTCGAGCATGTTGTGTGTGGTTTTTCTAAAGACTTACTGCCCACTGAATTGTAAATGGCCTCTTGAGCTTTCTGGATTCCCAGCCTGAACTCTTGCAGATCTGGTCGTAACTTATGGCCTCTGTGATAGTAGACCAAAGCAAACTCAAAATCACCCATAGTATACAGGGCCACTGCCTTCTGATACAGACCCTGCAGGAAACACATAGTCTTAAAGGGACAGTTCACCTAACCTAAAGATGAAAACTCCTTCATCATTTATTAACGCTCATGTCTTTTCAAATCTGTATTCTTTCTTCTGCAGAACACAAAAGAATATATTGAAGAAGGTTCAACAACCAAACAATTTTGGACCCCTTTAGCTTTGTATCGTATGGACACAAAATCACTTTTTGGGAAATTATTATCTTTTGTGTTTCACAGAATAAGGGCTAATATGCATGTTTTGAACAACATGAGGGTGAATAACTGATGAGATTTTTTTTATTAAACAATCCCTTTAAGTTACCAGCCACAAAAACTATTTAATCTGATGATGGAGAGGACAGAATCCGTGAGGCAACCACAAAAAGAACCGAGCATCCACATTTTTTTTTACTAAATAATAAACGTATAGATTTCATAATAAAGGCTCTCAAGTGGCTCTCAACCTTTTTGACTTCAATATTTATAGTAAAAAAAGTTGAGATCCAGTGCCTGGCATGACTAGAAAACTATATATTCATTATAAAAACAAAGACTACATATTTTGATATTTAGTTGTTTTAACTTATTTTAGGACCCCCTGGCTGAGAAACACTGCTTTAGACCATGATAAACCTAGTACAGATCAATGTTATTGGTAACTGACAGGAATGAGAGGGCAGATTGTAATCAGACAAGGTACTATGACGCCACCTACAGGACATTTAGCTGAATGGCACCAAAAAGTATTTCAGATCTTTCGGTTAAGGTAAGGTAATATCAGATCTATATAAAAAACAGTTTTACCTTTGTATAACAGAAAAAGTAAGTCGCACCTTAAAAAAGTCTTTGTTATCTTTGAGTGAAGTCTCGGCATCTCTCAGCGCGTTCTCTGCATCGCCTAGTTTCACATAACACCTGGACCTGGCGACCAGACAGGTCTTATCATCCGGCTGCAAACTCAAAGCCTAGCGAAAAACACAGTCGACTATCACGCAGTCTGATGGACATAACGGTCTCATTTATGATGGCTGGCAATAAACCAACCATTAGATAATCGTGTTGAACAGAGCGACCCCGGTAGGTTAACTTACCGTAGAAAAGCTCTCAATGGCTTTGGCATTCTGTCCCTTATGAAACAGCTGCTCTCCTTCTGCCATATAGGTGGTGAATGAACTCTTCGGTCCTTCTCGATCACCGTTTTCGGACATTTTTGTCGTACTTTTATTCTAGAGTCTGAACCGTTCAGTACACATCGACTTTCTAGTTTAGGACCGTCCCGTCCTCTGTATCCTAGCAACGGGCCTAACAAATCCCAGAGGAACCAATGAACTGCGAGGCAATTACAGAAATGAAAATTTTCATGTATATTACTTTGAATTAGTTTAGCATTTTAAAAAATATATAAAAAATATGGCCTTTTGTCAAAATCGTTTTTGTGTATTAAAGAGATACAGGGAGTAAACATCCGGTGAAGGGGAAACAAAGAGGCTTACTTTATTTACATGGCTTTAAAAACGGTCCATAGTCAAGACTGTTCTTGCAGAGTGAGCAATGTAAGCATGGACATGTCTTTTCAATACACCGGAGAGCTTTCAAAATAAAGGTAATCCAGAACAAAGGCTCAATCATTACACGTGGCTACACAGTAAACTGTCATGCCAAATACAGCACGAGAATGTTCCATGTTCGAAGAACATTAAAGGCTTTAGTTGAAATGGTAGAGATCACCGAACATGGCTCACTGACCGCACCTGAAATTTACACACATCCATATTACACACACACTGTGGAAATTAAGCCACATATAACCAGATCAAATTAGTACTCTTAACTGAGAAATGAATTCAAGATTTTTGTCACTGGGGTTAAATCATGGGAGTGCTGATCCTGGTGTATTTAAAGATCATCCATCCGTCCAAAGCTCACGTCAGCAAATTTACAATAAATATACATATCAAAAAAGTGAATGTATCTCCGTTAAAAAAAGTCAAAGTATCAACACAAAAGAAACACTTACATTCCAGTAAAATGTACAACGCAGCGAGGGGTTGAATGGCAACATTTAACAAATGAACTTTACAGAGAAGGGTGTGGCCAACAGGTGCTCGAATGCCAAAACTCCACCCTTCTCTCGCTTAACCTTTGTATGCAGTAGTCAAACTATTCATTTGTGTGCCCGAATCAATGAAACAGAACAGGGAACAACGAACCAGCATTATTATTCTTATGAGCCTCAGCATGACGCGCTGCATTTACATAGTAATTGTTTGCTGAAGTCTTTAAGTAAATTGTTTTACAATGTTGCATAAATATAATCTGTTGAATTATTACTTTATACAGGTTTTAACAATCCACATGTCTCTAGCAGTAATCATTTCCTGTATTACTCCATGGTTTTAACCAACATGCTTTGGATACAGATGGACCAGTTTGTGATCAGTAAGCTTGAGGGATTGAGTGAGAGTAAAATGAGATCTGAGTCTTCTCAGAATGCTCAAAATACTCAGTTTTAAGAAGAAACGATGGATTTGTCGAAGACAGGTTTGCACCTTAATAAAACACTTCACCTACACTCACCCCGCCCCACCCCACCCAACAAATCATCTTATTTTGTGGTCAAGGCTTTTCAAAACAAATATATTGGCATCTTCATTTCTTTTGAATGTGGAAAAAGGGGTTAATTTTGGATGATACAGTGTTAAAAAAAAAACAGTTTTACAAGGGCCAAAACAGACACAGTGCATCATGTTTGTCTGGTACAGAATGGTTATGCCCCTGCCGTTGCTGTCTTTGTGCAAAAGCAGTAAAACAAGTCAATGGCACAGATGCAGTCGAACTGTGGGGCCGAAGGCCTGTTGCACCAGAGAGCAGGGATGAAGATGAGTAAACCGGTTTCTGGGGGATTCGGTTGTGGAACTACTGCATACATACTGGAAGTTGCCAAGTTAACCAAACTGGAAGAAGAAATTCCCAGGTCCAGATGCTGCAAGAAAGACAAAAAAGAAAAATTACACTGAAGAAATGTATTAAACATAGTAATAAAAAATGCTGTGAACTTTGTGAAGCCATGCACGTTTAAATAAGTGAGGTAATGTACAGTCAGCTCAACCTGTTATTTCGCAATAAAGGTCAGCTGACTGTACACTATCCCTTGTGCGGTGTTAATGTGAATAAAGGATGATTGAATAAAAAATAAGAATTGTTGCCTTACATGAATTACCTTCAAAGCTAAAGCCACCAGGACTTCCAAAGAATGCTTTGAAGATGTTGTTGGCATCAAGGTCTGGAAGAGACGCACAGAAAGACAGATGATTGATTACCGGATTAAAATGATTAATTAGATGTTGACTATATTTATTATTATTATCTGTACACAGGCTTACGTAGTACAAAATTACATCTGCAAACCCGAATTACAGTAAAAAACCTGTATCATCAATCTAGGCAAAGCCTTAATACAGGGTGAAATGCTGTTCTGAATGTATGAGAAACTGAATGTGTGCAGTAAACAAACCCATGTTCATGTCATCATCCTCCAGATCATGACCGCTGTCATAGCGAGATTTCTTCTTGGGGTCGGACAGCACGGTAAAGGCCTCCCCAACCTCCTTAAACTTCTTCTCCTCCTCCTTCTGCACCTCAGCACTCGCTCCGCTGTGTCGGTCTGTAAAAAGCAGACATCGTTCTAGTGAACCATGCGTCAGACACACCTATGAACTGACATGTTCGTGACATCATCGTGCATTATGTCAGCCTTCAAGATGAATGTTACGGGAATGTGAGGACATGAATCATGACTGATTCATGAACGAAAATAAGTTTTTGACTTGTCAACAAAGCCAAAAGGACAAAGCACCAAAATTACAATTTTAGAAACACTGCTGATAAACGCTATTTCTGACCTGGATGGTGCATAAGGGCACGTTTACGGTAAGCCTTCTTGATTGCATCTTCTGTGGCATTTTTATCCACCCCTAGAACTTTGTAATAATCTTTCCTCTTGCTTTTCTTCAGCTCTAACTGAGCGTTCTTCAACAGGTTCTTGTGTTCTGCAACACACCGCAGATGAAAGATTTGACACATTAAAATGTTCCAGGTTCAATATGATGTTATTAGACACAGAGATATGAATAGAATGTGTCGGGTGTATTACGCACCTTTAGTCTTTTCTGTTTGATAAACCTTCTCATAGTCTCTGACGGCCTCTTCATACTGCTCCGTGTCCATGTAACTAAGGTAACAAGCATCCCATGGTTTAACACTTCGACCAAAGACAAATGATTCTTGAATCATATGTACCGTGTGTAATGCACACTTACCACTGGGCTCTTCTCAAATAAGCCTTAATATAGGACTCGTCCAGTTTAATAGCCTTTGTACAGTCTTCAATGGCCTGATCCAGTTTATGTAACTGAAGACACATGTGAGAGAGCAAGACATCATGCAAAAGTGCCAAATGACAAAAATAAGATATTAACACATCAGTTTCAGAACTACCGCGGTTACATCCCAAACTTACTCTATACACGTACACTATGTACATCTGGTGAATAAAGTATAGGTGCAGATGTAAATAGGGATAAAACTTATCTACACTATCCACCAAATAGTGTAAGGGTAAACTCTGCTTCGTCTTCCCTATCATTACCAACACAGGAGCCCCTCAGGGAAGTACTATCTCCCCAGTTTTATTCACTCTCTATACAAATGAATGTATGGGTATATCATCTGATGTTTTCACAGTTAAATATGCAGATGATACAGCAATTGTTGGTTTGATCACTGAAGATGAAGTGGAGTATGGTAGATGTGTGGATGAGTTTGTTGATTGGAGTCAATCCAGTGTCCTTCAGTTAAACACCAGTAAAACCAACCAGATATTTGATTTCAGAACAGGCGGTGATACATACCAACATATAACTGTCAATGGTGAGCGCATTGAAGTAGTAGATGAATACAAATATTTGGGGACAGTAATTGATGCAAAATTGACATGGGGTGCAAATACAGGGGCCATTTATAAGAAAGTGCTGCAATGATTATACTGTATTTCATGCGTAAGCTTCGGCAGTTTGGTGTGGATACACATATACTGGTTCTTTTCTATCGCTCATTGTGGAGAGTATTTCGACTTCATTGCTTGGTATTTTTCATTGTCTGTAGTAAATAAAAACAAATTGAATAAGATTGTAAATATGGCAAGTAAATTGCAGGATTGCAACAACAACATGCTATGACAATATTATGTGAATCTCAGGTCGGGAGGAAAAGCCATATAATTCTCTTTATGGTGAATACGAGTTGTTACCATATGGTCGAAGATGTAGGGTACCGTTGCTACAGACTGCCCGTGCACAAAGATCTTTTATATTCTCCAGTATAGCCTTGTTAAATAAATCTCTGTGATGCCACAGGTGTCTCTGTACTCCTGTGTGATTTTGCTGTTGTGAATGGGATGTTTGGTGTTTAATGTTGGTTGTATTTGTAATGTGTTGTTATATGTTAGCCTGTAGTTGACAATTGTTGTTGTTGACTGCAGGGCAACACAGATACACGATTTTTCGAGAGGACAACTAACAATTATGTTTCTTTATCTACCATGACATAATTAAACATGAATTACTGTAAATACAGAAATCCAACATATTTGAAACCTTGCATCTAACCTTGGATCCAACAGTGGCTCGGTTGCAGTAGAGCTTAGCGTTGGTTTTAATGTTGTTTGGGTCGATGGTCAGGGCTTCAGAGTAGAGGTTATAAGCTTCTTCATAGCTGCCCTCTTTAAACGCCTTGTTCCCTTCTTCTTTCTTTGCCTTCAGAGCTTTAGCATTCTATAAAAGAGAAGCAATCAGTCAGAAAAATTAAAATTACACTGTATAAAAAAACTGAAATAAAAAAGCCTGTATAATCTATTTATATACAGAAAGTGTCAAATCTGCTAAGGGGTAGTTAACGGAAAGTCATATAAAAATGTATTGTCTTTTAAAAGGAAAAATGAAACATTTCATCAAACTTTGATTACTGCTTTTATCTTTTAAACAACTAATGCCAAGTTCACGCTACATGATTTAAAGCCCGATTTGCAAGACGTTGAGCTCGCCGACAGGTCGGGCTGTGATCGGGGGCAAAACAGCGTACGATTAATGTTTGCCAATTATGTAGTGTGAACGCGCCACTGATGCCTCGCAGACGTCAGACAAATATCTAGCATGATAAATATCTGGAGCTGTCGTCTGACTCGACATCATGTGATGTCAAGTGACGCGACGAGCCACAGCCAATGACAGCAAGCCATGGGTTGAGGTCACCAGAACTGCCCCTGTATGCTGATCCATTCTTTCACCCATATCCTTTGTTTTTTCCTTTTTCTAGGTTTTTACGAGCGGATCATCAAGCAAACAGCTTGAAGCGCAAATTTCTTTCCGACGTCCATTTTCACATAAACAATTCCCGCATTGCATGTTTTCCATTCCACTTCTCGCATTTTATCTTGACAAAATGTGGTTCGGGGACCGGATTGAGTCGCTGGGTGACAGAATTGTTCACAGCTCGTGTAGTGTGTCACATCCTGTTGCAGATCATTTACGTAGTGTGAACAGGTTAACAACTTAAAGACTCCAGACTTCACAGAGAGCAAGTCATGTTGTCTGAACAGCTCAGCGATCGGCCGACGTTTAAAGTTGTGTAATGTGAACTTTGCTTAAGATAGCGCTCAAGATCATCCAGGAAATGCATGCACTCCCTGGACCTCGGCTGCTCGTAAATGTATTGTGCGTGTTCATTTTTGACAGAAGTCGGCGTTGTAATATTCAATTTACGTTGATTTGAAAACAGATTGATCATGAATTTTTTTCTTAGTTGGCAAGTATTCAGTGAAGAGATTAATGCCATAAATCTGCTATTTTGATATTTTTAGCTTTAATATTCTAACCATAAGCCAGCTTTTAACATTTAGAGGTGATTCAGACGTGACGTGTTTGATTTTTGGGTAATTATAAAATGCTTTTTTACTTTCTTGACAGAATTACGTTATTTTTGGAAATAATGCTCATATATGTATATGCAATAAAGTTACTCAAAGATGGACACGGTTGTGACATTCAGCCATCACAAATTGGTTTTGATGCACCAAGTTGTTTTGGCCCCTTTAAATTTAAACCCATGAAAATACACTTGCTATTTAAACAGTGTGAAATCTAGTACATTTTGTTCCATCTACCCTTAGCAGATCTTCATTCTCTTTATATTTGTTCAATCTTACTCTGCAGGCTAGACGGGCTTTTTCATGGTCTGGTGCCATGCGGAGTGCTTGAATGAAGAACTGCACAGCTTTATCGATACAATCTTCATAGTACAGACATAATCCCCGCACATACAGGGCATCACCGTTTGTGGAGTCCATCCGCAAAATGTCACTAAAGGTAAAGAGCAAGAGTGAGACGTATATGGATTTTTCATTGGTCAATACTGATCAAAGAACAGTGGTCAAAAGCTAAAATATTACTAAAATGTAAAAGTTCCAGGCAGTTATACCAACAAAGTAACCAATAATGCATAAACAATTACTTGGCTATACTAATAAAGCCAATAACAACTGAGTTTCCTTATATAGAAGAGAAAATTAACAATACTGACATTTACTATCGATTATGTTCAAATGGAATACATATAAGTAGAATTTTGGTTGAGTAACAGTTCCCATAATAGTGTGGCGCGGTTACCTAGCAACAGATTGGGCCTCTGGATAACGTCCTAGCAGTGCCAGACATTCAGCTTTAAGCACCTTGAACCTGTGACATGCAGATGCAGACTCCAGTGCCCGATCCATACAGAAAACCACCTGCACAGAGACAAACAGTTGCAAGTCCGATCTGTACAGATCTGTCTGATCTTCAGATCGTTTTTATGGGTCTTGAAGATACTCACCATCCTAAAGTCTCGCTTTTCAAAGCTAATCTCAGCCATTCGCTCGAACTCCAGGATGGATTCTGCATTCTTCATCTGCAACAGACACGGGAGGTCAATCGGATGTTTTTCAAGAATTTACAGGCAATTATTCATGCCTGCCATAGTTTATTTATGCTATCTGTACCTCCTGTTGGGCCTGGCTGTTGTCTGGTTCCAGGTCTAGAATCTTCTGGAAGCAGCGGCCGGCGGCCATTGCGTTGCCGAGCAGCAGGTGGCATTTGCCCTCACGCATGTGACCCTGCGGATCAAAACGATCATGAGCGACTGACACAAACGCCTAAAAAAAAATGTGTGATTACGAAGATCCGTGATTTCACTTCCAACATCAATAATAAACAAATCCAGATGTATAAGATGGCTGGCACCAGGCATGGGTACAGTCAGAGAATCAATGCTGCAAGTGGAGGCATGTTTTAAAAACACTACAGCTAGCTTTTGTCCTGCGATGCAAATGTTGTGGTAATGCAGGTCTCATTGCACAGAGATATTTTACCCTGATTACAAGGTGTGCAGAATCTAGCATGTCACCCATGCAAATTTAGGTCGAACAAAGAATAAGACAAGCTGGACCCCTTCAGTTGTATTTGGAAGACAACATTTCAGAACAGGTGCACTACTTTGACGCTAGAGACAATTTTATAAAAAGGTGGTGTTTTTTTGTCATTTGTAACATCAAAAGTACTTGATCATTCGCTTGAGGTCTAACCTTCATGAAGGTGTTGTCTAGTCGCACGGCCAGCTGGGAGTCCTCCAATGCCTCTCTGTAGCGGCTCAGCATCATCAATGTGGCTGCACGGTTGCCATAGTAGCTGACATTTTTTGGACACAGGTCTGGTAAAAGGACATAAACAAAAGGTGACAACAGACGTAATGCCACACAGATGTAAAAAGAAAAGAGGAACTCTGGGAAGAACGCAGAAAGCCTTTTATTAATGGTTATTTTTATCACTGCCGGAATAGAAAAAGGTCACCAAAACCTTTTTAAAGCATGGTCACCGTGACAAAAGCTTATTTTAGATACTTCAAGAAAACTCTGTAGGGAAAGGGTGCTCTGGAGCGAAAATTTCTCCAACATGACTATTCAATTTCTCAGGGCAATATATGATTCAGAGGATCGTAGGAACAAACCAGTGACAAAGGAAATCCAAAAGACTTCTATAGAGAGGCAGAGATAGAGCGCAAACCAGACAGAAAGATTGTGTGGGAAGGGACAGAAAGGCACAAACTACATCAACAGTCTAACAGACTTTTAAGGGGTTCTTACCGATGGCTTTGGTGTAGAAGTTGAATGCTTCAGCATAGTCCTTCTTGACATAGTAGGCATTACCCTGTTCTTTAAAGCCTTCAGCTTCCCTACAGATTCATAACACAAACACACAAAAATGATACATCTCGATATAGAAGAACAGAAACATCGTGAAAAAGTTTACATGTGACAAGGCTCAAAAATCAAACTAAAGAGACAGTTCAACCAAAAACTAAATCTGTCATCATTTACTCACTCTCGAGTTGGTACAAATCTGTATACATTTCTTTGTTCTTATGACGCTCTGAACAGTTCTTGGCCACCATTACCTACCATAGTAGGAAAATGACAATGGTAGTAAGTACCCCAGAACTGTTTGCGTTCCTACATTCTTCAAAATATATTTTGTGCTCTTCAGATCAAAAAGAAATTTGTCCTACTATGGTAGTCTTTCTTCCAAAGATGCCTACCTTTTGGAACAGCTCTAACATCTGGAACCTGCCTGCCTACCGTGCCTCAAAATGCTGCCTACGTACGGTTTGGATCAGAGAACTTGAATCAAACGCTGCTCCCACACACAACTACCTTCTGTGCTAGTTCACATATGGCACAACATCTTTTTTATGTCTTCACAAAAATAGCCCATAGCCTGTAGATTAGAAGATGTTGCTAGACTGCAGTTCTGCATGTGCAGCTCATATTTCAAAACTCCAAATCATCCCACTCAAGAACTGGACCCACAACTCAGGAAGAAACCGTGTCTACATAGGTGTAAACAATTTTCCAACACACAACATGTCCGTTAAGGTGTCTGGGGGAAGGGTATACCGGCAGTACAGGCTGCTAAACATAGAACGTTCACTACCACCAGTGCGGGTCAAATTTAAAACAACCATACGTACTGTAACTCCACCACACACATGTGGATCAGAAGACAGCTCGCAGACATACAGGGTCATTTGGGATTGTGTATTGTGGGAAACAACGAAGGGCAGCAAATGTTTAGAAAGTGACAGCCAAGCGTCCCATTATTAACTTTAGTCATTTATTATTTTCATCATGTTATCTATTTATTCATTCATTCGTTATCATTTTACATGGAAACACATGTACCAACCAAGATGCACATGGCAAAAAATTACATGAAAATAGAATGACATTACAACAAAAGTAGAACGGGCCAACTTCAACTCTGAGGGTTCTGGGTATAACAAGATTTTGGGTAATGAGTAAAACTACAGCACTGATTCTGATTGGCCGATCAAAGCATCCTGCAGTCCCCAGATTCACATTGTTTTCAGTAACTTCTAAACAATATGCTGTTTCCCCAGTCTCAAAAGCCTTTGTCCCACAAAATAAGCTGAGGTAGATGAGATACCAACATTATATAGCATGAAAAACCTTTAAATTGTTATACAATGTCCACCATGTTGATGTTAAGCTACAAGCCAGTATGCAAAATACATGTTCTGCATGTCTTTTATTTACTGTAATACATTCGTGTTATATGAGCCATAAAAAAAAACATACTGGACATCCACTACACAAACCTGAAAATTCTCACATTCAGTCACAGTTAAGGCATGTCAGGATCAGCAACTCTGCATGATCCAGTTTTATTCCACAACACAGCCACTGAGGTCATCACACAAACTCCTATTAAAGGTCTCGAAATCCCGCCTAAAGTCAAGAGGAGACTGTGCCTTTTCGGTTGCAGCACCCCATCTCTGGAAAGACCTGCCACTGGAAATCAGATGTTGTGCATCACTAGATCATTTTAAAGTACTTTTAAGAGGACATCTACTTGCTTGGGCATTTGGTGTGAGTTTGTTTTAAATGAACCGAACCCAGTTCACTTAAAGGGATACTTCAGGAAAGAAACAAAATTTCCCCATATTTTACTCACCCCTCAAGGCATCCTCACTGAATATGACTTTCTTCTTGGAAAATAATGCAGTGCAGTTGAAGTTATAATACCACGAATCATTTTACTTCCAAGCGGTAGAATGGGATTGAATGGTGGTCAATTTTTTGAAGCTCAAAAAAGTGCATCCAGCGATCAAAGAACTGCTCGACACGGCTCTGTGGTCTTAACAAAGGTCTTCTGAAGCGAATCGATGCATTTGTTTAAAAGAAATATCCATATTGACAGCGCTATTAACGTTAACGTCTAGCTTCCGTATTTTTGCGTGTGATCTTATTGCGCTTCACCAAATAAATTAAAGCGGTCATATGACACAGCTAAAACAATTATTATTGTTTGTTTTAGATGTAATGCAATGTGAATACACAATTTAAGGTTGAAAAACGCTGTACTTCCACATACCGTGCATGTTTGTATTAGGGCTGCACGATATAGCGAAAAATTATCGTTACCTTGATAATAGTATGCGATATCCATATCGCAGAGAGTTGCGATAAATTAAATTTGTTTCATGTGTCAATCATTTGTGTGTTGCATGCTTAGATTGTCCAAATTGGACCAATCAGAAGGGGCATTACTATCTTTATACCCGCCAAGTAGGTGCTATTATACTATTGGCTAGATCGCAGGCCCAAAGGTGAACCTAGCAGCTCAAAGCAGAGAGCGGAGAATAAATATGGCAGGAATAGAGACGAGCGAGGAAAATGACGGCGCCTGCTGCACTATATTAAGTGCACTATGGGCAGCATAATATTATTTAAGTATGCAGATGCACTACAGCTCCCCCTAGTGTCTTCTATAGAGATGTGCAATAATTGCGATGATCTGAAACCATCGTGATGAGACGATTATTTAATAATCGTGACAGCCCTAGCGAACACAACCGTATTAAGGACTCAAATACAGGATTGACAACAGTATTCTGGTGCTGTATGAACGTGGCCTTGGATTGTTCACATATACACGCTGAACTGCTCCGAGAGCGTTTGGAGGGCTCAAACAAACTAGGTGTGAAACACCCTTAGTGCTTTGTCATGTTGTTTTATGCCGTCTTAATTTTGGTCATTCTATTTTATATGTTGTCTTTCTGGAAAGCACTTTGGTCAACATGAGTTGTTTTTATATATGCTATATAAATAAACAAACAAACAAATAAATATCACACGGCTGGTGATGGCGTCTTTATCTCTGGAACATTCCCCATCTGTGTGGTTATGCAAATATAGAATTTTGCTCAGTTCTATGCAATGACGTCACACACACCCTCCTTAGAGTGAAGAAGGCTGGTTTGTTCTGATGGGAACGGGATTTGAATGGTGTGAATCACACAGAGAGCAGGTAAATGAGTCATGACCTGACACAGATTGTCTAGATCAATGTCCAGCCTGAAGATGTTTCTATGAGTTATACTAATTATGCCTAAATTACACACATTTACAGTATTTAGTTCCTGTTGGTGTTAGTGGCGCAAAGGTCATGGGTTTCAATCCCAGGGAACAAGCAAACTGATAAAACGTATACACCGCCTGCCCTGAAAGTCACTTTGTTTAAATGCGCGTGTAAATAAAGACACAGGGGTATTTTGGCATAGAGCGAGTCTGTAACATTACAGTAGTGTGAGTGACAGGTAATACAGTAATTAAACTTTACACGAGGTGAGAAAAGTCAAGTCAGACACGCGGGTCACATCCTCGCGAGTCCGTTTACAGTTCGGTAACCGGACGCGACGAGTCAACGTGGATGAACGTTTTACGTCATGTACTCGCCTACAGAAACTGAATATAAACTGAAAGTTCCAGAAGGGGACTACACAACCAAATAGTTAACTCAGTTTTACATATTGCCCATGCGTTAAAAGGGGAACCCCTCACTCGAATGACATCTAATTTTGACGCTTTACGTTTTCCATAGCTTGCAAGTATTACAAATACCTGCCCCACTTTAGAGGTAGCGGTCCCAAATACAAGATATATAGGCGACCAACCCTAACAGCACGTCATTTCCCCTATAGACCATTTCTCTTTATGCGTGTGCGCGCGCTACATTGTAGTCACTGCGCATTCGTATCAAGCGAAACGATACCAATGTTTCTATTCCTCGGCGCAACAAAGCATCACCGGTGTGAAACCGGATGGTTCGGTTGTCACGCGCGTATATGGAACCGTATCACGTCTATGAACTAAGCGCGCTGATGTCACACTTCAACCTAATTCTCACCATAAAACTGTGTCACGGCAAACAGCACAGCTGTCGTAAGAGCACGAGGCACGACACCCTTGAACATCACATTATAAGGTCAGCGCTAACGTAATGTGTATACGAATAAAAACCATGTTCACCGAAAGGCACCTCAGTAGCAAATAAACGGCTGCATGGCACACTAGGCCATCGACACCCCTTGATTTTCAAGTTATGCGGCAATCACCATACCGAGGGTCCTTAGACGTTCATAAGACCATTTGGAGCTTCCCTAAAACGCAGCTGGGATACGGGTGGGTCAGTCGGTTTAAGATTAAGGTGCTTTCTGTTTTCAGTTACCTCTCTAACTCCTCGTCACTGGTTACGTCCATCTCTTGATCCACGGAGGAGTCGTAGTCAACAGTCGCCATTTTGCTGTAGAGAGGCGGAGGATGAGAAACGAGGCATGTGAGCCTTTCATACTGCCCTCAGCTCCGCCTTCCGCGGGCGTGCGCAACATGCCCATTTTAGGTTAACGGATGCGAGACCCTACAAAAGAGTGTGCAGAAAGACTATGCAGTTTAAACTAAACCATATTTTATAGTTAAATTAAACCTTCCAGTTAATTACACGTTCATATCGCTATGAATACTACCGTTTTAATACAATGCGACAGTATTATTTTTACATTAAGTAATGTTAATATGCATCATGGCAGCAAATTATTTGTGTATTTTATAACGTCCCTGTTTTTTTAATAGTTTCTCTAATGTTGTGTTAAATGCATTTTCTGTCATGCTTGTTTATTTACTGCTTTTTATGTCTCTACTGTTTGTGCTATTTTTTCGGTAAAGCTGCTTTGCAACTATGCAAAATTGTGAAAAGCGCTATAGAAAGGAATTGAATTTTTATCTGAATCTGTATTAATTGAATCTGACTTAATTAACACATTACATCAAACCCTTTTTAATGTAAAAATGTTTTATTTATGGGTCAATATGATACATTTTTGAAGACTTCACATTCTCTCACGCTCTTCATTTTTTTATTTTAGACTACAGCGTAATTTGGTATTCATATATTGGCTTTGATATATAGCCCATTGTGTTACGCCGGTCTATTGTATGTTTAGATTTATTTGTTTTAATAAAATATGAAATTGTTAGACATGGCTTGAAATTGAAACTGAACTTGTTTTGCATGGGCTTGTCCTCCCGTTAGATGAGGGCGCACTGAAGCTCAGCGGAAACGGTGTCGTGTTTCGTCGAAGGCTGATGGCATTTGCCATAAACAGGAAGTGCGTTTGGGTGAGTACATCTTAGCTTCTTTAAACGTTTTCTTGAATTATTTTTGTTTTAAAATGGTTTTTAACATACAAATTCTATAAAATATGACTAAGTCAATGTATAGTAGTTTGACGATCTCTGACAGTAATGACAGGGTGATAAAATAATGCTTTAAAGACGCTGCAGGTGTATGCAAACCAGTAGCCCGTCATGTGATTTTATTATTATAGTTTACCAAAACTGTGACAATGATGAATGAATAATGCCTTTTTGTTAAAAGAGAGAAGTCCAGGGCTTTTATAGTCTTAAAACATCATATAACGTTACTATGTTGAATAAAGACACATTTTATACGTTATGTTACTGATTTATGCCTTATTGTCACACGTAACTGACGTTGTTGATGTGTTATGTTAGTTTCAATGTGAGAGCCTTATACAGGCTCATATATTTGTTAAAAATATGTATGCTTTCTTCAGACTGTGTTTTCTTTAAACCCACGTTTTGTCCCTGTGTGTGTTTATTTTATGAAGACTGTGAGCGGTTGTTCCTGATCATGGGCAAGAGCTGTAAGGTGGTAGTGTGCGGCCAAGGGTCAGTGGGTAAAACTGCTGTTTTAGAGCAGTTACTGTATGCCAACCATGTTGTAGGTAAGTATTTTGACAGCACGTACCTGAAAGAAGTTTCAAAGTGTCCCACAACTGATTAAATTTACATACCACTTTATTTTCAGGTTCTGAAACCATGGAGACGCTGGAGGACATTTACATAGGGTCTGTGGAGACGGACCGCGGCACCCGAGAGCAGGTGCGGTTTTATGACACGCGAGGGCTGCGTGATGGTCAGGAGTTCCCGCGGCAATACTTCAGCTTCGCAGACGGATTCGTGCTCGTCTACAGCATTGACAGCAAAGAGTCCTTCAAACGCATGGAGCTCTTGAAGAAAGAGATCGACCGCTGCCGTGACAAAAAAGAGGTTTGTTTCCTTGTTAAAGTTACTCGCAAGGTTAAACCATGCATGTAAATATATGTTTATCTCGTCACAGGTGACGATTGTTGTTCTGGGTAATAAGTTTGACCTGCAAGATCAGAGGAGAGTGGACAGTGAGGCGGCTCAGCAGTGGGCACGGCAGGAGAAGGTCAGGCTGTGGGAGGTGTCAGTGACCGACAGACGAACACTTATTGAGCCTTTCGTTCATTTGGCCAGTAAAATGACCCAACCTCAGAGCAAATCCACCTTCCCTCTCAGCCGCAACAAGAACAAGGGCAGTGGCTCCCAGGACAGCTAGAGATGGAGAATGAAATAAACAGGAGTGGGGAGAAGCAAATATTAGACGAAAGAGATCCGAGTGAAAATATGGAGCAAGAAAGATCTCTAAAGAGAGAAATATTAATGGAAGAAGACACAGAATCTTTAAAAAAATATTTGTTTCAATGTGGACTGCCACAATATTAAAAGAAAGATACACATGTTTGGAACAATGTATAAAGTTACTGCAATTATTTACAATTATCAAGTTGTTTATGAACATATGGCTTAGGTTTTTTTGTGTAATAATTATACCACACTGAAATATGTACCTCTGCAGTTACATAGTTGTTACGTTTTATGTAAAAAGCAGCAAGGGTCACTTAAATTCATTGCAGACAATGTATTTTGCATGATGTTGCCATTATGACTGCTACTGTTAAGTCTTAAGTTGCAATCTGTGTGAATGTGAGTTTTTCTTCATTTCTAGGATTTTATATTTTTACTTATTCAAAACAGACATTCCAATCAACAAAATGTTTACTGTTTTATATCACAAGAACATATTTCTGTGTCAAAACGAGTCTGTGAGATTCTAAGTATCACCACTGTGCCATTGTACTGTTTGCCCTCATGACACTGCATTTCAGTTACATCTTTATAAAGCTTGTGTCATCATATTCTAGAATGTTATTTTGCAAAATGTTATTTTAAAGCTAACTCGCACTGCTCCAACAAACACAAAGCCTACAGTTGTTGCATTGTACCCTTTTAATACTTGGTGGTGTTTTTTGGGAAGTGTGAGCATGGCAGTTTGTAAACTTTGGAAAGATTGTTGGTGTATGTTTAACTTAGCTTTTATAATGATACATATTATCTCATCCTTTTGAAATGTAAATTATTTACGTACGTTTAGCCGTTGATGCTACAGTTGCTATTATTTCTGCTTGAAAAAGTTGTGATTTATTGCTTTAAATATTTAGCTGATATGGGTTGGCACTGGTTTGCGTAGACTTTTGTTTTAATGCATTAATGTATTTTCCCTACAAAGCATTATTTACTGTATGATTGTCATATTATTAAAGATTTTTGTCTGGCATTGCACATTTCTTTTATAATTTATTTAATTATCCCTATGACCTCTGTTTGTTACAACAAAGTGCCAGGAAATTATCTGTTAATTTTACAGACATTTCTGTTCATTCTAAAACAATGTCATGCTAAATTCAAAATCCAGATAAAACAGCTGCAATCTATCAATATGGAGAATTCCTTCATATTATTACAGATTTATCAAAAATCATTTTAATGTTCTATAAGGACAACATACACGGTTCATACACAGCACAGAGCTTGTCTTACAAGTAGATGAGGACATGACAGCAGGGGCAGAAGTGGCTTTATTTGCCATTTATCTCTCTTTTCACGGTGTGGATATTTCATTTAGTTCATGGCTAAATCTACAGTGACCTTATAATAGAGGGTGATCCGCTTCTGTCAGGCAGAGAATGTGTCTCTGTATGTGATTAACAATTTGTCTGAAGTTAATGGTTAGTTTAAGCTATCCTAATCCTCCCTTTAAAAATGGTTCATTTATTGCATTGCCGAAAAAAGCACTAGACTAGACTAGACACCAGCACCTATTATTGGTTTAGTTGCTAGTAATATGTTTTTTTAACAACTTGTGTGATATTTGACAACTCATAAAAAGTAAGCGACTAGAAATTTTAAAATGTTTAGTAATAGTCAACATATTAACAACAGAGCCCCACAGCATTCAAAATTGTAATTTGTTAAACATATTCTAGTAAAATGTTAGTGACAAAAAATAAATACGTATATATTACTTTTATAAAGCTATTTGTAGGTTTTCAAGAAGGCGAAAATAGCCATTCATCATTTGTGAAAATAGCCAAAATAAATTGAGTGTGCACCTGTTTGCTCGCTTCAGCCTTCTTGCAGTACTCTTTATAAACACAGGGTGGCACCCGATCATTAATATCGCGCGACATAATAAAAACGACTAAACCTAAACTACCGTGTGTGTATCATCGAGTGTGTCGGACAGACAGCTTTACAAATTATGGACTGTAGCACGTTTGGTGAGTTTACAAGTTTACGTGAGTTTCGACGTGTTTGTAATTAAGCAATACGCCATTGCAAGCTGTCAAGCTCCCGTCAATAAGCAGCACCACAATCCCATAAAAGAAAAGCCAGAGCGCTGAGGTGGAAGATCTAATCGATTTATTTCTCTCTCTCATTCTCTGCTTTATTTCGTTTTCACGCATTCATACACACCCTGTACAGAGAAATAGCAAATGAGTCAGAAAACAAAAACCCTATGAAAATACGTTTCTCTTTGTGTCAGATGACAGTTCGGTGCAGTCACAAACAAACAAAAAATGCATCGAGTACAGCGAACAAGTATGATGTCTGTCAATATTTAAATTACGGAATACTGGCCATGTCCCTTTTTAGAAGCATTATTTAAATGTTCTCATTTTGGTTCATGCCTTTAAAACATCTAGCTGGATTTGACACAATTTACATATTTTTCTGTAGAACAGTCACGCGCGCGCACGCTCACACACACTTGCACACGCGGCTCCATGAGTTTGTAACAGATGCATATTTATGGGAGAAATACTTGTGTGCTTTTTGATCACGATGTGTTTCTATGATTGTATGTTTTTCCGTGTAAGAAAAAAATACTATTGAAAAAATAATATGGCATTTAGGCATTATCATAGTAGAGTTTGGCACAAAGCAGAAAGAAAGATGTGTGTGTCTGTGTGTGAATGGTCAAATTGTCCTGAAGCACAGTGGACGTATGTGGAAGAAATTAAAAATGCCATCCACTTGTCTTGTCACCACTGGCAACGGATGTTTCCAGGAGTGCCCTGTGACACAGCAAATGTTCCATTACATCAGATGCCCAAGAAAAAAAGTCAAATGAAGCCGTTTCCAGTGTTATTGTGATTGTGAGAAGAACTCGCCAAACAATAAGAGGAAAAACGTACAAGACAGACTGAGGGAGAGAAACTAAGTTATCTTCCTATTTTCTTAAAAATGCTCCAGTATCCGCAATTATTGCTTAAAGACTGAATTTCACTACACTGAAACAAACAAAGCCCCTAACAAACAAAATAATATAAAGATATTTTTGAACTGTTACGTTATGAACGATGTGAAACTACTAACTTGCCAGTCACACTTATATCGTAACCAAACATATGGACCTCATGACACATCTAGAAATGGAATAATTGTGTCAGTGGTGCCTCAAGAAACCAATATTCACTGAGATAATGTTATTTGTCATTCACATTTTGTCTTTCTATGGATCTTCTAGCTATGGAGGATGGATTGGTGTGATGTTCAGGAGTTATCAAAACGCACGTCCACACAAACAAACAAATCATGGAGTCCACGCAAAGTCTCTGTTTTAAAGTGTCCTCAGGAAAAGTCAGAATTTGTCCATGTTGTGCCTCTTGCAGCTTGGTTTCAATATGGCTGTTGTTGGTTAGCTCTGTTCAAGGCCCCAGGCTTCATTCCCGAAGGGCGATTCCTCGTCTGGAAAGCAAGAGCCCTGAGTGGGCATGAGACTCACCCATGACCAAGACTGTGACGCCCTTATCTGGGTGTTTAGGGTCTCAAACGGCCCGTTTTTAGCATTATATTCCGTCCCCTCAAAATCCTCTCAAAGCACTTACAATTTGACATGAAAACTACATAAACTTATCTACTTCAGATTAGATTATCTGCTTATTTCTGTTGAAATGGCAACAAAAGTATTAACTTCATCAAGAAGAGATCGTTCTTATCATCACATTAATTACAATAACCAGATAAAGCATCTACATTAAACATTTCATAAAATTCTACATATTTACTCTAATTCTTAGTGAATATATTATAAATGTTATTGACTCATAGATCACTTTTAAAAGATGTATTCATAAAATATTTACAAAAAAAGCTCTGTGGACACATTGAAAGAAAAACAGACGAACGATGGCTTTAGTGAAACAACATAGACTCAACATCAACACCTATTTGCTATTATAAGGTCTGGAGATCCACCCAAGACCATCAGATGACCATCCTGGGTCAATAATCTGTTCTTGACAGATTTGTAACAGTTTGTATGCTTGTAGTCAGTTTTCGATTAGGGCTGTTATTAGTTTAAAACATTTAATTGCATATAGGCCTATCAATATTTGCTGGAAACCAGAAGTAAATAAAGATGATTCAAAGACACAGCGGCAGACATTGCAAAAAGTGCCTTAGAAAGTCAATGTTTTGATCGTTTCATTTCCCTATCGTTGAATATAAGCCTGTCGCACGTTTTCATTTTGATATTTTTATACACAATACACTGTGTATTCTTGTAACATTATTGCACCAAAAATCCCTTTCTATAGTATTAATATATTCACCAACCGCTATTAAAGTCATTATGTGTTGGCAATGGCTCATCTCAGCCACTAAACCGGTGAACGCTTCCAGAAACAAACCCCTAATGTTTTCCTTCTGTTGAATAGAAACAAAGGAGCAATGAACTCATGACAGGTTCAGGATCATTTACACACACATACAACAAACAAATAACATGCTGTGGCTTTAGATCTCAATCGAGATGGAACACGGAGATTTTGACAGGCACGCTGACCTTTGTCAGGCCGTAATGAGGGACTACTGAGGACGAAATATGCAGACATAAAAGGCCACGTCAAATTGTGACTCGACCATAATCATCTCATCTGAAACTGTGTGTGTAAGTGTGTGAGCATCTGCAATCTCGAATCATCTAATCTATGCATCAACACTGAGAAAATTGGGACTGATTGAGAGCGAGCGAAGAATTAGAGCGTTGCTGTGCTACAAAATTGTCACCTTCTCCTATTAGACTCACACTCGGTATTACTGTGTGATTACCCATGACAGTGAGCTTTAGCAGCTGTAAACCGACAGACCGATGAGGTTTGTGTTTGTAAGGAAAGCCGGTCAGATGAGGTTACTCGAAACGTGTGAACACAGACCAAGGACATGTGGAATGCCGTGAAAACAGACATTTGAAAAAGAATTAAAAAAATGCATCAAGTAAAGGGATGTTTGCATTTCCTCACTAAACGTACAGCTAGAGCAGTTATAGGTCTCTAACATTGGCTTTCTCTACTAAATTATAGAAGAAAAACCTGATTAATATCTGTATAATGATAAATATCTAAAGCAAAGCTAAATATCCATTTCATAGAGATTCTTTTTCATCGCCTTAGCAGCCGTTCCTAGGACAGCGTGTCCTGTCAATCAAACGTTTATCTGCATAGTGGGCTGGTGTTTGCGCTGAAGCCCCTCCCAATAACGGGTCTTGCTTCCGTCTATAATATCTCATGCGTTCCCTCTCTCTCTCTTTCTATATATCACACACTCTCTCCCTTTGCTGCATAGTTCAAGAGTGACCCATATAGGGCACAGTCTTTGAGGGTTATAGGGAACATTAATGGAGTGTGTTTTTTTTTTTAATCTGCGTGTGTATCTTGGAGAGAGTAGGGGCACGAGATTGTACAGAGACTGTCGGTGCTGTGAATAGATCGTAAGACTAAGATCGTAAGATCTTAATAAGATCGTAAGAAGCTTGGGTACTCAATAAGGTGAAAAAATAATGGGAGTGTGCGTGGCTCTCAGAGGTCCAGGCGCCGGTCGAAAGAGGGCGGGGCCGAGGATTGGCGTCTGAATGAAAGCCGTGCCCGCTGGGTGACGGAGAGCGAGCGGATTGGCTGCGACGGTGCAGATGGTGGGCGGAGTTAAGTGGGTGGGCAAAAAGTTGGCGGTTAGATTTTTTGTCAAGTGCTTCTGTAGAATCAGCTTAGTCTGAGAGAAAGATAGAGAAAGACAGAGAGATGATCAATTACAATGCATGACAAAAAAGCCACAACGTTTTATTTAAGCGAAAGCATGAAAAAAGAAATTCTGAAATTCTCCAAACAGGAAGCTAACGTAACACACATTGCAACCGTGAGCTGCTGATTGGCCTAAAGGTCTGTCACTCACCTGTGAGGTCAGAGAGGACAGATTGCATTGGGTGATGACTTTCTTCATTGCAGACACTGCACTGCTCGCATAACCATTCCACCTGATGCTCTGCTGTGAGAGATCAACAGTGCTCAGTTGCTATAATTCAGTGTGTGCGTGTGCGTGTATGTGTGTGTGTGTGTGTATTTGTTTGTGTGTGTTCACCGATGCTGCTGAGGAAGGCTGGCTCTTGGCGTGAGGGTTGAACTTGGGCTTAGGGGGCTTCCCAGCCAGTCTATCCTTATGCCTTCGACTGTTCATGTGCTAGACAGAACAAATAAATACAGAGATTATTATATAATGATTTAAAATGAGTTTTTCAATCCTGATATCATGACAAGTTTGTTACACAATGTCCTTCTACAAGTTTTAACGAGACAATTCATACATCAGCATTTTCTCTCTTTTTAGTCTCTCAACAGGCTGTTCTTGTTCACTTTACACTGTAGCGGGTTAAGGGAAGCATGAAATACCATTAAATGTCATGTTCTGCAGGCCTGAGTGGACACAAGACCACCAACACACATGCACAGTCTCACTCATCAAACTATACATATAGACCAATTTGCAAGCTGTAAACACTGGTCCAGAAGCACTTTTGGTTTTTCAAAAATCATGTTTTTTTATTGTGTTATGTTTTTATTGTGTTTTATTGGGTTAGTTAGCTGTATTATTACTTACTTTATTATTATAAAAAACATGATTTTTGAATATAAAGAAACTTCATTTGTTTTTGCAAATGAAGTCTTCATATATAATTAAATGTTAATTTAATTTATAATAATTATTCTATTGTGTCATGTGTATGCAGGTGTAAATGTTTGTTGATTGTTACCTGGCTCAGCTGAGTCTCAGAGTTCACATGAATCTCGCAAACTTCACAGTAGAAGCTCTTGCTGGCTACGCCCACACTTCCCTTACTGGCCAATCGCTTGCTTTTACATGAGGTACGGGATGACATTGCTTTTCCTCGCCGTCTTGGCAAAACACTTTGTCCTTCCATCATCAGTTTATGCTTGGTGCCTAGCAAACAAGTAGAACGTTATTCACGATATGTCAACACACACAAACACACACACGCACGCATACAGATACACACCACTGTTATGAGCCTCCATCTGAGTGGTGGAATTGACTGTAACTTTGCAGATGGGACAGTGCAGGTGTTGTTTGGTCTTTTTGGGGTCCTTCTCAGCCTGTGTTTCTCCTGTAGGGCTGTCCTGCTCGCTGGTGACAACAGAGGCATCCGGCGGGCTATCTGTATGCTGCGATTGAGGGGAAGAGTCGGACAGGTCTGCAGATGACACCTCTGATGTAGGCGTTAAGACCACGGAACTGGAGTGAGCATTGTCCACCCTTATGACAGAGTCTGAGTCAAAGACCGCAGCTGCAGAGAGAGAGAGAGAGAGAGAGAGAGAGAAGAGAGAGAGAGAGAGAGAGAGAGAGAGAGAGAGAGAGAGAGAGAGAGAGTCAATCTGCTATATATACTGTATGTATATAGAGTGATATTTTTAGTGGTTGAGCTTTATTTAACTTTCAGACACTAAACTCTAAGCCTTTTGAGTGTCTTTTCAGTGTACAGTGGTACAAAAATGCAACTTCACAACTTCAGTACACACAGGCAAAAAAGCTTACAACGGACTATCTAGGACAGTGGTTCTCAAACTTTTTTGTTGTAAGGCCCCCTTTGTGTAGAGTGCATTGCTTTGCGGCCCCCCAAATAAAGACTTATAATCTTGAACTTAAAATATTCAGTTAAACAATGCTAAAACATCAGTTCTTTTGGTTGGTGGCGTTGTTTTTCTGATGTTTGATTGCACAAAATTTATGATAAATATCTATATTTCTAAAATGCCACAAAATCTGTGGCCCCCCTGGAACCATCTTGGGCCCCCAGTTTGAGAACCAGTGATCTAGGAGACAGCTGCAACTAGTAAGCCAACAGTGGAGCACCATTATTACGTAAGCATTAAACCATCCTTTCCGCCCAAACATCTGAACGTCTGCTGGCTGTAATTTAGCAACAGGCTCAACTCCAAATTGATAGAAATGTGCAGCACACAGGAATACAAACACACACACATACACGTTCAAACTGTTGTTGTCAATGTAACATTATTCAGACTGAGATTTTTATAGACTGATGTTCATGTTTTGAACCTCTAACCCTTTATTTATATCTGCCTTTGAAACTTAAGTGCTGTGTCCTTCTCTTTGATCTGTTAAAACAGAAGAGCAGGGCCGTAGCAGCCTGGGCAGAAAAAAATTATATGAAGAGCTCCATCAGTTTCTGTAAACACAAAGAAATAAACAAGTCTGGGAAAAGGCATTTAAAGAGCAAGTTTACCCAAAAACAAAAATTCGGTCATCATTTACTCATTCTTAATTTGTTCCAAATCTGCATACATTTCTTTGTTCTGATGAACACAGAGAAAGATATTTGGAAGAATGCTTGCAACCAACCAACCATTGACTTCCATAGTAGGAAAAATGACAATGGTAGTCAAAAGTGCCACAGAACTATTTGCTTCCCTACATTCTGCCAAATATCTTCTTTTGTGTTTAACAGAACTTTAAAGAAATATATAAAGCAAATTTCCCTACTGCTTTTAAACTCAGATTGTTCTAAGATGATTGTACCAGTAAGTTTACTGTAAATCAGTCTGCATAAAAGCAGCAGCCAAATGACAAATTAGTAGCAAACAAGCATAGCCTGGACCACTGATGGCATTTTGCAGTCAAATCTAATTTTTTATGTTCTATATGTCTAGAGGCAAACATGAGCGGGATTCACTTCTACATGACATGTAATGTACGCAATAGCTGTGAATTTATGAAGCATCTGAGAGAACTGAACTGACCTTTACACTGACTGTATTGTTTCTAATGTCATAGCTTTGTTTGAGTAATTTAACAGGGTTTTAACATGTGAAATGGCTTTGTGTGCGTGTCTGTGTAGAGCAAAGCCCAAATCATATTCACAATCTTTTTACATGTGTGTGATCATGTTGAATTCCCTTCTCCGGAGACACTAGTAAACTGATCCTTGTGTGCCTCATTGAGATTTACATTATACCAATTTCCCTAAAAGGGGATTTCTTAAGGGATACAAGTGCATTAAACCAAACTGAAACGTGTGTAGATCAGAGATGTGTGTGAGTGCGAGCACATGTGTGTTTGTGAGTGTGGGAGGTTTTGCTTCACACCAAAAAATGTGCGAAAGTTAATGAAATGGAGAGAATTGCCTTGGGTAACAGCCATCTCTCTGTGGAGTGTGTGTGTCTTGTATTGGGCTCATATAACTGATCCTTATGGACTAATGTGATCCAGGCAAGGGTGTCATATACGGATGGGATGGGTCATTGCCATGGCTCATTTTGCCTATAATTCTTCATTTCAAGGCAACCTGTTTCCCACATCTTTCATTGTCGATCATGGCATTTTGTAGATCAGTGAATAAATGCATGAATTAACAATTCATGTATGAATTGGTGGTCTACAGGTTACTGTAGTGTATACAGGTGTGTATACACGATTTAAGGTTCAAAAACGCTGTATTTTCCACATACCGTGCATGTTTGTATCTCCTCTTTGCTCCGCCTCTCTGAACACGCAGATTTTTTACAAAGCTCATCGCTCTGAAAAGCGAGGTGTGCTATGATTGGCCAGTTAACCAGTGCGTAGTGATTGGTCGAATACTGCAAGCGTGTGATGGAAATGTAACGCCTCTTACCATATTTGGAGCATCAGGTTCCAAAGCAATTGTACTGACAGGTACGCCCACCTTACTTGCGTAAACATTTGGGCGGTCTTAGTCAACTCATACCACGAACTGACGTAGATTTGTGGGGGTGTGGTTACACGAGGCGTTTCAGGCAGGTCTGGGTGAGCATTCGCTTTTAGATAGAATGCATCTTTTGTTCCTACACTTTCATTTTTGCAATTTTACGTGTCTAATACATGCATGGGCAACTTATAACACACCAAAGACACAGAAAAACATGTATTCGCACCATATGACCCCTTTAAGTCTGACCACCATATATGGAAGGTCATATACTGTTTCCGGGTTCAAACGCTCAATAAGATGCGATAGGCAAACGACAAAAAATGTTAATATACGCTCAAGGCGAGCTGTAAAACTAGCAGAAAACCACGATCCTAACCTTTATCTTCATAACGAAATCCCACATGGCCAGTCAGTGATTCATTTTTCATAATTTACTCAAATATTGATGTCGGAGATTCCGTAAGCCTGGAGACTGTAGTGTATACTGTGAGTTAATAAATCCTCCATTTAAATATGCGATGTGAGTAAAGAGTGTTCATTACCAGCTGTTTAAGCTGTAGCCCCACTTGAAATGAATAGATGCTTGGACCCGGAAACGGTATTCCTTACGTCACCACTTAACAACCGAATAAGGCAAAGGTTAGGGATTGCATCTTTATACTTTTTCTTCTGCTTGTATTTTGCCTTCATAAATGATTTTAGATCTGCTAAAGCATCTAATAAATGATGAAATGTTAATGATCTGAACATTGCCTAATTAATATTCATAAGCTTTAGTTTTTGCCAATTTGTGATGTCACAACCAGTACATATGCATCCAAGTTCAATTCTCCCCACCTCTTCTCAAACAAAAGTGATGCCTATGAATCACACTTTTGAAATTCTTCCGTTTTGGACAGCTCACTTACAGAAAGGAGGACAGGATTGAACATGCTGGCTATTTTCATACACCAGACTGAGTCATAATATCATTAAAATGCAGAAAATGTTTGTTCATACTAGATCTACGAGCTCATGATGAAAACCATTCGTGACACCGAGAGCATTTAAAGCATGTTTCAACAGCAGCTATACAAAGGACACCTCTAGAAATTTCCAGACCCCCTCCCATCTCCCCCTGTCCATTTTCTGCATCTCATGACTGTTAACAACAGCTGACAAGCTTGTAGAGTTGTGATTGGCCCCTGCAGCTGTGAGCTTAATAACGGTACAGTGCTAATTTCATCATGCAATCAGCTCAAATTGTGTGTGTGCGCTTTAGCATGAGAGGATTTCAAAATCCATCGAGTGATTAGCTCTGACTCTCGTGTGTGAATGTGTATGAGATGAGAGTGGCTTCGAGAGTGTGTTATCTATTAAATGACAGCGTTAACCCATCGGCGAGCAAAATCCCACAATGTGTCTGACTGATGCACTGAATGTATGCATGAATTAGACATTATTTACCTTAGCTCGCTAGTCAGGTGGGCAACCAACAAACTATACTACCATAAACAATAAGTGAGGTTTACTAGCTTATGTGGAATGTTTTCTATAAACCAGGTCCAGGGGTTCTCAACCTTTTTGACTCCAAGGTCCCCCCATTATATTCAAAAAGGCCCCCCTCCCACTCTCAAAAACTCATTTTTTTTACCCAATAAAATATTTTAGAGCTTGTCATTAACTGGAAATTGTACATGTTTATTCATTATGAAAATGGCCAAATAATAAGAAATATCTTTATTTTTTATTTTTTTAAATTGTTTAAAATACATGTAAAACATTAGTATTTTGTTGTTTAAACATGAGTATGAACGTTTTCTTTGCAGTATTCAACATCTCCAAAAATTGTAGCTTTTGTTATTGTGAGGTTTTAATTTTCTGTAAATAAATGCAAATAAAAACTATTTTCTTTTGGAATTGGGGATAAATGTTGTGACTAGTTCACTAATAAAACGAAAATTATAATTTTACTTAAACATGCACCTAGAAATAGTAAATACATTTTTTTAAACAGCTACAGTTTATGGTTATATACCACCATTGTAAAATTTATTTCCACATCTTAGAATAACAGTAAACTCATATAGGGAATAACACAAATAAAACTTAAAAATTAAGAATATTGCATAAAAATATTGAATATTTCATTTTATCACATAACTCCGTGAATTTGGTTGATATCTCTTTATTATTCAGCCAAAGCCATCCATTTCCAAACCATTTTTTAAAATATTTTAGATTTATAACGAAATAAATTAATATGTTGGTACAAGTTTTGTCCACAAACCTAATTTCAGACATTTAAGTATACACCTTCAAATGAAAAGATTTCTAAGGTCGAGAGAAACATTTTACTCAAGTGACCCTTAACTTTTAAAGGGTAATATATTACATATTTTACATATTATAACGTACAAGTATCTCTAGTATGAAGAGCGTGCTGGCATGTGCGAGCGCTAATTCAAACACAAAAACTTTGAGACAAAATTGCAACGGCTAATCTTCTCACTCTCCATCTCTGTAGCTTTTTAAAAATCTCTCTCTTATCTAATCTCTTTTCTTCCTCTCTTATTCGGCACTCTCTCTGTTGTGTCGCTATGAATGGGGGCCGAATATTAAAATGCAATTTGATGAGCTTGGCGTTCTCTCTCTCTCTTTTTGCCTTCTCTGTTCACTTTCATTTGTTCTCTCTCTCTCTTTCACGTTATCACTCTAGGTCTCGTTCCATGAGGATGGGAAGTCTCCTTTTCTCCCTCTCTCTATTTTTTTATTTCATATCCTTTGGGCCCACATTCTGTTTGCCTTTCAAATCATATTCTATAGAGTTTGGGCAGAAGAGAAGAATAGACAGTTTCAAATGATGAAATGGTAAGATTATTGGAGACCGAAGGCTCCGAGCTCTCGGGTGCATGGCTTGTTGTTCAGTACTCTGTTTCAATGCAGCACTTTCCTGTGACAAGTCCTCCACTCAGAACTAAAATCGTGTCAATCCACAGGATGAATGGATTTTTGAACTCTACAAATAGCTTAGCCAGGTGAGCCAAAAAATGTGCTTTGCAGGGCACGTCTACATTACCTGTGTTAAAGGAGCAATGTGGAGATTTAGCGGCATCTAATGGTGAGGTTGTAAATTGCAACCAATGGCTCATTCCACCTCTCCCCCTGCCTTTCGAAGCACTACGGTGGCTGCACAGAACTAACGAACTTACGAAAAGAGGCACATCCATCAGCGCTCGAATCAGTTTGATGAAATTCGACCATCTGTAGTAATAGTTCATAGTTTATGTATAACAACAAGTAAAGTAATGAGTAAATAGCTATAAAATAATATTATGTTAGACTGTGCTCTTTTGTGTTGTCATTATGCGCGTTTGGGTAGAATAGGTGCATGTGCGCATTTGCAACGTTTGTATACTTTAACCACCTCTGAGGATAGTGGGGGTCTCGAGTCACTGGCACTATTATTTTGGGGGTCGCGGGCTGAAAAGTTTGGCAACTTCTGTTCTAAGGTAATAAAAATATAACGCTTCATTAGGTCTTTATACACCTCTGAAGACATAGTTACGTAGATTTGCATTTCTGTCCACATATACGCATTACAGATCACTTGCACACTTATCATCTGTGAGTTCACTTACATCCCTCCGCAGCGCTGTCATTGGGCTGGACAGGAAGTGCGTCCTGACCACTTGTTTTCAGTCTGTCGCTGTCTCTCTCCCTGTCCCTCTCTCGATCCTTCTCTCGCTCTCTTTCTCGGTTATGATGTGCACTGTCGAGTTGTCGTCTCTGCTGTTTGTTCTTATGAGCCTCTAAAGCCTTCAGCTTACGAGCATGTTTATGGCCTTTATAATGAGCTTCAGCCTGATTCTAAAGAGAGAAATGACGAGACAGAGTGATTTACAGGTAAACACAAACATGCAGACATATACACTGGCAGTCAAAGATCTGGATACATTCTCATGACCTTTATAAAAAGTTCTTTACAAACCAAAGAATTAAATGATATGTTATTTTAAGAATAAAGGCTAAATGCTGTACAATATATATTTAGTAATAAAAAGGTTTTGATATGCTTAACATTTTATTGGTCTGTATACAAATAGCCGATTGTTCCATTTGTGTGATTTCATAGTTTTGGCAACTGTTTTTTAAAAAACATGCAAAACAGTAATAATAAAGAATGACAAGGTGTAGTACAGTTACACAGCAGAGAGATAGTGATTGTATTGTATTAAATGATTTAAAAATAACACACACACAGACTAATCTTGTAGTTTAACACAACACCTCCTCATAGTTAAAAACATAAAAGTTTGTCAACTTCAGCAATCCTCTGAAGCTCTAATCCAGATTTTTGCACAACACTATTAATTCAGCGTGTAATTAATGTGAACATAAGTTGATGACACGCTGCGCTGTGAATCCCTCACTGCACATTGAGGTCATTAAAAAAGCGATTTGATTGAAAAAAACGACACCGACACATTCTGTTGAAAAGCATACAGGCATGATTTAAAAAACTGAACTGAAAAAGTTAAAAACACAGTTTTCAGCTCACGAGTCAAATCTGAGGTTCAGTTCATCAAGCAAATATCAGGCTAATATCAGAAGAAATAAATGAGTTTGTGGGCTGGCGGGGAGTGATCAACCCGCTCAAATCCTCTTAAGTGCTTAGCAAATGACCCTCATTCAGGGCTGAGGGGACAACACTGTGTCTGCTTCAAACTGCTGCGGTGGAGGGCTGTTTACACAAACCCCTACCCACACATACATATTATTCGCACATACAGTATTCACACATGAGCACGTTGATATGTTTCTGAAACTTTCCTGGTGTTGCTGTTGGACTGTGTTACTTCGCACCATTTGGTGTCGCATTCCAAGAAATAATATTATTATTCTTCCGTTTGAAACCAAATTTTTTAAGAGTCACTGTACACCTCCATTAGAAAAAGCCCTCGGATTCACACACAGAGTTTCCCCTCCACTATAAAATGTGAATCAAAGATAAAATTCAATTCATTCAAATGGTACATTTCACTAGCTTATAAATCAAATCTGTAGAGAGAGAGACAGAGACGAGAAAGAGAGACAGAGTGAGAGAGATACAGACATAAAAATAGAGACTTGTATGGTGAACCACGAGCAGTAGGGAATTAATGAGAAATTGATAGACTTTCAGATGTCTTACTGAGCAAACGCTGTTGGGTTTCTTTCTGCAACATATCTGGGCTAAAAATGCCCTGAACAGCAGTAAAAACTCAAAAGCGGAGCTAGAAACGACATCCTTATTCAATAGTTTTCCTCTAGTTTGTCAATAGGCTACAGCAGGAGGACAAATGCACAATGATTAGGTGCATTACACATGTTTATTTTTGTGGATAAAATATGGTAAAATGGTTTTAGGGATGTATACTGTTTCTGAAATATGACCTTGTTTGTACTTTATGTGTTAATGTTTTGCAGCTAAATGTGGAATAAAAGCATTTGGGGCATGCTAAAATACACAACATAGTAACTATGATGCAAAACACCTACAACAACACATTGTATTACTGCACAACACTCAAAAAAGATCAATTATTAAACATAGTTTACATGACAGACATTTGTCTATCTTATACCAGGTTCTCTTTTTTTGTTAGAACAGCCTTTGAAACAACAATTCTGATCATTTATGACAGTTACCAGGCACATAAAACTAATGAATAATGAATAACGCAAATTAAAATATTTTTTAGCGGAATAGGAAAAAAACTAAGTAAAAAACATGAACCCTATTTATTATTTTGTGGAGTAATAAAAACAAGTCAACTTTTATTATTGAAAAGAAATACACTTAATGAAATTTTTGCTTGAATTGTTATATGCTAGTGTAGCAAAAAAAATATACAGTATATATATTTTAGATATTGTATTTTTAATTTGTTTCAACAAGATTGAATGAACAGTTTCCTCAAAATGTAATTTCTGTTACATATTACATTTTTGTACACATTAAATAGGACGCACATGCCATGCATATATAAGCTTGCTCTGATTTCTCAAACATATCACCTTGGTAGTGCAAATACACTCCTTATTCACACTCACTTCTTAAGCTGTATGTTGAATAATTTACATAAAGTAACCATTGAACTGCCAACTAACTACACTACTTCTTTGGGAAGGCTACTTTGTACAAGTAAAAATGTATAACCATGAAAGCAGTATAAACTTTTGTCTAAAAGACAAGACGAGACAGTAGTCTTTTGCTTCGTGGTAGAGACTATTGCTTCCGTCGTCTTGCTTCCATCTTCTGCAGTCAAACAGGAGGTTTTGGTAAACAACGGAATTAAATTATGACAGAATTTATGCTTCACTTATACATCACTGATTCTGACATGTGGTGTTAGTGTATTGCTTAATTTTAGGGTTTGGGTTAAAGTTAGTCTGGAGTAATTCTACCTTGCAATAGACATCAATGGGAAGTCCCTCTTTAGATAGCTACGTACTGTTTAGCGTGTTGACAAAAATGTTATATGCTCTCCTACTTGTAAGTCGCTTTGGATAAAAGCGGCTACCAAATGAATAAATGTGTGTGAGAAAATGAGAAAGAAAGAAGAAAGGGCCAAACTAGAGTGTGATGCTCGCTGTCTATCATCACAACTGCACACGTACGTACACACACACTCCGTACACACTAACCGTGGAGTTGAAGCGCAGGTGGCAGATATTGCACGAGATGACCTGTTTTTTCTTTAAGGACTGAGGAACACCAAACGTGTGGTTTATCACTGCCTTCTGCACAGGGTCCATCTGATGGAAGGGGAGGGAGAACGTCATGTTCAAACGGTTACCACAATAGTCATTTATACAAATGGCAAGTTCTTACTATCCTATTTAATTGACTTCCTCTCATTCAAACACCAGGCCGTCTGCACATTCCTTCCAGAGCAACCCTAAACCCTGACGCCCGGTTACTTTCCCATGACACCCTTCGCCAAGGGAACCAACGCCACATCACAATGACTCTGCAGCTGGCCGCACGTCTATTTGTTTTAGGGCCTCAAGAATGTTCTTGTTGTTCATCCGCAGTCATCCCTGACCAGCTGGGACACTGCCAGGTCAATATGTGTGTGTGTCTGTGCCTGATAAAGTCACCCATTGTTTAGCATTGGTACCGGAGTAGATCAAAAGATAAGTGTGATATTACAGCAGGAATGTAGAAGAGGCAAGAGGAGATGAGAAAAGAGAAGAAAGAGATGTGAATAGAATAGAAGAAATGTAGATGAGAGAAGAAAGAAGAATAGCAGTAAGGAAAGATTGGAGGTAGAGAACGGTCACTGACTTTGCTAAAGAGACAGTTGCATTTATCACTCCAGTGCAAACACACACACACGCACACAGATCATATCACAGAAGAAACCTGTATCCGCTTGTAAATCTATCAACAGACGTATATACTGTACATGATAAAATTTCACCCACAGTGTCTGGGATATCTTATGTTATTATGAACAGCCGAGCAGTAAACAAACACAATAAACAAAATGGTACATATACTGTATGTGTGTGTGTGTGTCAGTAATGCAGATATGAGAAGAAAGAGAACTCTGTTACACCTGATGCTTCTAAAACTATATCCTCAGAGTCTGAAACTAAATCTAGATTCTAATCTCAACCAATGCTTGAGTTACTTGATACTCCTCTGTTGTGCACTCCTCTGCACAACGTTTCAAAGTACCTGCACTGTTCTTAGCATTTACAGCTGACATTTGCGACCCAACATAATGGCTTTCAAATGATCAGAGTCAACCTTTAATGATGGCACATCTGGGAAAGTGAGGTTTGGAAAAGTTTTGGAAACTCACTGTGTTAAAGTTGGGGAAACTCACTGTGTTAAAGTTGGGGAAGAGGCTGAGAGGGGAGGAGCCACTGAGCCGGAAGGGCAGGAAGTGTTTCAGGTCCAGAGGTGACTGGAATGGGCGACCCTGAACCGGTAATGAGGCCAGCAGGGGGCTTCCCTGAGCAGCCGTACCTGAGGGCACAAACAACCAATCACATATAAGAGAATGATGCATAAAAAAACAAATGCCTAAGACAAAACAGTAGTCCATCACATTATAATCTACGAGGAGAAGGTAGATGCTTAAATAGTCAATTCATTCAGGTACTGCAATAGGATTTAATGAGATTAAAGTCATCATTATTCTGAAAAAGCATTGATTCAGTACATTCAGATCAGTACATCACTTATTCAGAATCAATGAAAGTTAACACAGCATGAAATTGAGTTCTAAACAAAGCTTTGGGAAGCTTCTCATTCATCCAGTCCTGTCATTAATAACCAGGGCTGGAAACGGGGGAGCGTGGGGTTTGTTGCGTTCATGCACATTCAACACATTACCTTTGTACAAAATAACACCTTTATGACATGATAATTATTTACCAAAATAATCAGATTTAAAGTGGAAGTTCACCCAGAAAAGTACTAAGCACTTCTTCGTCTCCTGCATGTAAACACAGAGTTGCACTTCTGCGTTGTGAGTCAGAGCGCCGGCATCCAATAGGGGCAAACCCCATGCGGCGTTCGGCGCACAAACCTGTCTACTTTTGAAGTGCTCTCATCCAAGAAGAAGACGAAGAAGAAGTGCTCTCGTGAACGCGCGCCATACACTGACAAGATAGAGGAGAATATATTGATTAAAGTCGGTATTTTGGTTTGTTTTTCGCACATAAAGCATTCTCGTCGCTTCAAAAAAATTCAACTGAGCCACTATGCGCGGGTAGACCAATTTAACGATGTCTTCAGTCCTTTTCTGGACCTTGGCAAAAACTGACACCATGATGTCTATGAGGAGGCCTGGAAATCTCTCGGATGTCACCTAAATATCTCGCCGGAGGTTCTCTAAACATGTTTAACGTCATGTGGGTGAGTAAAAAATCACACAGTTGATTTTTGGGTGAACTTCCACTTTAAGGTCTTTGCACATACAGTCGTTATTTCGTATTCGTTATCCTAAAAATTTGTGGCGCACAGAAACCTTGCACACTGAGTCCGATGCGTATTAATTAATCAGTTTCGAAAAAAATCGCAAAACAATACAGCCTGACCCTGCGTTCGCTCTGCCTCTCTCCTTATCTCTCCTTTCATCCCTTGCTTCTCTCCATTGACAGTACCTCGCTATAGGTTGTCCTCACTCTCTCTGCCTGCATTTTCTTGCATACCTGTCAACACTCCCGTTTTTCACATCCATCTGCTGCCATCCATGCGTTTTGTTATTTCTCCTGTGAAACGCCAGTATTTTAGTTTCTCCCGTGAACGCAATGTTATCAAGCTGTTCCGCAATCATATGCTCACCTGCCACTTTGTAATCCGCACTTTGTTTCTCATACAGTACTAAGGTGTTGCAAGACAAAGGGGATTCAGACGCCATCCTGGATTTTGGCGCTCGCTTGTACGGTGTCTCTGAATTGTCAAAACACCTTTCAATATGCTTGCTACGGATACGAAAAATGCAGATAATCGAACCCGGTCCTAATTTTTTTATGACGGACAAAAATATTGGAGGCAGTGTGTAAATGTGATTGACACAACGTGAGGTCATATTTATTTTTTAACGTGCGAAAATTTCGGACGCAAATTTCGGGCTCAATGTGCGATGACCTTAACTCTGTATTAATTCATTCATTTTGTGCGGATTTCATTCTCTGCAGTGGAGATATATCTGTTGCTATCATAGCTGCTGTCCTACTGAAACCTCGTATCAACATATTTCGTGATATTTATTCCTTCTCAACTTTGACAACACAGTATATATTCATTTTAAAAGTACAGTGTTTTTTTTTCCATTTCCTGAAAAACAGCGAATTTGGACATACAAGGTTTTAGAAGGACACTCTCACTGGCTCGTTGGCCAATAATTGGTATCGGTCGATTTTCACACTATCTGCCGATAGTTTAAAAACAGCCGATGATCAGGGCTGATATATCCTGTCAATCCAAAACCTTGGATGTCCAAATTTGCTGTTTTTCGGGGAAATGGAAAAAAACGCTGTTCTTTTAAAATGATTCAAAACTGTGTTGTCAAAGTTGTCAAGCACTTTTTGATACTTTTTATTGGTTAAATATTTGCTAAACCCAGTGACAAACATAAAGAGTGACTAAAAATAATGATTTATGGCAAAAAATAAAAATCACAAAATATGGCGATACAAGGTTTCAGAAGGACAGCAGTGATATAGAAAATTTTAAGAAACATAAAAAATCTGCAGATATCACTCTGAATAACTGGTATCGGTGGAGAAATTTAGAATTAGTGCATCTCTAGTTATTCATAATTTGTTATTTGTAAACAGCCTAAACTTCACTATTGTTTATTTTCAAAATGGTGTACACTGAAACTGAAACACACCGTAATGCTACAGGTCAGTAACCTACATTCATTTAAATTAGGCTATTACTTTTATCATCTTTGATGAAACTTGTCCTACTGACCTCTAGTTGAGTCATTACTCTAACCACAAGAGTGCTGATATGGATAGATAATGATAAAGATGGTGAGCAAAGGGTATTGATCACAACATTAATAATATACTGTACACACACAAACATACTCTTGATCTCAGAATTATTGGCTCTTAACTGGACCATATCAGCCTTGTACAAAATAATAGACACCATGGGATACGGGATTTTTAATGGTGTGTGTGTCTGCAGGGATATCATGTTTCTAATGGAGCAGGGATGTAGAGGTTTCTCATTTTCCAGTTGGCTGAATCTGAAATCCGGGAGCGTATAGATACTTACCCTACCACAAAGATCAATCAGTGTAGTGTGTACACACAGATGTGCACACACACACGCACGCAGGTCTGATATCAGTCATTTAACTCTATGTCAAACTGTCACATTTCTCTGTGTGTGTGTGATAGAAAGAGTAGACGGAAACCAGACAATTTATTAGATAGAGAAAACACACAACCAGCACCGTAAAGGAACAGTTGACCCAAAAATGAAAGTTCTGTCATCATTTACTCGCCCTTGAGTTCCAAATCTGTGTAAATGTCTTTGTTTAGATGAACACAGAGAATTATAATATTTTTGGAAGAATGCTTGTAACAAAACCAGTTCTTGGCCACCATTGACTACCATAGTAAGAAAAATTGCTTTGTAAATGTCTTTGTTCTGTTGAACACAAAATAAGATATTTTAAGGAATGTAGGAAAGCAAACAGTTCTGGGGCATTTTTGACTACCATTGTCATTTTTTCCTACTATGAAATTTATCCAGATTTGGAAGAACTCGAGGGTGAGTAAATGAAGACAGAATTTTTATTATTGGGTGAACTGTCCCTTTAATACACACCAATGCACAGACATGCTAAAAACAGTTAGGACTGGGTCCTGTTCGAGCATAAAGGTGTATATAAGAAAATACAGTACAGGAGATGTGTATAAGAAATGCAAGCTAATTACGTGAACTGTTCCTTTATATTCTTTTTTTATGGTTAAAAAACCAACCTATTTTGAAGGTATACACAGCTGTGCTGACGTACCAAATAAATTATTGTGTGCAAGTGTGCAATCTGTCTAACCAAAAATGGCAATCATAAAAAAAAACACATTCACGTACAGAATGTGACAAGCATTTGTTCAGCCTAAAACACAAAGCATTGACTTGAGGTGGCACAGGGTATTTGACTGTAGTGGACCACAACACACTGAGCAAAGATCTTTTTTCAATCTCCTTCCTGACAACATTTGAAAGGCGTAATTATGATTTCCAGAGAGCTGTAATTAACAGAATCCACAGCTCTTGCGTCTGTGTCTATCTCTCGCCATGTTTCTCTTGCCCTCAAACACACAAACACTGCTGTGTCCAGCTGGCCTCTCTTTTTATATTTCTGTCACATCACATATTTCTTTCTCTTTTGCTCTTTTGTTTCAAACCCCACCATCCTGTAAACTCCAGTATGTGTATATACTCTTATACTGTACATGTTTGAATATAAATATAAATGAGTCGAAAAGTCTGAGATCACCAAAAAAGTTTCTGTTTAGCAATTTCCAAATTTTTACAATTTGTTGATATTCTTAGCATGAGATTTATAGACCACTTCGGAAAATGTAAACAACGCTGGTCCAACGCTGGCTTCGTGTTTCAGTTTTTTAGCACTGCACAAACTTTTGAACAGAATACAGCCAACAGAATATTTATAACCAAATCAAAATGTTACCAGTATTTACATCTTGAGAAGTCGTCTATAAGAGATGAGATGTCTTTATTATCTCAATTATTTCTCCTAGACATCAATGAGATTTGGAGAGCAATATGTAAACTCTTCCCTAAGTCTCCTGTGTCTCAGGTATTTCTCCAGAGAAAAAGACAAAAAAATCTCACAACTGTCTTCATTTGAGTTTTAGAAAAGATCTCAACAATGTCCTAAACTCACAGCTCAGATTTGCTAAGTCTATAGTCAAATGTCAACATTATTATATATTTCTATATCAAAAATATGAACATTTTTCAATCTTATCAAATTTACCAAAATCCAAATTTATGTTAATATTGTACCCATAGTTAATTATCCTTTTTTAAACTTCTCAGCAATTTCTTTAGAAACAACTAAGTTGACGCTAAAATGCACTGATAACTGATCTCTGATCTGTAAAAGAGCACCTTCTAAGCATTAAAAATTTTCCTCTAGGAATATTTAGCACATTTTTGGCACAGAATTGAAAAACGACAGGCATTTTAAAATGTACCTTAGTTTTTGTCCTCTTTTTGCTATAATGACAGCATGCACTCGAGCTTGCCATGGGCTTTTGTGCAAACTGTGATGCACATTATCACAGCACGATCTGACAACGTTCTACAGAGCATCCCATGTGCTTCAGTGCAACCAAGAAAAAGGAGTTAATAGGGTCATTATTTGATAAGAGACCAAAAAACAGTACAGAACCATAAATATTTCTTCATTTTACGTCAGGTTTAAATAAGAAGAATCACAAATTTCCATGGAACCATTTATTTTGAATACATGCTTGTATGGGAGTGTGTGTGTTTACAGGGTTGGATGGAGGCATTGTCGATTGTCGCTCTTTCCATTTACATAACAGACATGCCCACAGCATGTACCACACACACACACACACACACGCACACACACATACACACACACACACACACACACACACACACACACACACACACACACACACGCACACGCACACACACACAACCTAAGCTCAGTGTCACACACACAAACGTACAAACAAGCCCTGTGGCAGTGGTGCCCTGCCTGAGTCCATCTTGAGATGAAACAGAGTGTGACAGCCAAGTCTGTGTGTTTGTGTGTGCGTATGCCCATGTATATATCTTTTTATTTCTGCTTGCGTATCCTTATGTGTGTGTGATGCGAGATGTGAGATGATGTGACAGAGAGAAAGCTGCATTTTGCGCTGTTGAGATGAAGAACACGCACGCGATGATGGTGGTAAGCTGCAGTGTGGCCATCAGCTCTCGCTGGATCTTTTTAAAAGCTCATAAAAATTCAGTTCAAGCCTGTTCAGCCAATCAGTTCAGAGAGAGTTTTGAACTGGACCAGCTCTGTTCACGTTTGATGTCTCAGTGGTGGACCGGAGGAACTATCAGATGCTACAAAACAGTTTGAAAAATAACCACTTTTAAAGGACATCTTTGTGACATTTTTAATTTTTGGTGTTCCTAATCTGTATACATTTCTTTGTTCTGATGAACACAGAAATAGATATTTGGAAGAATGCTTGGAGCCAAACAGTTCTTGGCCACCATTGAATACCATACATGACAATGGTAGTCAAAAGTGCCCCAGAACTGTTTGCTTATATATATTCTTTAAAATATCTTCTTTTGTGTTCAACAGAACAAAGACATTTATACAGTAATATAGCAGTTTTTCCTACTATGGTAGTCAATGGTGGCCAAGAAATGCTTGGTTACCTGGTTTATACAGATTTGAAACAACTTGGTGAGTAAATGAAGACAGAATTTTACTTTTGGGGTGAACTGTTCCTTTAATTAACAATATGCAGATTGACTGTTTGCTGTATTCAGATACAATGACAGAGTATCTGACAGAGTGCATGAGTTTAACACACTAAATGACAGAGAGTGCCAATCATTGCATTCCTCAGGTCCCTCTGATTCTCCCTTTAAAGTCCCCATGAACTGGAAGTTGCTATAGTTTTTACTTCCGTATTTTGACGCATTTCCAAGTGAAATGGAATTTCGAATGAGAAAAATAGTGTCCGTGGCTTTCGTATTTGTCTGCGATTTGATTAGATGTATAAAAATAGCGGTTGCATTTTGAAATGGAGCTGGCAGCAGACTGACAGTTGAAGGGGAGGAGTTAACGGATGCTCCGCCCAAGGCGTCTAACTTATGTAATTTATGGATAGTCATTAGAGGACCGAAGTGCATTTTCAGATTTTAACTGAAGTTTATGAGTGCACATGAATTTTAAAAAGAGAATGACCCACATTGATAAACTAAACTAAACTATTTACAATAAATGCTGCAATATTTCATGAAAAAAACCATTGTAATTTTTTATTTCACTGGGACTTTAAAGAGTAAAAATAAAAAAACTGCAGTTAGGTCCTCCATCTTGCAGTAAGGTTTCACAAAAAACACATTTCAATCAAGTCCTCAGCATCTCTTTTTCATCTCTACACCAAAAAAAAAACACATTTCGAAACCTCGAAACTGTCGAAACCTCTTCAACTCACTCTTTTTATTATTTCCTTTCATTCTGATATGTACCTATTTACCTACCTCTTTTGTTTGCTCTCTATTTTCTTCTCCCTGTTCTTTTTAAGAGAACAATCCTAAAGGAGGAGTGTGTCGTTTTTGATTAGACGTAACAGCGCATGAAGAACATAATGATTGAGGAAATGATGGAATGATTGTAGGCTCCACTGCAGCCGTGTGTGTCAGATGGACAGAAATAAGCAGAATTAATTAGTTGGAGCAGGAGGAGTCTTCCAGAACGCTGAGGTCACCCAACATTGACCTTTAAAAAATCAGGACATCTGATTGGCTGATGATGCAGATGAAATATAATTAACTTAATATGCACAAATCATATTAGGTGAAGAAAAAGTAAAAATGAAGGAGATATTATTTCATCCTCCTTGTCTTGTCTTTTGTTTTGTCTATTGTTATTTAGTGTATTTTGTCTGTTATTTTTCAGTTCACCTGCCAACTTATGGAATCAAGTGTGTAAATGGGCAATTCTTAAAATATGCTAAAAATGGCTATTTTTTAGAAAGAAAAATCCTTACTATTAAACCCAGTTTTAAAGGCTCCAAGAAAGAGAGATGGACTGTTCCACATCAAAAATAAAAGTCACAATATTTTTTTTACAAAAATAAGAAACACATTTACTATACAATCTTTTATATTTTTAACCAAACATCACACAAACCAATGTTTTGACATTTGTTATAATGTCTTGATTTTTTTCTAAATATGCTTTGGATATTATCTTCTTTCAATAACTTTTTTTTTCTTCTACATAGGTAAATGCATTTTAGTATGGTTGTAGGAATGCCAAGGTCATGGGCCAAGGTCATGGGTTTGAATCCCATGTCAAAACGTATACCTTGACTGTACTGTATATTGGATTAAAACATCTGTCAAGTGCATTGACTGTAACTATAGTATACAATCATACTAGCATAATTTTATTGCCTTACAGTAACAAGCGTTCTCTTCAACCTCCTTCAGTCAAAATTTTCCAGAAAGATTTTGCTTGGTAATTAAACAAGGCAGGCGGATATTATTTGTGTTGCCTGCATTGTGAATGTACTGCTGATGTAACGCTGGACGGGCTGCTACTGAATCAGAATCGAAAAAGTGTTAGCAGGCCCAAAGAAGACAATAAACGACGTGATTAAATGATAAGATCAGAAGGCGGAGCGTCTGAGCGTGACTAGGAACCTAAAGCAAAGAGAGCTGTGCAGCCCCGAAAAATATTTAGCCTTTCTGAATAACAGACATCATAAACTCTACATACAATTTAAAATCATATAAATATGAGTAATATGAACACCAACGTGATTACAGTCATGGTAGAAATGCACATTAGCACATGCAGATACAAACACACTCCTGTATGCTGCAGTAAGTGCAGTTAGATACAGAACGGTGGGGCAAAAATACTCCCAATCAAACAAGTAAAAAAATAAAAATAAAGTAAGGAACTTTCTATATGGAGAGTTCATTTACTTCCATCCACTCCATTCAATAACTGCAGCCTATCAACAACTAACATATTTTACACCTATAATGTCAAATAAAGGCTCTTAACTAGGTGTGTAAGTGTGTGCATTCCAGAAAGAGAGAGGGAGGGAGAGAGAGCATCATCAAAACCAATGGTGCAAAGCGGGTAACCCATCTGCCACAAAGGAACAATAAAGCCTAAGGCTTCTCTGTGTGTTTGTGTGTGTGTGTGTGTGTGTGTGTGTGTGTGCGTGTGTGAGAGAGTGTGTGTGTGTGTGTGTGTGTGTGTGTGTGTGTGTGTGTGTTAAACACCCTGAGGGTGCACAATGATAAATTACTCCTTTTTTCTTTCCCCCCCAGAGATGCAGGCTGAAAGAAGGAGGGTGGGAGGTTTGGAACACGACCGCAGATTGATAAAGAGCAGGAATTGCAGGACATTATTATAAAATCAAAGCATCACACAGATTCAATTCGTCTGTTACGCTTCTGTGAGGCACAGCAGCACGTGGAACAAGCCACCATGCAGATGAGGAAAAACACAAGGAAAGCGAAAGTAGAGGAAGTGTGTTTTTATTTGACTACAGGCTGAATATATGCAGAAAGAGAGAAAGAGAGAGAGAGAGAGAGAGAGAGAGAGCACTTGCTGTTTTCTTATCTCAATCAGACCGCGTGTTTGTGTGTGTGCTGGGAGAGAGTGGAACTGATAGTGACAGTTAAATCTTGCCAAAGGCTGTGCAGTTGTTACACTGATAAGACAATGTTTCTTTAAAATGAGTTTTGCTCTTTTGAACAGCAGAAAATCTTCAAAAAAATCTGTATACTCGGGAAAATATGCCAATTGCATCAGTACAAATTGTAATTAATAAGCCAATCGTTATCCATAGATGATTATTTAATAATGATTATTATTGATATGAATAATTATGATCAAATATTGTATTATTAGAAAATATTTATTATTATTAGCATTAATAAAACAAATGTAGTTGTTTGGGTGTTGTTAATGTCAATGTTTTGATGTTGTTTTATTATTTAATTTTTACAGATTCTTTTGTTATTTAGTGGGGTCCAAATGTCTGGGACCACCAGTAAAAATTTGTACATGGGATTTTTTTATCAGCATTACAATTTAAGTGAATAGATAAAATGGACAACTTTTTCTGCCACCCCTTTTTAATGACTGTATGTTGTTGTCATTGTTTGACTGTACATGGAAATCTGACCATTTGTACAAGAAAAGTTAAATATTCAAAGTTAAACACACTTATATAATTTTTTTGACACATCTTTCTATCTTTCAACACACGCACGCCAGGCCCGGCTCCAGACATGAGATGAAAGGTGGGCCAAGTGATTTTCCAGGTGGGCGGAGGGGGGGGGGTAACTTTCAGCATTAACTTTCTGCTCATTTTAGAGAATTCTGTCACAAACTCACCCATGTCCAGTCCATGTGTTATTGATTTTTCATGAGCTAAAAGTACAAGTTTTTTTTCTCACGCAACAAGTAACAAAATATTACGAATTCCTGGTTAATGCATTTTTAAACATGTAGTAACTAAATATGGCAGAGTTTCAGGAGAGACAACCAAGAGTGAATCCACAATACACATTTTTGTCAAACGGGTAGGGTCGGGTACGAAATTAAATTAGTGGTGCTGTCGGATGTCGGGACGGGTGTTCTTTTAATTACTGCGGGTGCGGGTTTATCAAACAGGACCTGTGCTGGACTCTGTCGCAGAGTGGCTGAGAGAGAGAGAGAGTCGCACCAAGTCCGTTCACTGCAATGGAACAGTTTTTTCACAGCAACAGCAGTTCACAGATCCTCTCTCTCAACGACTCTGGATGGAGACAGGGTGGGCAAAGCTTCTAATAAGGTGGGCAAAGCCCACCCTGGCCCCCCCGTGGAGCCAGGCCTGACGCACACATGCACGCAAATCCACAACACAGATAATGACAGCTCAATCAGGGCCACTTATGAAGTGATGCAGAGTGACAGATGCTTAGTGGAGTTCATTTCCTGTTTAAATGAAGTCATTTCCTGTGTCAGTAGCTACTTCAGAGCAGTGACCTCAAAATAAACATCACTTATTACACGCATAAACACCAAAGAAAAGAAAAGTGTACGCATGCACGTCTTTTACTCTGAGAGAGAGAGATTAGACACGTCTGCCATTAATTCAGACAGAGACTGCAGCGGTGAGATAAGGCAAAGTGGTTTTAAAATCTCATTATTCAACCCGCATACGTCTGTTACTAAGAATGTGACTGCGAAACGCATAAATGTACATTCTAATGTAAGCCGAAAATGGCGGCACATATATCAGGCAGACAGAGGGCTAAGAAATATAGCGATTGTTATATGTATCTCTTGTCCTTTCTGTCTCGAACAGCATCGAGCCTCATTACTAAGCAGGTGCTCTTTATCTTTTTGCATATCTATTTATCGGATGAATAGGCGCAGCACCTCTTGAAGGGCATAGTGTCATTGAAATGTCCCTTCCCACTCTCCCCGTTTCCTGTGAGCGTGTGAATGTGCTTTTAGAGGCTGCTTTCGCATTTTATCAGAGACTCTGGCAAACAATTTGGGTGCAGTATTTGGCAGCAGTGGTCTGTAATTGTTTTAAATAAGCCTCATGCGTCATGCCAAATAATGGCAGCTCAATGAAGACATTAATCTACATAAGCACATCTTTGCGACTTCATTTGCCGTCCCCCCCTGTGACATCAGCCGCCCGCCACTACAAATGGTCCCTGTGGTCCCTCTGCTAACTGAAGACGCGTCGAGTTATTAACTGCTTTGGGGAGTTAACTGAGGATCGGCAAAAGGATAACACTTTTGACATTAATTCCTTCATCGTTCTCTCCTTTCTTCTGTTCTGATCTCTGGAACTGTGGTGAATGCAAAAAAAAAGCTTCTTTTTTCCGGTCTGAGCTGCATAAATGGGTAAAATTACAGTGATGATGATGGGTGCGCGCGGCTGTATTCGCTGCCTGGCCTGTCAGTGCTGTGGTGTCATTCGGTGCGTAGATACTGCATTATGCAGGATTCATCCAGACAAATACGTAAAAGACCTCAGCAGGACAACAAAACAGCCGTGAGGAATTCAAAACAAGGCCGATACACACAAGTATGGCTGTATCAACTGATTTAATTGGTATTTGTCTCTTTTTAAGAATAAGGTAGACTTTGGTGTCACAATTACCTTTTAAAAAAGCATCAGATGCCCAAAATATCATACTTTTTTTGTTGTATATTAGGAACTAACTGTTATCTAACATTAACACGAATTAAAAGTCTGTCTCTCCCTATGCTAATAATGATGATTCTGACACCTCAGAGGTCCTGACTGTATCTTGACAAAATAAAATCATAGTTTACAAAAAAATATAAAAATATTTTTATAAAAATATAACACCTGAAAAATAACATTATTTTGATATATTCTTCAGTATGATGATAAGACAAATAATCTAATTTCTTATTTCCCCATTGCATTCATCAAGCTCAACCCATGGTATTAAAAATATGAAATAAATACCAGGTTTTTAAACTGTAAATCGGTAGTTGACAAATAGACCGTAAGCTACCATGTGTCCTAAAGTGTAACATTGCAAAAATGTTCAAAACAAAGCGTTAACAATATATTATTTTATTTAATATTATTCATATTTATATTTACAATATAAAATAGCATAAAAGAGATTTATCTTCATTGCTAGTTTTTTTCTGCTGTCACACCATTTATTTGTCTACCCATGTCCCAAAAATTTTTCACAAAATGGAGAAAAGCTGCAAACATCAAATAAACTAAATACATAAAAAACACAATAATACTACTATGAAGGTATTCTGAAGGTCAAGTGCCTCCTTTCACTGACCATTTTTTCCACTTCATTTCTTATAGTTTCAGGCCCTTTTTTGTAGTATCCTATTGGTGGCAAGCGACGTTTGAGTAATTTACATTTACATTACATTTCATTTTGATGATTAATCGGCAAGTAATCACGACAGCCCTTCTCAAACAGTTATGCATGTACATAGATCTATAGAAACACACATGCATATGTGCAAACACACAAACACACTGTCAAGGTGATGCATGGACTTCACCTTCAGGCAGTAGATTTAGGCCGACAGAGCACATCAGAGCCAATACAATGCACACACACACACACGCACGCACGCACGCACGCACGCACGCACGCACGCACGCACGCACGCACGCGCACGCACGCACGCACACACACACACACACACACACACACACACACACACACACACACACACACACACACACTCAACATCAGTTTCCTTTTCATTCTCTCTATTGTTCTGTAGCCTTGGTGTATCTCAGAGGAAACATATTCCCCACGGTGTTAAGTGAAATGACCTTATGTGTAACAGAGTCTCGCTCTAAGCAGTAATATTCTTTATCTTTTCACTTGCTCTCTGTAACACATATACATGCTTTAAAACACATCAACCATTGATAAGATTTGATTGCATAACTAGCACACATTGATCTTTATTTGCTTTATCAATACAGAAATAAGCCAATCAACCGATCTACAGACAAAGAGGCTAATGGGCTTATCTGACTTAAACCACAGAAAATACACTAGACAATATCATCAATATACAGTATATATATTTATCAATATCTTAAAGCCATATTCTAACAGCTGTAAACTTCATAAAGAAAGGCTAACCAATTAACCTTTAAAGAAACAGTTCACGCATAAATTAACATTCATTCATAGCTTATTTAACCCTAAACCGTTCCAAACCGTTCTCTCATATACTTTCTCATATGAAAAATAACAAGCAAAAGCATAGTAGTCCATACTAAGGCTTGGTGATACACCAATAAAAATGTTTTAAATATACTACACAGATTTCCAGATCTGATGTATTTGCTCTAATAAATTTTAAACAGATCAATTTATTTTATTTTTTTTACAAAAAATTTTAAATGCCACAAAGAGACAATTTTTTTATTGGCAGCAATATCACTGCAGTATATTGACTAGTCCTGGTGTTACATACTTCAACTCCCCTAAAGTCATATAAAAATGATGCAAGAGGGACGTGTATCACTCTTTGCTAAATCTTAATATTCCAAACGTGGCTCACAAATCTAATTTACATAACCACAATGAATTTTTATCAAGTGGGTAACATGTAAATTGGAACTTTTTATATTTAGTAACTAGACATAAAGAGCCCATCATTGACCTGATAAGAGGAGAGTTTAACAGCTCATAGGAGAGAAGAGGAGAGGAGGCGAGAGAAGAGGTAGAGAGAACAAAGTTGAACAGTCCAGAAGAGAGCAGGAAAAGAGGAGAGAGGAGCAGAGGAGAGCAAAGGAGAAGCCCATGGGCAGCACTGACCTTCTCTGTGTTAGCCTAAAGACAGGATTACCTCCCCAGACTCCTGTTTCCCTCCGTTAGAAACCATGGGTGTGATGCTGTTTCTAGGCCACCGAACACACCTCCAGCATCCCACAGTGCACCCATGTATCAGAGAGTCCAACACAACAAAACAATGCTGTGTGTGTGTATGTGTGCGCGTGTGTGTGTGCGCGAACATATGACAAAGTGTGAGAGTCTGCCTTACCATTGTTTCCCCCCCTCATTTTTTCTCTCTGGGGACATTTGTAGTCGAAATAGCTGGCCTTCCAAAATCCCCAAATTACCCCCAATCAACCCTGCCCTTTTTCTTTCAGATCCATCTGTGTGTGTGTCAGAGGAGGGGGGGTGTCAGGTTTTGCCAACAGTACATCATAGAAAACCCCAAAATCCTTTGCTAGTAGAATATAAGCTAAAACATTTTTTTTACACATGTAAGTTTAGGGAATAGAAAAACACACAGATCTGATTGGACACAACATCTCTTTAAAAGAGCCCTGCTGGGAACATTAACACCAGCACGAGTCACATTAAAACCTGCTTCTGCCCCTAATGACCTCCCCTAATGTCTCACTCTCTGATCACTTTCAGTCAATACAAAGTAGAGATAGTGCTCACATGCCAAAGTGACCTTCCCAGCAGTGACGGGGGAACTGAATGACCAGTCGGCCTGGAGGACAAGGAGCGGGGTACCTATTTTTGTCATGTGGGCATAAGCTGGTCCTGCGGTTTCTCTGTTGCCTCCTTTGGGCTCAGTTCCCACAGTGAAACTGTGGTACCAAAATGGCTTCCACAGCAGAGAGGATGTGAGAGGAAAAAAACAATTTGGTGCTGCTGTGAAGATTTGCTTCACAGCGAGAAAGAACTGACTGAAGAAAAAAGAGAAATAACTAACAAAGAAGTACTGGCAGCAACGTCTCTAAATGTACTAAAAATCACCAATGTAATTGTGAACAGCTCTATATGACTTCTAGGCTGACAAAGTAACATTTCATACAATAATGTGTTTTTGCTCTGTAAGATTAACAGATTTCATGTTTACTGCTAAGAAACATGAAATCTACATTCTTATTGTAAGGAGGGGGGAAATTATATTAAAGATTTTTTTCAATACCATAAATGTTCACACTGCATGACAAATAACACTGCAATGTTGTCGTGTGAAATCACAGCGTAAACAGCTCTAGACTCTAATAACAGCAGACACGGAACAGCCCGTGCTTTTTGGCCAAACAAAAAGGCTCTCTATCTGTGAGTCATTTAGTGTGTTTAAGTTCACTGACATCAGGTTTTCATGTTTTTTGGAGGGCAGAGTTTTGAAAAAAGGGCATGTGTTAAATTCATAAAAGGTTAAATCTTTTTTCAACTACCCTAAATATTCTATGTACTTATGTGTATATTCATATGGCCTTTTCGTCTTAAACATTTTTCCAAAAAAAGCCTTTTCAGCTTTTATAACAGTGAAGAGATGGCGAGAAACCATACAGGGCAAGAGAGGGAAAAGACCATGGGCTAAAACTCGAACTCAGGTCACCCAAAGCGCTACTGTGTAATATGTCAACACGCACCCCACTTGACTTTGCCAACTTGAACGTCTTACTGTCAACTTTAATTTATCCACTCCATTCTAAAATGTGATCACTCTAGCAAGGAAAAGTTACATCTTCGCTGTAGCAGAACACAATTACTCTACTTCAGCAGGTGTGTGAGAGTCTAGACACAAACACACAAAGACATACAAGGCAGACACTATTGTTGTGGTAGAGGTAGAGGAAAAACTTAAATCACAAAATCGCTTGTTTGTGCGCACATGGGCGTATACACACACACACATTCTCTTAAGCTGAAAAAAGCCAATCTACTGCGGATGAAAGACATTCCTTATCAACTCCCTCATAAAAGAACAGGAATAGAAGGTATTTACCCAGAAAAGGAGACTAAAGAAAAAGAAAAGCAAGTTGTGTGGGTAGAAAGATTAAGGGGGGGTTGCAGAAGCACTGAGCTGCTTCAAAGAGCTCAACTGTCACTGTCTAATCAGAGAAAGAGAGAGAGAGAGTTTCCAATATATGTACAGAACATTACATTATTATATCCCTTTATTCTGCTACTTAAATGTATTAACTGTTTCTATATATTTACATACATTATAAACCACTTTAATGTTGCACTACATACAACACACTTTATTTTATTTTATTACTATAATTATCTTTCTTTTCGTTTGTATACATACTTGCACTATTTGTATGCAGCCCAGCAGCAAATGCTTTGGCAACATGAATGTACACTTTGTCATGCCAATAAAGCACACTTAAATTGAAAAATTTAAATTGAGAGAGAGAGAGAGAGAGAGAGAGAGAGAGAGAGAGAGAGAGGAGAACATTGACCATCATCAGTTTTCTGTCCCTTTCAGGTAAATACAAACACAAACAAAAATCTCTGCTCATCCTGTATCCCCCCACCCCATGGGTCATGGAGTCAAGTGCAAGGTGAGTTGGTGCTTAACAACATAAAAGCTCAGCGTATTGACAAAGACCCTCTTCAATGTACACACAGTCACTCACAAGCAGTTTTCATAAACATTTTAACACACCTACTGTAGTTGGTCATTTTTTTGTCTCTGTAACCCCTGCAGAGAGCATATGCATTACCTCTTGTCAATGTCACACAAACACGCACATACACACAAACGCATCAGATGTACTGACAGGCCAATCAAGCTCATGCCGTCATTTCATTTGAATGATTTACCCTGTCACTCATTTGCTGTTCTACAGGGAGCCGACACACACACTCTCATTTACACACACACACTGCGTCACTAAATACACGAGAGCTCAAAATGAATATAACCTCCATTAATGAGGGGGAGGCTCAAAACCCAAAATGTTACTAATGGAGAAGGCTTTCAGATGGTTTGTTGTGGGCGCCAGTATAATATGATGCTTCAGTGCACCGCATCATGTGTTCATGGGCTGATAAATGTGGCGGTAAATATATGTGTCACGAAGGCCATGCTGCAGGAGACAGAGAATACGTTTTCAACGGAGCATGGACGAAAAATGAAAGAGTGACGTGGTGTTCGAATTTCTAAGGCGCCGATGTTGATGAGAAATGAAACGGCGTAATGTCTGCGGCAAAACATCCGTTATGGAAGCTCTGCAGGTTTTTATGGCATGGTGCAGGAATTTGGTGCAGAGCATTCACACATCTCTATCTAAACACCGAAAATGATCAAATGTTTAGTAATTAATACAATTCCATTAACTTACAAAAAAAGGACTCATTTTAGATGAGTAAATATAAACATTTTCTTGATATCTGAGTCATCAAGAACATTCATGAAAATGGAATTACAAACATTTCCATTGCAGCAAGATTCCTAGTAAGAAAGCATGTTTGCGAATAAAATGTGTCTTACTTTCTGCAGTGTTTTAGTGGAGTCTTCCTAGAGAGTGCCGTAGTAATACGCAACTGGCAAAGAGCATTTCTTTAAAAGGATGGCATTACCGCATTCCCCGCACTTACAAACACACAGGCTGGGGCGCTGCCACGACAACTGAAACCATGACAGTGAGAAGGGGGTTGAGAAAACAGTGCCAAAAAAGCCATTGAGCACGGTCTGACATCGGTCCAGAGAGGACACATGCAAATTCAAGCCCCTTTATAATTACAAATGAGAATGTACAAGACAAAAATATGTTTTTAATTAGCAGCTTGAAGCAATGGGCATTTAAAACACACACACACATACACACATAAATGTTGCATCCTACGCCCAAAAAGAACAGAAATGAAGTACTGACCAGTCACATTAACACTGTTAAATTAAAGTCAAAGTGTAGTCAATTCAAGTTAAAGGGCAATTTAAATAATTAGGTTAAAACTTCATGGCTCAAGGGCATGACCTCAGACCCAGCCACTCCTGTACCCATATAAGCAAGTTACTCAACATGAGTGTTGAGTAATGCACAATTAACATGCAGACAAATACAATTGATGATAATTGTGTGATGCTTTTAGACAAGCTGTGAGTGAAGGAGGAGACATTTCATGCTGCAGAAAGCGTTTGGTCCTTTTTTCCTGTCCTCTTTGTCTTTCTGGGAAATGCACGATTTATCATGGATTCTGTGTAACTGTATTTGTGTAACGGAGTGTTCTTTAGCCTAGTCTGTGTTGCTAAGCCGACAGAGCATTGGTATTCAGCTAATATTCAGAGAAATTAAAAACGAGGAGGAGAGAAAAAGATTAAAAATTTCTTGCTTCTGTTTAATTGACTTTTTTTTATATAGGCTTAAATCGGGCAAAATATTCTAACTATAAGCCTCTAAAATTGAAAAATACTTTTCGAACAAAGAGACAATAAATGTAGCCTAATATAAAGACAAATTTTGATTTAAAAATTACAAACGGTAAGTCACACAGTAAATGTATAATTTCGTTAATACACTACAATTAAAAACAAAACATTTAGGCTAATTAAAAAGCACAAATCAGAAACGACTCGAAGCAAAAAGGACACCCTAAAATGGAAAATGCAGCGTGATGAAATAGCCTACAAAAACAAACATTTTCGATCCTAACGAAATTCATGAGCTAAGAAAAATAGAAAACTCAAACGATTTCCTTAAATGAGCTGCGATATTGATAAAGCATTTTCAGAGCGAGCAGAATCAATCCTTTATCATTTTTAATTTTCCGCTCCGCTGCCTGTGAAGAACATCAGGTGCTTCGAAAGAGAACATGCCCTCAAAAAGGAAGAATTTTTAAAGAATAAATTCTTTAAAATATTATTATTGTTTTTACAAATTTTGCAATAATAATTTAAAAATAAGATAAATTGTGCTTTTTATTTGTGCACATTTAAAAACAGCGGTGGTGTATAGTGACCTCGTTTACACCCTTCTTTATTGCCAAAAATCTATCCTCACACAATAAAATGTGCATAATAAAATACCACGTATTTTACAAGTCCTAAAATGATGAAACGTCTGCAATGATATATGAAATGCGTCTATCTGTCAAAGAGTAACAGTGAGATAGAGAGGAGGAGAGAAAAAGAGAGAGAAAGTTTTTTTAAATGTCATTCCAGTGCGCTCGTCCGTGAGATCAGCAAAAATAAACACAATTCTCTGTATTTTATCTCTTTTTCTCCTCGTGTATTGTCTCTGTGCATCGGTCTATCACACTACAGGGGTCAACGGTGTTAAAATGATGTTTTGATGACTACGGCACCTGCTACTGATTAAACTCACAGAACGTTTCCCCAAAACAAACAAAAAAACATGCAGAACTTGAAAGTGATTTTTAAAAGGGGTTTCTGCAGGTGTTGCCTGGACCAAACGCCATTCTGGTTAACTGGCAGACATGTTCAAGGCCCTTTGATGGCACGCGTACAACAGTCGCACGCGCATCTGGCAGCGTCTCCCGCCACCAAATCTGACATCCACCTCTGTAACGATGCGCGCTCATCTGCTTCTGGAAACCTCTACATTGTGCGCAGTTAATTTGTATGGTGAGTTTTGTTCATCGTCACAAATATTTAAATTAAGCAACACAAATGCTCCCAGACTTAAATCTTTGCGCGTGCCGGTGCGAAGACCTGGAGGACTTTGGGCACGAGACGCAACCTCAGTCTTCTGAGCAAATCCAGCGCGTCCATATTAACGCATTTAAAAATATATCACACACACGGTGCCACAATACAAACAAATAAAAAATATATCCATCCTGTATGACTTACCGATCAGCATGCTGTGAAATGGTATCCTCGGTTCCAAAGAAAAAACCAACCAGCAAAAAAACACCGCAGGTTAACCAAAAGGTTTAATGAATACCCTCCGACACTTGGATACGTATTTTTACCCTCAAACTGGTCACTCTTCGATGTGTCTCACTCTTTTTTGTCCAAGAGTTAAGTGATGTGTCAGGTGTCTGCGGCGCGAAGGAACGCAAAATACGCTCGCCACTCACGCGCTCAGTGCTCCGCTGATCTGCGCGCCCCCGTCAGGGAAAGGAAAGAAGGCGGGAGAGTGCGACCGTCAGTCTTTTACCCCGTCTACTCCCCCCACCACCACCACCACCTCATCCCTCTCGCTCTTTTCGCTGCCTGCCGCTTAACCTCAACGAACGGCACAGATGGGAAAATTAGCTGGTGCTATTTTCTCCTTTCATGGTCCTTGATTTCGACTAAATAATTCTGTGTGCGCGCGCGTATGAGGGGGTTCATCTCCGACAATGCTAGATAATTTAGCAGACAATGAAGCCTTTACTGAAACGGCTAAGGGAAACCATAATATATAAACAGAACAGAGTGGTTTTAAAAATTTCAGGACGCTCGAAATGTTTCGTTTTATTAGGGTCGTGGGGTCAGCATTACTGAATATCACCCAACTTCCTGACCAGGAGTGAAGAGAACATAACAATTAAGCAGTGTGGTCTGTGAAAGAGCTAGTGTGGAACAGACACATTTAGATAACAAAATAGTTTTTTAAGATATCTGCTAGGTTGCACTTATTACAGCATAGCATCTCTGTCAATGTTCTGGGCCATTAGGACCCCCATCTGAGCACCACCTACTGGTGCCATAAACACTTCTCCCACTTCTAGCGTGCGTTTCCTCTGGAGCTTTCTCAGCATCAGTGGGGGGTTGCAGTGGTCACTTGCTGTACCGCAGAGCGCCCAGTACTGCATGATGTGACAGACAATTGCCATATGAAGAAAAAAACAACATTTTTTTAACACCTTTGAAATGTGTCATTTACTTCAGCACAATGTTACTAACATTTGTTACATCATTCACAGACAAGGATAATTTAAGCATGTACTGTGATAATTCCTCTCATAACATATGTTATGTAATATTGTAAATATGGCACAAACAGGGATGAAATGAATGCCAGTTCTGTGTGCATATGTGTACGTGTTAGAGTTTTCTCAGCCTGAAGCTCTAAACACTGAGACATCAGCAGATACAGCAGAGACAGCTGTGCCCTCTTCCTGTCAAAATACTTCCGCCATTCATCCACACAAACCACTCAGGGTAATCAGTGTTTGTACGTGTAGGTAAGTGAAAAATATAGTCAAATCAAATTAATAATTAAAACACTGATAACAGTATTAGTTGAATAGTTAATCCAAAATATGACACAGATTTCACATCATGGCATTTGGTATGGAGACAGTCGTGAACCAATTAAATTTGTTCAAAAATGAACATTCTGTCATCATTTACTAAATTTCCAGTTGTTCCAAATCTGTATCAATTTCTTTGTTCTGATGAACACAAAGAAAGATATTTGGAATAATGCTTATAACCAAACAGAGCTTGCCCCCCATTGACTCCCATAGTGGAAAAATACAATGAGTCAAAAGTGCCCCAGAACGGTTTGCTAAAAAAAATGATAAAGTAATTGTTCCTGGGGCAAGATCTGTTTGGCTACAAGCATTCTTCCAAATATCTTTCTCTGTGTTCATCAGAACAAAAGAAATTAATACAGATTTGGAACAACTCGAAGTTTGGGCATAAGAGCAAATAATGAAAAAAATAGTTTTGGGTAAAAAAACGTCTTTACATTACAAAATAATGTATTAGCCTCGTTGGACCTGTAGCTACAAAAACAAATTAAAGGGGTCATATGGCGCGAATACGTGTTTTTCTGTGTCTTTGGTGTGTTATAAGTTGCCCATGCATGTATTAGACAAGTAAAATTGCAAAAATGAAAGTGTCAGAACAAAAGATGCATTCTATCTAAAAGCGAATGCTCACCAGACCTGCCTGAAACGCCTCGTGTAACCACATCCCCACAAATCTACATCAGTTCGTGGTATGATTAGACAAAGACCGCCCAAATGTATACAAAGGTGACAGACAATTGCCTGTCAGTTGTCAGACACACTTGTCAGTACAATTGCTTTGGAACCTGACGTTCCAAATATGGTAAGAGGCGTTACATTTCCGTCACACGCTTGCAGTATTCCACCAATCACTACACACTGGTTAACTGGCCAATCATAGCACACCTCGCTTTTCAGAGCGATGAGCTTTGTAAAAAATCTGCGCGTTTCAGAGAGGCGGGGCAAAGAGGAGGTACAAACATACACGGTATGTGGAAATACAGCATTTTTTAACCTTAAATCATGTATACACATTGCATTACATTTAAAACCGCCGTGTAATATGACCCCTTTAAATAAAGAAAGTATAGAAGTCTAAACTGCTCCTGAATCATTTGAATAATTCAGCAATTAGTCTATAACCCTTCAGTATCCCAGAGTGCAACGGGGCGTATTACAGGAGATGATGGGCAGGTGAGGAAGGATGTGATTTACTCCTCCAGTAACGTTGAGAGTCTATTACAGCTTCAGCATCATGACCTCAGCGCGACACTCCGTGAAAATCCTTTCAGCAGAAAACATAGCTAATGTAAATAATGCAGCCTGTCAGTCAACTCTGTCATTCAGCACAAAGCATGTGTGTTATATGAGCTATTTTGAATGTATTTAAATAGTATTTACCGCTGTGAGCGAGCCTTTGTTATCTCGCTTCCTTTCCTAATATACCTATTAATCCAGATGGCTCATATGAGCACATGGGTGCGTCGCAGTGCCTGGTCATGCTAGTTCTCCATCTGCCTAATTCCACCACAAACATGCGTGCATGGGTTCGAGCATATAATCGATATAATATCTGATTATATTGGACAGAAAGAAAGGCAGCTTGAATTTTTGCTTGATAATATCTTGAAATGAAGTACAGCAAATGATTATATTGAAATTAGCAGCAGATTTGAATGACAACTAATATAAAACATGTTTAAGTAATGGAGTGAATGTGCACAGACAGAAGTGACAGATTTAGAAATGCAGAAAATGTGGAGACAAACGCCATAAGAAAAGAAAAAGAATAATGGAAAGAATATGCGTGAGAAAGAATTTTCACACACCTAACCTGGAAAATCAAACTACAAAACTTACTAGCAACCTAAAGCAACATCAGCCCACACTACTGGCAGTCTTGCTGCATGACATTATGGAATAAGGACAGGGGACTGGAGGGTGGGGGATTACAAAAGAGAGAGTGAAGAAATATGTGTTCACGGAGACAGAATGGAAAGAATGGAGTTTGAGTCTTAAGCCCATTGCACATTGAGTCCGAAATTTGCGTCCGAAATTTCCGCACGTTAAAATATAAATACGACTTTACGTTGTGTCAATCACATTTACACACTGCCTCCGATATTTTCGTCCGTCATAAAAACATTCGGACCGGGTTCGATTTTATGCGTTTTTCGCATCCGTCAAGCATTTTGAGTGGCCTTTTTTAACAATTCAGAGACACCGTACAAACAAGAGCCAAATACGAAAAACGCATACGAAAATTTCGGACTGTATGTGCAAAGACCTTTACACACCTTGTAAGGAGAAAAGGAGAGGAAAATAGACTGGAAAATTTGTAGAAATAAAAAAGGACATAAAGCAAAGGAAACACTGAGCGCAAAGGTGGGACAGAGAAAGCATGATATAAATTATGCTATAACTTCTGAAAGAGATAGACTTTGTGTGTGTGTGCGTGTGTGTGTGTGTGTGTGTGTGTGTGTGTGCGTGTAAGTGCGTTCATGTTTGTATATCCCGGGGGGGACCTAAACCTCAATGCACACCAACTCAATGAGGACTTGTGTCACCGTGGGGACCAAAATTGAGGTCCCCATGGGCAAAAAAGCTTATAAATTGTACAGAACAATATTTTTTTTAAATATAAAAATGCAAAAAGTTGTCTATGATCTTTAGGTTTAGGGGTTGGGTTAGGGATAGGGGATAAAATATACAGTTTGTACAGTATAAAAAACATTACGCCTATGGACTGTCCCCACGGAGATAATAAACCAGACTGATGTGTGTGTGTGTGTGTGTGTGTGTGTGTGTGTGTGTGTGTGTGTGTGTGTGTGTGTGTGTGTGTGTGTGTGTGTGTGCGACGGCGTGCATGTTTGAATGAGAGAGATTTGTCACAGTCATGCGCAACATTACCCCACTTTGATTAGACTCTAAGATACACACATACACATACAGTACACAAGCACACACAGATAGGCTTGTCTGCCAACACAGTGTCATACGGTGCTCGAGGTTGCTTCCTGCACATCATTTCCTGTGCCGGGCTGTCACTGCCAATCAGAGCACTGAAGGGATCTGATACTGACAAGACCTGACAGAGGAAACACACACACACACACTGACACAAACACACGCACATCAACAACAACGACACACTCAAAATCATCACAAACACTCTTGGACACAAACAAATACACATCAACAATACACTCAAACAGCCAACAAACACACACCAGCAAAAACATACTCAAAATGACAGAAATGACCTCTTAACACATACAAACATTCATAAGAGAACACACTTATTACTAATACAACACAAATATCAAAACACATTTAAAATAAAAGTAAATTGTTTTTATTTTGCCGCAGACAGATGCATTTGTGTGTGTTGGGATGGAAAATAAATACACAGCCTGATTTTTAGTCGGACTGTTAAAAAAAAATATTATATAGATATAAAATATTTTTAAAATACATCTTATTGGATGTACATTATATATAGAGATTTTAATATTATTTGATAAAGCAATATAAGATAACACATGATGAGTATTGTGTGCTGTTGCGTAGATCTGTTTTCTAGCATTCAAATGTACATCCCATAATACGAGTGTCACAATTAATCTGAAATGATTTGCTGAGAGGGTTAAAACTGAATATCTCACTGCAGCATATTAGCAAACACATATACTCCAGTGACCTGCGCTCAATGTCACACACACACACACTGGACCCCTCTTTGTTCTGGGGCAGCATCTGTTTGGTCTGATAAAGGGATTAGAACATCCATTCCCCTGACCAGCCAATAGGGTTGAACCACACTGAGAATACGTTTGTGTGTGTGTGAGGCCATCAGAGGAAACTACAAGTGTGCGGTACACAAAATTGTTTTCCTTCCGTTTTGTGTGTGTGTATAAATCCAGATCGTTCTGTTTTTCGCCTGAATGAGAGAAATTATGAAATCCTAATTACACGCTACAGACATCACCCCAAGCAAGGCCTCAGTCACACAAACGCTGCTTAAAAAACAGCCGACCATCAAAACACACACTTTCTCAACATGACTCAACTATAATTCTCTCTCTGGTCTTCTCTCTTCATCAGCATGAAAAGAGTTGTTGCAAAGTTACAACAGGACACTGTGTAATTGGGAAAATAATTCAATGTCAAGACACGCACACACACACAAACAAACTCTAGCACTGATGCGTAATAGAGTGGCGTGAGGGGGTTGTTTGTGATTTGCTCCCTGTCAGTTCAGGCCATTGTGGGAAGGGTTGCTGACACGACACATTATGCCCCTGTGATTTAAAACACTGATGATGACGATGATGTTGATGATAACGGCCATATTGCTGATGATGTCAGAGCCTGCTTAACGATACAATACCCCTGTGTTTAAAGTGGCCGAATATGCTTTCGGATCTGATTTTTGGTAATAAATACTCATCCTCGCTCTCTTTCTATTTTACTCTCGGCTCCTGTCGTTCTGCCATATTTTATCATTAACAGCAGCTACCGGAGCAGCCAACCGGAAAATTTCCATCATGAAACACTAACTCATCTGCATATTACAGCCCCATTCGCTCACCAACCGTGAATAAATTAATTCATGAATAGCAATGAAAGTCCTGCCGTCTTTCGCTTCCTGAACTGAACGGTTCCGTTAGTGAAGTGTTACGCTGTTATATGACCTCATGCTTGAATGTGCTCGAAGGTTGGATCTATTCACTTACAGTGTGTGTGTCTTAGAGGTTAACATGTCAGACTTCTTGTTTTACATATCGGATGGCATAAGCATGATGTTAGTCATTTTTGTTAGGTTGTCAAAATGTTTTTGTTTTTTTTGTGCAGAGAACATTATGCACGTTGATTACAGGGATAAATGAAAATTCTGTCATCATTTACTCACCCTCAAGATGTTCCAAACCTGTGTAAATTACTTTGTTCTGCTGAACACAAAGGAAGATATTTGGAAGAATGTTAGTCATTTTCAGTTCTGGGACATCATTGACTACCATAGTAGGAAAAATTACAATGGCAATCAAAGGTGCCCCAGAACTGTTTGCTTTCCTACATTCTTCAAAATATCTTCTTTTGTGTTCAACAGAAAAAAATGTATACAGTGTTTTTCTACTGTGGTAGTGAAACTGAAACTGAACTGGAAATTACTAACATTCTTCCAAATATCTTCCTTTGTGTTGAACAGAACAAAGAAATGTATACAGGTTTGGAACAACTTGGAACGGCGAGTAAATGGTGACAGGCTTTTTTAACATAGCTCTGTCATTTTTGATGATGTCAGCGGTATACATTTTTAACAACAGTTCACACTTAAAAGACTGAGGTAAATTGACAAGCAACTATGGCAAAGAATAGATTTCAGAGAACTAACAAAAGAACATGTGAAGGGTAAAATGATCAAAAAATGGTGACCTGGTAAGTTGGTAGGAAAGAGAAAAGAGAAAGAAAGGAGAGAGAGAGAGAGAGAGAGAGAGAGAAAGAAAGAGAGAGAAAGAGAGAAAGAGGGAGAGAGAAAGAAAGAGAGAGAGAGAGAGAGAGAGAGAGAAAGAGAGAGAGAGAGAGAGAGAGAGAGAGAGAGAGAGAGAGAGAGAGAGAGAGAGAGAGAGAGAGAGAGAGAGNAAGAGAGAGAGAGAGAGAGAAAGAAAGAGAGAGAGAGAGAGAGAGAGAGAAAGAAAGAAAGAGAGAGAGAGAGAGAGAAAGAAAGAGAGAGAGAGAGAGAGAGAGAGAGAGTATGTTGGAATGGCAGAAAAAAAACGCAGCTGTGGAGACACACTCAAGCAGAAAATGTTAGCCTTTAATACATCACACACACGCACACACACTATAATCCAATACCTCACGCTACATTAGAGGAGACCAGAGAGAAAGAGCATGAAAGACAGAGAAAGACAAACACAGGAGGGCAACAAACATGCAAAAATCAAATACACAACACAAGAGATGAAGCATTGTACCAAAAAGACCAGCAAGTGTTGACACATCACAGGTGCAATTATGTGAAATTGTTTTCTGACAACAGACGACATGGACCATAATGATGGTGAGATCACATCTCTGACTCTGACTCTGAATACACTAAAGCAACTAGAAATAAACATCTTTAAAAAAATGTTTTAGTGTAGGATTTAATAAAACTTTTACACGGTAACTGCAAAAAAAGAGACCTTTTATCTAAAATACATTTACAACACAACACAACACCACTAACATGCATCAAGAACAACATTTATATATTAAAGGAAAATTGCTAAAATGAAAAGAACGCTTGCACAGCAGATGTACTATGTAGCACTATTTAACGTGTGTGTTTCTATCTGTCTGCTTTCAGGGCAGCCTGAGGGAAGACTGCTAATCTCAGCAGGCATATTACCTAGAATACCCATGATGCACCTGTCTGGGGCTGGAGGGGGGGGGGGTGTTGAGATAAGGGGAATGACAGATAAGAATGAGGTAAAATGAAGAAAAAGAGCAGTTGAAAAAGAAAAGAGGAAATACGTTTCTGAAGAGAGATGAGGTGAGATGGTCTGTTGGCTAAATTGGACCGTTAATGACTGCGGACACAGGCAGATGCTCGGAGGGCCACACAAACATGTATACACACAGTACATTTTTTTATAGCAAATGTTCATATGCACACAGTCCCGAAACAGACCCACTGAAATTAGCCAGATGGAACAAAAATGAAAGATTGACATGATATTCCTGCATGAGTACATTCATTTTACGCTCCTCATGGGTTGGGAGTGTGTGTGTGTGCGCAGCCATGCTGATTTTCAGAGTTTGAGGACAGGGGCCTAGAGGAGTTAACAGAAGGTGAGCAGTGATAAGACTATGTGTGTGTGTGGGAAGGGTAAACCCTACGGTATGGGGACAAAATGTCCCCACAAAGATGGCAATATCCAAAACCCTTGTCCTTGTGGGGACATTTTTTTTGTCCCCATGAGGAAACAATCTTATAAATCATACAGAATTAACTTTTTTGAAAATCTAAAAGAGCAGAAACTTGTGTGTGATTGTTAGGTTTAGGGGGTGGGTTAGGGGTAGGGAATACGATATACAGTTTGTACAGTATAAAAACCATTGCGTCTATGGAATGTCCCCATAAAACATGGAAACCCAACATGTGTGCGCGCGTGTGTGTGTGTGTTGCGGTAAATTAAGTTCCAGGCTTTTGCATTTCCATCCTGACATGAAATACACACCTAACACAGGTGTACACACACATTAATCATTTTATTTCTTCTAAAATAGATTTTCAGGCCATAGGTGTTTTAAAATGTTATATCTTAATTCTACAATGTTTTGTCTGTTATTAAAGCTGCTGTGCATAATATTGCACTAACAGCATCCTAAAGATATCAAACAAATACTGACAGTTTCCAAATGGCTTTCCTAAAAATACCTACAGCCCCACCACCTGTATTTTATTGGTGTGACAAACAGGAAGTCTTGCCCCAAGGTCATGCCATTGGTTGAGCCAGAGGACCACTCAAGCAAACAAAGCAACGTTTAAAGCGCTTCAGAGCCACAGTGCTTGAAGTCTTTGAAGAAGCCATTTGTTTTATTAAACAAATCTGAGGTATAGCTGTATCTATTTATATGGTTGTGTGTACTGTAAATAATGTGTAATAAAAATGGAAATTTATAGCATGCTTGATTTTAGGAATAACTGCAAATACATTTGTATATATTTATATTTAATTTTAAAACAATGAACATCATTCTGTAAAATAAAAGATTGAATACCAGTTCTCTGTTTCTATAGTATTGTGGACAGAGAGAAAACGACAAATTAATATCAGGCGAAACTGAAAAGACAAAGCCTACGTGAGAGAGAGAGAGAGAGAGAGAGAGAGAGAGAGAGAGAGAGAGAGAGAGAGAGAGAGAGAGAGAGAGAGAGGGAGAGAGAGAGAGAGAGAGAGAGAGAGAGAGAGAGAGAGAGAGAGAGAGAGAGAGAGAGAGAGAGAGAGAGAGAGAGAGAGAGAGAGAGAGAAAGAGAGAAAGAGAGAGAGAGAGAGAGAAAGAAAGAGAGAGAGAGAGAGAGAGAGAGAAAGAAAGAAAGAGAGAGAGAGAGAGAGAAAGAAAGAGAGAGAGAGAGAGAGAGAGAGAGAGTATGTTGGAATGGCAGAAAAAAAACGCAGCTGTGGAGACACACTCAAGCAGAAAATGTTAGCCTTTAATACATCACACACACGCACACACACTATAATCCAATACCTCACGCTACATTAGAGGAGACCAGAGAGAAAGAGCATGAAAGACAGAGAAAGACAAACACAGGAGGGCAACAAACATGCAAAAATCAAATACACAACACAAGAGATGAAGCATTGTACCAAAAAGACCAGCAAGTGTTGACACATCACAGGTGCAATTATGTGAAATTGTTTTCTGACAACAGACGACATGGACCATAATGATGGTGAGATCACATCTCTGACTCTGACTCTGAATACACTAAAGCAACTAGAAATAAACATCTTTAAAAAAATGTTTTAGTGTAGGATTTAATAAAACTTTTACACGGTAACTGCAAAAAAAGAGACCTTTTATCTAAAATACATTTACAACACAACACAACACCACTAACATGCATCAAGAACAACATTTATATATTAAAGGAAAATTGCTAAAATGAAAAGAACGCTTGCACAGCAGATGTACTATGTAGCACTATTTAACGTGTGTGTTTCTATCTGTCTGCTTTCAGGGCAGCCTGAGGGAAGACTGCTAATCTCAGCAGGCATATTACCTAGAATACCCATGATGCACCTGTCTGGGGCTGGAGGGGGGGGGGGTGTTGAGATAAGGGGAATGACAGATAAGAATGAGGTAAAATGAAGAAAAAGAGCAGTTGAAAAAGAAAAGAGGAAATACGTTTCTGAAGAGAGATGAGGTGAGATGGTCTGTTGGCTAAATTGGACCGTTAATGACTGCGGACACAGGCAGATGCTCGGAGGGCCACACAAACATGTATACACACAGTACATTTTTTTATAGCAAATGTTCATATGCACACAGTCCCGAAACAGACCCACTGAAATTAGCCAGATGGAACAAAAATGAAAGATTGACATGATATTCCTGCATGAGTACATTCATTTTACGCTCCTCATGGGTTGGGAGTGTGTGTGTGTGCGCAGCCATGCTGATTTTCAGAGTTTGAGGACAGGGGCCTAGAGGAGTTAACAGAAGGTGAGCAGTGATAAGACTATGTGTGTGTGTGGGAAGGGTAAACCCTACGGTATGGGGACAAAATGTCCCCACAAAGATGGCAATATCCAAAACCCTTGTCCTTGTGGGGACATTTTTTTTGTCCCCATGAGGAAACAATCTTATAAATCATACAGAATTAACTTTTTTGAAAATCTAAAAGAGCAGAAACTTGTGTGTGATTGTTAGGTTTAGGGGGTGGGTTAGGGGTAGGGAATACGATATACAGTTTGTACAGTATAAAAACCATTGCGTCTATGGAATGTCCCCATAAAAAATGGAAACCCAACATGTGTGCGCGCGTGTGTGTGTGTGTTGCGGTAAATTAAGTTCCAGGCTTTTGCATTTCCATCCTGACATGAAATACACACCTAACACAGGTGTACACACACATTAATCATTTTATTTCTTCTAAAATAGATTTTCAGGCCATAGGTGTTTTAAAATGTTATATCTTAATTCTACAATGTTTTGTCTGTTATTAAAGCTGCTGTGCATAATATTGCACTAACAGCATCCTAAAGATATCAAACAAATACTGACAGTTTCCAAATGGCTTTCCTAAAAATACCTACAGCCCCACCACCTGTATTTTATTGGTGTGACAAACAGGAAGTCTTGCCCCAAGGTCATGCCATTGGTTGAGCCAGAGGACCACTCAAGCAAACAAAGCAACGTTTAAAGCGCTTCAGAGCCACAGTGCTTGAAGTCTTTGAAGAAGCCATTTGTTTTATTAAACAAATCTGAGGTATAGCTGTATCTATTTATATGGTTGTGTGTACTGTAAATAATGTGTAATAAAAATGGAAATTTATAGCATGCTTGATTTTAGGAATAACTGCAAATACATTTGTATATATTTATATTTAATTTTAAAACAATGAACATCATTCTGTAAAATAAAAGATTGAATACCAGTTCTCTGTTTCTATAGTATTGTGGACAGAGAGAAAACGACAAATTAATATCAGGCGAAACTGAAAAGACAAAGCCTACGTATGAGGATGCATATGTGTGTGCTTTTTGTTACTAATGCTTCAGGCATTGTCGTCCGCTCATGGGAAAGGTTGTCCAGTCTAATTTGACTTCTATTATACTGTCAAACACCAGCGGAATGGCTAATCAATGAGCTTTTATATCTTTGTGTTTGAACGCAAACACAGATAGCCCCTCGCTCACAAACGACTTACACAAAAGGCATCTGCATAGAGCTATGCCATTTAGACTCCTGCTTTAAGCCTGACACTTACACAAACAGAGCACAAAATCTGCTTTGAGACTGTAAGTGGCTGTACCCCCGTTGCTGAAGGGGGCGTCACCATGTCGAGCATTTCCATGGTGAACATGTTCGGTTGCTATGTAATTATGGTCTATTTGTATGAGAGCCTGCACCTGAAGTGGATCTGACTGCTGCTCATATGATTGGACATGCATGCGCGTGTCTTTATGTCTAAGAATCAACAGCATGGAAGTTAGCTTTAATTTTGCATTTGCATTAGAAGAGAAAATTGTGTATGGGGGGATGGATTTGTGTGTGTGTGGCTAAGCATGCATGTGAAAATAAATAAACTATGGTAATATTTAAATATTGCCCACATTAATAATAATTTATTTGTTCAGCCACCCCTAATCACATGATTCAACCCGACTCCGTCCATGTCTGAATTTGTCATGTGTTTTGCGAGATAACATAACACAATACCATCCAACAGACCCCCGCAGCTAGCTGACGTCTTGAAATTCTCCTGTAATTATCCCAAGCCCGCTGTCTAGACGCACAGCCCTGTCTTTACCTCCATCACTACAACAATCAGCATCACACGGGCCTCTAAAATGCTCCTTCCTGACCTATCAGCTGGGCTTAAAAGCTGCATCTCCATGGTAACATAAAAGCGAGTAGAGTCAAAAAAGATATTAACTGCAGATGGACACAATGAGGTCTAAGGGTATGAATTACACGACAATGTCTATCAGACCCCTGCTGACAACATGAAGGTGGTCGACTGTGCCTTTGAAGGTCCTTTTAATACGAAATTTGTGTGTTTTGTACACGCATGTACATTCGGCAACACTCTTGCCATGTCAAGGTTTTCTGTGTTTTTTGTTGTGTGACAAGATACAAACTTTGAATTTTTTGGATGATAATTTCTACAAATGTAACACTAATAATAGAAAATAGTAGTGTTTTGCGTTTCTAAACAAGGTGGGTGGTGTGATTTAGCCAAGTAGGACATGAACATGCATGAAAATCCTTTATTTGCTTTGAGGCAACATTCATATTAAACAATCAATCAAAAACAATCCTTTAACCTTAAATCAAAAGGAAATGATCTGAAATTTGATAGGCTCATATGAATGTTGTCCTACTTCTGTAAATCACGTAAGTAAAATGCACAAGAACATAAGGATCCCAGAAGAACATGCTCTTGGATTTACATCCTATTGCTGGTCTATGCACAACCCTGCATCAACCAATCAGTATCTTTAAATTGCTGCAAACCACGCCCATAAAATCAAATGGCACTGATTATTAGTTGATAAAGCCAGGTTGGCCCAGATCAGGTTGATGCTGTTGGCCATGAAAAGATGCTGATTCAAGAACATAGCCTTTGGGCTAAATTTTAAAGCAACACCAGAGAGCGACACATAATCATACCTGTATTACTGTTGTTTATGTGTTTGAGCCGCTTCTGGTGTGTTTTGCCATTGTAGTGTATCTGTGCTTGTGCTGCGGAGTTCAGCTGAATGTTGCACACTTCACAGAGCGTGTACGACCTGTGTTTGCGCTCCCGCTTTGGACGATGGTTAGCAGGTGGGGCATCCTGTCTCGTAAACTCCACCCCATCAGAGGACACGCCCCTATGTCCGGTCTGTTCAGTTAGTGTTTCTTCTTCAGTGGGGCTAAATGGCCGTTTCATTCCTAGAGAGACAGAAAAAGAGAAAAATACTGATAAAATGAAATAAAAGACATGTATGGACTGAAAGCCCTGTAGTCTGTAAGGATGAAAGTGTCTGTCAAATGCATAGATGTAAATGTAAATAGAGAAGTGTTTTATTTAAAATATTTCAGGCAAGCAGACATAAAAGCTGAAACATCTTAAATGATACACTTTCAACATTTTAAAAAATGATAAAATAATAGATCGTTTCTGATAAAATCTATTACCATTTGTCTAATAATTATTGTATAACTCTTAAGCATGCATGATATTACAGTATGTATCATGGCAGTATGGAATTTGTTCTTTACATTTTTTTTAGAAGAATAGAAACTGAAAATAAAATAAATAAAAGATACAACAACAAAATCTAAAAGATTTCTGGCCTTATAAATATTAATATAGTTGAAAACAAAACAAATTTGTGTATCATAAGCATAAGCATCGTAAGCATCTCTTCGGACTTCCACTAGGAGGCGATATTTAACAACAATGTCCTCACACAACAGAACTCCTGCATGTGAATGCAGGTCAAAAAAATCTTCTTTTCTCTGTGAAAACAATATTTTTGTTTCCTTAAAAATGAAATTTTCTTTACATCAATGTATTTTATAAATAGGTTTGATGACAACAAGCGTAGTCTACCTAAGAATACTCCATCTGGACTTGTCCATCAAACACAAACATACACTAGAGCTTTTATAAACACATAATATGAATGAACAGAGTCACACGGGCTCTATTGATCCTGCAACACGTTCTTTAAACACCCCTCCCTATAACCAGAACACAAATACACATCTGTCTCTGCTGTATGAACTCACCTCATCTAACTCACCACACCCACAAACTATGATTGGTTAAAAGTGAAATAAAAACAATTAAGCAAAAATGTTAAATATCACTCCCTAGTCAGCAAGCTTAAAAAATACTCACTGCACCGACTGTGCAACGGCTTTTTCTTCTAAATGTGATTCAAAAATAGCTTGTTACAGTAATAGTGAGTTTCATAGTTATTCATAACTATTATTCATAAGTTGAGTTAGTTGAGCTCTTTACTGTACTATTGACATCATGGAACAAGGAACTCCTGTTGGTCTAAGTTCAGCAGCTGAAAAGAGCTCTGAAGTAACGCTGTCCTCTCGACACACAGCTGAAGGTGTGGCTGGGGAGACACGCTGCTCGTGTCCTGTTACACATATACACACTTCTGTCTTCCATCCGAGCCTCCCCAGGAGACCATATCAATCAGTGCACTGATATCCTGCCGAAAGACTCTGATGTACAGACACGCGTGTGTATTTCCGTCACATACACATTGACAAAGGCACAAACAGCGGGACAGATGAGAGTGGACCCAACTGAGAGCGTGGTGAAGAAACAAATGAGAAGTGGGAGAAACTGATATACGTGGAGGAAGTCTGGAAGTTGTTTAGAGCACCAAAAATATTCTGTCCAGCTAAAACTTAAAGTGATCTCATCACCAGAGCCGAGTGACCTCTTGGGCCCGATGGCGCTGCTATTTAAATCGCTATTTGTTTTTCACATCGGCACATTCGCATTGCAATTGAAAGTGATTTACATTTTAGAATATAAAACCTTTCCTTGATGTGGCAACAGAGGAGATAAACAGGACAATAATGAATCCAAATTAAAAAGGAAGGTGAAAGAGGAAAAATATTAAGTAATTCCTAAAGAGTAACATTTTTGTTATATAGCATATACATTTACTATAGTTATACTATAGAGCTTGTTAATCGACGTCACGCCGCGTTGACTGTTGCGCCATCTTGGGAGGATGGCTTTTAGTGCGTTCAATTCAGTGTTTTGTTTTTCTTGTTTGATTAGGAAATATAACTATGGTAGGTCGGTTTTGCTGTGTTAAAAACTGCAAGAGTCGTTCAGGAAAAGCCCATGGATCTTTCACTTTCGATTTCTCCATATATCAAACAAAACAAGTAACGGTGCATATCAAAACAATAATATCGAGTGGAGTATTATCCTTCCAAGATGGCGGCGCCACCGCAACATGCAACATAGGGGGTGACGTCAGCTTCACATTCTCTATAGATGGTTTCAAAGCAACAACACAAACAAATGTTACTGCGCATGCACGCTTTTGTGGCCCAAACTTAACATTAAAAAAATTGTTCTTTTTTCTGAAAACAAGCAAAATAAAAAACAAGTAAATTACATAAAATAGCAAGTTAAAAGTATGTCTTGTCAGGATTATTTTGGATTACCAGTAGAAGAACCGTTACTTGGCTAAATTTAAATGCGACAAAGTTACATGATCCATTCAACAAATTGTTTATTTAATAAAATCAACATACAATAAAATTAAACAAATTGTTAAGCCTATTGAATACAATTATTATACAATAAAAAAGTAATATAAGTTAATATTAATATAAATTGATTAAAATATAATAGTTATATTACTAGCCACTAATCAGACCGATAAACAAATACAAACTGGAAGTTAACTTCGGGCCAGGTGCATGCGTCCAATGAAGCCGTCTATATAATAATATATATTTATAATATAAAGTATATATGCTCTCCTGATGTAGGCTATACATTACATTGTGGTTTACATTACAATGTTAATAAATATATAATATAATATAAAAAAATAAAAAATGAATGAATGACCTCAAACAATAATATGGAACACAAATGGGTGACGCCTCATCATATTTCCTGGTTGTTTCCCTGCCTTTTCCACATCATTTCCTGTTCTCTTTCTTCACTCAACACAAATACTGTACAATCACAAAAGACATCAAAACACATAAATCATTAAGTCTCTCATCTTCCTTCTCTGTATTTTCACGTCTTATTCCTTCAGTTGATTTTTAGATTCCATTGTCACATCAAACTCTGAAAGGTTTGTCTGACTTCAGCCGTAAACACCACTTTCATTTCAGCCAAATCAAACGTAAGTGCTCAGAATTGGTGAAAAACAAAACCAGATTGAGCCTTTAGAGTACAGCCGTAATGTTCTACTATCAGACAAAATGAAAACATGTCAGCTAAAATGCAATCTCTGTCAACTGTTCTGGACTCTTATGTTTATGTTCTGACATTGCTAGCTACTGGCTTTGTATGTTCACCGGAATCTGTAATTGGCAGGCAAGAGTACTGGAATAATGAGTTTTCTGTGGGTTTTCCAATAAAGTGTTTCGAGACAACCCTCAGGACCGGGATCACCAGACGCACTCTTGCTAATAAGTTTGCTGAGGGGGCCGCGAGCACCACGAAAGAAGCTGTGTGTGTGTTTGCTCAGGCCATGCTGTGTGTGTCTGTGTGTAAAAACATGTGTATGTTCAACATCTGCTCATAACTCTGATTCAGTTAATCACTTATATATTATGAGAATACTGTATGTTTAACCTAATATAGCTTATGTATTGCTTTCTATTTTAAACCATAGTTGTAGGTCTAAATCTGATTTGTCAACCAGGTTCAACATGTTTACGAATTATTTATGAGGAAGAGATGTGTTGATGTTTTTATCAACCTGTGCATTCCCTAGGAATCAAACCCATGACCCTGGAGTCACAATACCAGTTGAGCTACAGGAACGCAACAGGAGAGCAAGTTATTTCATTTTGATGAAAGAACACGATCCAGCGTGAGACACTCGGTTCCAGTTATTCTAACAGATGCTGTGTAGATCACAGAGGTTCATAACAGCACGATCTGTCCAGGTCTCCTTTCCCTGAGCATTACAGCACCTCAGAACATCATTATAAATTCAGAATTATGCAGGTGAAGTCAAATCACAGCGGATAGCAAACTCACACTGAAGGAGACGGCCGGCTGATGGTATGCATTAGCATAACTAAACATCAACTCGCTCTCTTTCTCATACTTTCTCACTGACAGCGACATTGCTTTCTAAAACAGTGCCATATTTTCAAGAGGGGAAAGAGTTGGGGCTGTGCTTCATGTGTCTCAGTGATAAGTGAGTCTCCATGAGGGTGAGGACATCAGGAGACTGCTAAAACAAATGTGAGCATTATGAATAGTGCTGGGGAACTGTTGTACAAATGATTTTTATGAAATACAGTTTGATTTAATGCAACACATTTATTGTTATAACGTGAAATGAAATCCCTTATTATGACAAAGTCAATTAACATTCAGATACCACTCTAGAAACGAACATTAAACTAGCCTTAGTGAAACCTCAGTTCTCCTTAAGTTGAACCTCACGCAAACATTGGAATACTTTTTCCTTTAAAACCTCACAGAGAGGTGATATGTACTGTCAACACCTGTAAAATGGCACAAGGCATCATACTCGTCGAAAACAATGCACCAACTGACTTGGACCATCTGCTTAGGTGTAAAACTGTTGACAATCACCCAATGAACACATATGCACGCAGACACACACACACACACACACACACTTAGCAGGTCAATCAGGTCATCGATATGTGTCCGTGTTCAAACCAGCTGAAGTCTGAATATATATGAGAAAAGAAAGCTTTACACACACATACACACAAAAAATACTCTCTCATTCATGCATACACCCCCGATGATACATATTATGCACACACTTTGAAAGCAGGTTAATAACAGAAAAAGCACATGAAAACCATCATTACACGGCCATTAACCAATTATTCTAGCTTGGGAACAGTGAAGAGCAAAGAGAGCACAACGGTTATGACGTCTAGAGTTGTGATGGACACTCAATACAGAGCAACACACACAGCCCAACATGGAAAAACTACCAGGTAACACACATGCTGATACTGATTTTTGGTGTCAGGTTTGAATCTATCCTGCATCATCTTGACTTATTAATTGTTATTTTAAACATATACTTCACAGATCAGGTGGAGTGAATGGAGCCTGACAGAATCGGTCTTACACAAAATCTATTTTTGTCAAATAACACTTTATCCTCTGATGTTCTCTGTTCTTCAAATGCACCACAACAGAGCAGGTATTTGAAACCCAATTTTACTTTTTAGAAAAGGGGCTACATTTCCTACAGTCCCTTCAAAGGTCACCAAAATACAAGTGATTGAGACACGCAATTCAATACAACATGACATTTGCAAAACGTTGCAACTCTGAAGTTGAGGGTCCAGGCCAGTTTGATGCTCAAATCCCAAGTGACATTACAGTTTAGAGGAAGAGGAATCATGAATGTGATAGGGTTCAAAGAGGGCCCGACCACCTTATTTTAACTTGAACTTCTATTAGGGACATTTAAGTAGGTGTTTTGGCTTAACAAGTAGATCCCAAGAGATCTATCAACTCATCCCTCTAAAGTCCACCTTAAATGTCTTATCCATTAAATGTCTTAGACATTTGTCATTACTGCATAAGTGATTCCAAGTTTTTCATGCCTGGGGAAAGGTGTGTAATAGTCTCAACTCCATTAAGTGGAGGGATTGAAATGGATTTTGTGGCTCACCAGCTTTCCACAATGATTCCACAGCAACGACATCAGTTTAAAAATATAACCATCAAACAAAGCAGTACACTTACTCAGTAGCACAATTCTCTGTAGATGGTTTAAATGTTACCTTCAATATAGTATATGAACTCAAGCGATGCTTTATTAAAAAGTCCTATGTTGGCAGGACAGGCAGGCTATTTGCAGCCACACACACATACATACGCAGACACACACAAACATAACAAAGCGCTTCCAAGACAAGCATATACGTTGGTTTGATGGTTGCTAACTCTACGGGCAAACTAAAGAGGCCCTTTCAATAACCTCTTACTACTGTTACTCCATCCATCTGTACATCAATGCATGTGTGTGTGGAGGGCAAGAGGGTTAGATGAGAAACCCGGGGGCTTAGTGAGTAACTAAAAACGTTTTCCATCACATTTGTACTTACTTTAGCTCTAATCCATTCCGATTTACCCTGTCAATCATGACAAAAATACACCTGACAAGCTACAGCACACACACACTGACCAATAAAATGATATGTTAGGTGAACTACATCATTTAAAGATATATTTTTGGAGTTTTTTTGAGAGACAGTTGTTGTAGAGAGGACAGGAAGCGAAGTGGATGAGAGAGAGGGGGTAGGGTCAGGAAAGGACCACGAGGCGGGATTCGAGCTCGGGTCGCCCAGGACGCACCGGCACCATTTGTCGGAGCACAAACCTCTCGACCACCTGGCTCCGATGAACTACATCATTTTATAAATATATAATTTTTATTTCTCAAATATACAGTGTCAACTTTGGATGTATAAAAGGCAGCCATGTTGATCTTCCTGTTCGTAGTCCTGTGTGATGACACATTTTGAATCAACTTTATTTAAAGCCTTTATAGTTGCAGCGAGGATCAAAGCTCAGAGACCAAACGCACATTCCAGGAATGACGGACCACATTTCCAGGCACAGTTAGTCCAGCCGACAGGTCAAAGACAACAACGCCAGTCATCTCTTAAATAGCTGTCCATTTATTTTATGTGCATGTATTAAGATGCATTTAATAAACAATGCGTGCCAACATACAAATCTTTAGATTACTTTCACTGCCAGAGACTACAGTACAGTAGAGTATTCTTATTAAAAGTACTCCACAGAAAGTAAAGCTAACGAAAATAAAATGATTACTTAAATTTGACTAGTTATTTAAAACTTAATCCATGTGTAATTCACTAACAAATTTCCAACTACTCCAAAATACAACTGTATTTAGTTAAATTAAAAGTACTAAAGTGTGTTTTGTTAGCAAAGAATGAATGAGCAATCTGCTGAGCAAGTCTCAATCTTTCCACTTACACACAGAAGCAGCATTCTGATATACAGAGGTGTAATTGTGAGCTGTATGCCAGGTGTTTGTATAGTAAAATTGAGCTGGCTGTATAAACATGCGTGACTGAAAACACTCCCTGTGTATGTGTACCCATTTAACTATATTTTGGAGACACATTTGTACTACATTTACCCCAAACTAAATTTTGGAGACAAGTGTTCTCACAAATATAGTAATTAGGCTGTGTATTGGCAAGTGCCTCCCGATACGATACATCACGATAGATGGGTCACGATACAATATATTGCTAAGTATATCGATACGATACACATTTGCGATATATTGCAATACTTTAAATAGAAAATGTAAAAAGTAGAGCTAGAAATACAACATGCTGTGCACCACCGGGGGTTTTCTAGGATTAGTGTAAAAACGTCCGTTACCTCTGCAGAGTGGCCATGATGTGCGATGCATGGACCTTTAGATCAGAGGTTTGGGTTCTCAAACTGTGGCTTGCGCCCCTCAAGTGGGTAGCACAGGGGAATAAGGTGGCTCACGCAAGTCACTTGGCTGTTGTGGTGCATTACAGTTAAAACACTGAACATGGGCAGTATAAAACCTCTGGTTCATCCGTGCTGTAAATGCGCTGGTGTCACATCCGTGAAAGCACAATAAATGTCATTGTTACTTTTCTTAATAAACTTTTTGTCTAATGCACTGCAGTAGCCAAGTGACTTGTGTCATGACTTGCGAAGCCTACAAACAGCATTATTTTATATAACTCATTACTCCATGACTTATTTTTGAAAACCAAAGCACACCCACACATCAGCTCTGAGAGCTCGAAGCGTTCGCCATGCTCGCATCCACTTACTTTTGGCCGTATGTATATGACATGATTTTAAAAAATGTATAGATAGTAGAGGCATCACTATCGAAGAAAAAAAATATTGCGATAGTTACATGTATCGATATTTTTGCACAGCCCTAATAGTATTAGACATATGAAAAACATTCTTGTACTGTCATACTGAAGTGTTCCTCGCAATTGAAAAGGCTCATACAATGTAAATAGACTAAATCATGGTTTGCTTACAACAGGTTTACATGAGGGTTAGGTTTAGGTGCACAGTACAGTAAATGTAATTATCGTAATAACTATTGGGATGATAAGAGGTCCTCACTAATATAAATCAGGTCTCTCTCTGTGACCATTCTGAAGGGGTTATGGGGGTATAGACCACTTTGCAAGATGTACACAAAAGTCCAGATCCACTTCCAGTTTCGTTTTTATTAATCTTAAATATATAATGCAATTATGATTAAAGATATTTGTATAAGGAATTTCTTTTGGAACAGCGTTGGACCAGCATTGTCTACGTTTCCCAAAGTGGTATATTAAACCTAGTTTGTGCTATGCTAAGCTTGTCTGTCTCTCCACCAGTTTCTGTGCCCAGTTTGTTCTCCTTATTGTTAGCACTTTGTAAGCTTGTTTGCTCTTCAAAATAATGTTGTACAGATTGTAAGCAAGAGTCACCTTAGATCTGTGTGCGTGTGTGTTTATGTTTTCAAGCGTTGATACGTACGGGATAAAGTCTGGGTAAAACCATGGGGTGTTAATTAGACCCAGAGGGCAAAAGTAACTGTTGTCACACTCTAAAAGCACACCACACATGCACACACACACACGCACGCACACGCACGCACGCACACACACACACACACACACACACACACACACACACACACACACACACACACACACACACACGCACACGCACACACGCACGCGCACACGCACACACACACACACACACACACACACACACACACACACACACACACACACAAAGCAGTACAACATCCAATCTAAAAGAAAGTAAATCAATTGAAGTAGCAAACTGCAGAAAAAAGGACTGAATAATTGTCTGCTGAGTGCAGAGGGCCACATTTGTCCACATTCCTGCGGCCCATAAACACTGTGAGGACGAACAGAGCTCCCAGAGGAGCCTTGGCAACCCAAAACAGTTTAAGAGCAAACAGGTGCCAGGATGAGACGTGCTCGACGAGAGGACACAAGTCACCCCGACACACAAAACAACACAGACTTGTCACGACTGCCCACCTGCTTGCATTTTCCACAACACTGAGCTCCTCAGAATATTTTAATGAACCTATATTTATGACATGCTCTCTCTCACACACATACACTTAGCGAGGGTGAATCCTTACAGCTTTGAATAATTTTGGGCCATTTCACATGCAGGGACCCTCTTAGCATGTGTTTACGTGCTCTTTCACACGTTACATATTCATCAGTGCACTTTACACACACTCGCACCACCCGAGCACTCAGACAGTGAGAAGCAAGGGTGATGATGTGCTACCGCGGAGGAAACAAAACTGCACTCTATGTGACAGATGTGCAATGTATTTGAAGAAAAACACGAATATACAGAATGAGAGATGACGTTGGTAGGTATTTAAGGTCACTCGATCACACTGGATACTGTGATACATGTGTGGTTCACACATGACCTCTTATTACAGGAAAGCCTACATGTGTGAATGTGAAGAAACTGGACGACTAAGTGAACAGTCACGTATTCGGGTCAGTTTCACAGAGGATGTGCAATGGTTAAAGGAATTTACTAAGAACACTCATAATCACACACAAACATTGCAGCTACTTTCACTATGTGTGTGTAAGGGTCACAGCTACGTCTGGCATAGTTTCGAACCTGAATGTCAGTAATGAGAAATGGTGGAGCAGTGTGTGTGTGTGTGTGTGTGTGTGTGTGTGTGTGTGTGTGTGTGTGTGTGTTGTGTGTGATGTGTGTGTGTGTGTGTGTGTGTGTGTGTGTGTGTGTGTGTGTGTGTGTGTGTGTGTGTGTGTGTGTGTGATATTACCCTTCAGGTAGAGCAGTGGGGGGTAAACAGCCAAAGCGACTCACTTGCCAGGTTAAAGAGAACATTAGAGAGAGAGAGAGAGAGAAGTGAGAGAGAGAGAGAGCACTGGAGGGCCGGAGAAATCTCTAGAGGTTACAGAACCTTTCTACACTGTTCTCTGCCATTAGACAGCAGTGACAATCTGGGAATGACTGTTTCCATGTGTCTGTGTATTCAAACAACACCCACTCGGCGTGTGCTTACATCATCCGTATTCAGAGTAAGCTGAAGAGCTCAATCTTCTCATCAGCTGTATCTGAAGTGAATCACACGTCACATTTCACTGAAGGAGATTATGTGTGCCAAGGTCAAAGACAAGCAGAAAGAATAATTAAAAGAGCATTTAATAGGACATTCTGATGCTATTTAAGGATGACGAAAAAAGAAAGAGTGAGAGAAAGAGAGGGAAGAGGTAAAAAGTGTGTGTAGGTGGGTGGGTTTACAAAACCTAAAAATCTAGACGCTAGCTAAATCTGTCACAGATGCTGACGTGTGACATTCAAATCAAACACATACAAATCGTCTACTAAAAAGAAAGACTTTTAGTAACTATAGTGCATCTTTTAAAGGGGTCAAATGACACGGATAAAATGAATTTTATCGTATGTTTTACATGTAATGCAATGTGTATACACGATTTAAGGTTAAAAAAATGCTGTATTTTCCACATACCATGCATGTTTGTATCTCCTCTTTGCCCCGCCTGTCTGAAACGCGCAGATTTGTTACAAAGCTCATCGCTCTGAAAAGCGAGGTGTGCTATGATTGGCCAGTTAACCAGTGCGTAGTGATTGGTCGAGTACTGCAAGCGTGTGACGTTAATGTAACGCCTCTTACCATGTTCGGAACATCATGTTCCCCAGCAATTGTACTGACAGGTGATAAAATGTCATCGGTACTTTCCTTATCAATTCGAGCCCGAATCTGATCCGGAAAATGAAGATGATCAAGCCGATACATCAACTTTGCCAGCGCGACTTGAGCAGGATGTAAAGGACTGGTAAAGTTTTTAAGAAATATATTATGTTAAATAGTTAAAAACTATAGTGAACTGTTTTACCTTTTATATATGACATTATAAAGATTTGCCGTTAGTGATCAACCAGTGTTACGCCATGTCTCGTTGCGACTCAACAAAGACAATAAACCCCATTATAAACACGACAAGACACCCTAGTCCATCAGCTGGTGTCGCGTTTAGCCATTTAAAGCTGTGAAGAAACGGAAATTTTGACCTTAAATTAGGTTGCCCCCCATTAACTCCATTATGGAGGAAGATCCGGAAATGTTTTCCTCAACAACCTTGGATTAGTTTCTACAGAAAAAATAAAGACATGGACGTCTTGGATGACATGAGTGTGAGTGAATAATGTAAAGTGAACTTCTACTTGAATTTGTCCATTACCACCACAGTGGTAAAAAACTGCCACCATCACAACCCTATTGGTACATGATTTTCAGGGAAAAAGAGAACTAATGGTTGCCTTGAATATTTTCAAATAAAAGCAGTTGACCACTTTTTGCCTTTTGTTTCAGTCTCTGACGATTTTATATTAATATTTAAATATCGGCCAATATATCGTTTATCGGCTTCCATTGTTAAAGAATTATCGTTATCGGCTAAAATTTACATATCGGTGCATCCCTAATTTACATGATGTTTTGTTTTTTAGGTTGTGAACATTTTGGGACTTCTTTTAGAAAACAAAAAAGGTTCTATCCACAAAGTCAAATAGAATTTGGAAGCTCAATTTCTCAAACCTGCTCTGAATGCAGAAAGAGCCTTTTTAATTCAAGGGTAGCGAAATATAAAATGTATATATAAAAACTGTGACAGAATTCATAAAATAAAAGTTTAATAATTTGTTTAGATATTATAATTGCAAAGTTTTCAGTTAGGGAATGGCATAAAAATAGCATGAGGCCTATCCTGTTATTTGGTATGAAAACCATTAAGTGTATGAGAGAGGTGTGTGAGTGTATGAGTTTGGGTTGGTAAAGTGCTTTACTGTATGTAATAAAGCTCAATAAAACGAAAGGAAGGAGGCGGGAATCGGCGAAGATTCAAAACATTTAATCAAAAATAAATACACCAAAAATACAAAAGTAACAAGCCAGCAGTCGTCCGCGAGGGGACATAAACAAAACTTAACTAATGTCCGGGCCCGGTCCTCTCTCGCCGTATTCTCCTGCCGTTCGCATGCTCTCGTTTATTTGATTTGTTTAGTAATATGCCAGTCATTTTATTTTTCATTTAAAGATTGTTCATTGGTCTAGCATGATTTAATAGTGCCGCCTTTTGTAAGGAACAATGTCGTTTAATTGGCTAAACTATCCGTCAGTCATGTTGGTGTTTCATGATTGGTTATTGGTGGATCCTTCCTATCTGTGACGTTTACCGCTGTTGAAATAGCTGATAAGCGCTATCGCAGTGCCGTGCTAAAAAGAAAACAAAAAAACTGAGAGACAATAACACAAAAGAAAAGCGTTTAGTAAAATGAAAATAACGACTAGATTTCTTACACTGTGGCACCAAAGCCTGATTTTCAGGCAGAGAATCCAGAGGACAACCACCTGCTGGAGGCATAAAGTAAGTTACCTGTCAACACTCCTGTTTTGGCCGTGAGTCTACCGTTCTTCAAGCCCACCCTGCCGTTTTATTATTTCTCCCGTGAAAATACAGTTTTTCAGTTATTTCCCCCAGAAAGTGGTCGTGAACGGACTGACGGGAACCGGAAAGCGTTGGGGAATGGCCCCAGGGAACCCCCGGGATGCGATCGCGGGTCTCCCATATTTTGGTACCCAAATGTTGACAGGTGAAACAGCTGGAGCTGTGTGCGACATTTAAGTATTTTTTAATGTATACTGTTTAAACGGCAATAATGGTTTTTAATAGTTTTACATGCTTGTCATGTTCGTTTAAATATTACTGTAGTCTTTATCTTATGTTTCACATTAGGTTTACAGTATATTTTCTAACACACAATATTAAACGTGCAACAATGTTACCCTACATTTTTGGAATGTACTTACATTAAGTGCAAATATCCCGTCTTGATAGCCATTAATGACCATACAGTATCTATCCATCAAAGAATGTAATGTTGTAGTTAATATTAAACATTCTAGCTAAAAAAATGTCCAACAATACTTCGCCGTTTGTTAATCTTTGTTATTTTCAGCATTTACCTAATATTTTTTAAAACATTGAACATGCACCATGGACTAACATGAACAACTGTATTTGTCATTAACTAACAATAAACAAGTTTAATAAACGCTGAAAACTGTATTGCTCATTGTTGGTTTCATGTTAAAGCGGGGGTTCCCAAATTTCCAATTCGACAGGTATAATCTCTCAAGATCCACCAGAAATATAGAGAAAACACACACACACATTCGCTCTTTTTTAGTAAGAATGCCTCCACTGTCAAAGCAAGAACTATAAACGTGTAAACCAAGTCACTCGAAAAAAAAAGCGTTTCCTAATGATAACAAACACATGTAGCAAATTATTCTATTTAAACAGTAGGGGGGCCCGAAATCGACTCAAGCCCAGGGGCCCCCACCTCCCTAAGTCCGGCCCTGCCCAGCACCCATACCTCCTCCGCACCAAACTCGGCTTGCCATCTACAAACACACACAGCGTGGTCTTGTTCTGAGCGTTGGCTCTAAGTGTGTGCTATAGGCATCAGGAATATTATTCATCAGGTTAAGGGAAAATTTCACTCGTTGACCAAACACACACAGACACACATACACCACAAAGGCAGAAACGTCCACACAAGCATCTATTCATCCTCTCATGGGCTGATGTGTACATTCATAGCAGCTCTCCCGCTCAGAGTATGAATCACTCAGTGTTGCCATGTGTCCAGGGCTCAATCTTTAGACACCCACTGCGGATTCTTCTCGGCTGTGTACCGACATCGCTAAACCACCCAAAAAAGGCTGATGGAAAACACAATTCACCTTCCTAAGAAAATCATCTTTGACTCAAGACTGACAAATAGATCAGGAGAGAAAAGTAAAAATAGACAGCAAGAAGAAGAGACAAGGCGAGATAAGGGGATATAAAATCAAGAGTCTGCCTCCTCAGTGTGAGTCAGCCTGGTCCCGACGTCACAATCTCCTCCAGATCCATTCAGAGCTCCAGAACACCGGAGGGGCTCTCGCTCTCTGCGTACCCGCCACACAGGCACGCTGCCCGAGGAGAAAGGAGTGGGTCACACGAGGAGACCCGGAGCAGAAACTTGACGTGGGTGAGGGGATTGTGGATGTCTGTGTATGTTTTTGTCCTTGAAAGACTCATTACTGTTCTGCAACACACACAGACAAACACGCAAAGAGAAGGAAAGGAACTTTGATGTTTTCTATGACACTATGGTGACGGTCTATTCATCCATCCTTTTAACTGTCCATTCATTCATTTACTAGCAGGTATGCATCCATGTGCGTGCAAATACAGATATAGACGTAAAGAGTTTGAATGCACATGTATGGCAGAATAGTGAGAGTAACATTCAGAGAAAGCGTGTGCAGAGATTAGTGTGAGTGCAAAACACTCAGCCCTAATCTCATCTTTAATCAGAGAAACCAGGAGGAGAGATGCTGTGTGTGAGCCATTAGAGAAAGCGAGAGAAACACAACGAGGATGGTCTGAAGGGTTCATACAGGAGACCTGAAGATGGAAGCGGGCAACAAAACTACAGCAAATTGGAAGGTTCAAGATGCTCTTTGATCATGACACAACTAAATAACCTTTATAACAATCATTCTCTGCTTTTCTATCTCTCTCTCAAAGGCACAGTGCTTCAACATGCTAACACAGTTGATTCTGAAGTTCGTGTGACAGCCTCTTAACCATGAAAAAGCATCTTGGATCAAGAATCCAAAATGACTGTTGTGTGCAAGTGTGATAAAAATAATCCAACACCTATCATTTCTCTCAGTCCACAGGGATGCTGGGTTGTCGTGCCAGTTTCAATGACCGTGATGCATTCCCTCTCTCACACAACACATATACATACACACAAGCATGATAATGGCTGTTTTAAGAAGCTCTTTAGTCTTTATACTAAGACAGAGTTCAAATGAAGGCTGGCCTTTCAGCTCAGCGTCTGCTTCTTGTGTCTCAACAGCACAATAAAGCTCATTAAACCTCATCAGACAATGCATGGCTGCGGCTATAGGTTGCTAATACCAGATCTGAAAATTTGTGAGTCATGGTGAGATTTGAAGAGTTGACTTAAATTGACAAATAAATGAGTGATTCTTCCGATTCAACAACCTTTACAAGAATTCTATTCAAATGACTAGAATCAAGTAGAGTACAGAGTAAATTTGTATTTTCTGAAAGATATTAGTTTTTGCAAGGCAATAAAATACACTAATAGTGCAAATGTTTGGGACAATTTATGTTTTAGATCTGTGCAAATTAAAAGCACATAAGAGTAACTTTAAAATGTGTCATTTTGAATATATACCAATAAATAGCAGCAAGTAAACAATAGATCAATCACAAATGTACACTTTTATCTTTATAAAAGCGGTTGAAAGCAGACTGCAGAAATGATCTTAAAAATGAATTGAACAGTTGTGTGTAGATCAGGCTAAATTAACAGCAAAAACTGTGCCGAATAAGAAAAGTGGAATGTTTGAGGCAAATGAATACAGTGCTGCCACGCAAGCTCTAATAAAAGACTATTAAATCAAAAACTATGGACTAGAATTTCTTCATGATGCATTTTTTTTTCAAATGCTTCGAGCTCATGAAGCATTTGAATTCTGTCATCAAGCAAAGTGTTTAGGTGACCATGTGACATCCCTCAGCATCACGCTAGTTTCAAGAAAAAACTTAGGAATCATTTGATCATTGCTGCTACAGGAAACAGCTTGCCTTTTTTTTAGCTTTAAAATACGGTAATGCACCATATGCCCCAAACATGATTATCAATATTGTAAATTACATTACATTACATTTTAAAACACATTTCAGTTGCAGCTAATGAGGATAGCACTTCTTTTCTCCAGATAAACATCTGTGGTGTCTTCTTGGCATTTACAGGCTCGCACACAAACATACACATTACACAGCTCACCTTGAAACACTTTGTGAGGAGTTCTTGCTTAACACTTCACTTTCCTTGAAAGCAAGGAAAGCTAAAAAAGCTGGTTCTCACACACGCAAATACTGTAGGTAGGCCTATAACTACTTCTTGCTAAAAGGCAAACAGTGCCCTCATTTATGTTGAGGAACCCTGGGAAGCAAATTTCCAGTCTGTTCCTGAATGTACACTCCACCTCTGTGTGTGTCTGTACAGTGTGAGCCTACACAGAATCTCTGTGTAGTCCTGAGAAGGCCATTAAAGCACATGAATCACTCTGAGTACAGTACAGTAGTGACCAAAAGTGATGTCCGGAGGACATATTTAAAATATGAGTTTTACACAAAATGGTGAAAATATATGCCCAAGGTAGCCTCCTTAAATTCTTCTCAGTGTTATGCTGGAACTCTACAGCAAAATCGCCAGTGTTAAAAAAGGTCAAATTAACACTCACAGTGTATATATAATCCACATTGTTAAAAAAAGTCAAATTAACACTCACAGTGTATATATAATCCACATTGTTAAAAAAGGTCAAATTAACACTCACAGTGTATATATAATCCACACTCTCATAGTGTGGATTATACTGTATATACACTGTGAGAGTTAATTTGACATTTTTTAACACTGGCGATTTTGCGGACACAACGTTTAATTTATGTTTAATAATATAATAGAAACATTTAAGGACAAAAAGGCTTTACAAAACTGGACATAATTTTTGGCCACTATTTTGCTGTGTGTTTGTCATTGTCAGATCTCTTGTACAATGAAAATATACTGGCCACACCTTCTGACACTCAACATACATTCAATGTGAAATGGAAAAGAAACTGTATGCTGGCAACAGCTCGGCAATATTTTATAATCTTGACATTTTTACTCAATCATTTTAATAAATAAAAAAAACTATTTTTATACACTTATTTTATAAAAAATTTGAACAAAGTCAAACTCTAAAACCACATTTTTCTACTAACGATAAAATCTAAGATGCTATTAAAATACGCATGAGTCAACACTGTTATACTTTTATTTTAAAACAAGGAAAGATCACAACACTAGACTAACAACACACTCTTTAGCAAACTTAAAATCAAATGTAAAGCACATTAAAATATTCATTTTGACAAATTTGCTTAAACTTATAGGGTAAAATGAATCATCTCGTATAAAATGTAAGTATTTAATACATCACACAGTGCATTTTTAAATCATCATATAACACACTGTTTGATTTGTGTCTGATATGTGTGTGCGTTATACAATAGGAACGAGAAAGGCAGCGCTAGTCACCGGCTGTCAGGTGAAGAGAAACGGGAGAGGTCACAGTGCTGAAACATTAACCCTCCAGACCCCCGGGGACCCGCTGAGGAGAGGCAAGACCCCGCTGACCGTGGCCCAGAGTCGAGCGCTCACTGCGGGGAACACCGACAGTGTGATGAGAGCCCCAGAGGCGCACTTCAGAAGAGGGCAGGTTGCATGCCCTTGGGGCCCTAGACAGCTGTCAGACACCATAACATACACAGTACCGAAGCACATATACCAGGACACGCTTATACACAGGGGAAAAGTGTAGCAGGGAGTATCATAGGTGGAGCTACAGAGAGAGCGAGATGACAGGGGTTGTCTCACTTGACCGTTCTGTCACCTATAGTGAGGAAAGCCACCAAGACAGACTGGAATGTAGAGATACAGGCGTGAACATATTATAGAGACATATATCAGGTCATTCAAACATAATTACCCTACTTATCTAAATTCACCTAAGGAAATAAATAAAAATCGCTCTTTTGTTTCTAAAACACATTACAGCTGAGCTAAGTGGAGTCTGTATAGATCAATAGAGCTCAGACTGACAATAAACTTCTTGCATTAAACTCTGCGCAAACAGCTGAGCAGATTTACTGATGCTATTTGAAATGTGTTAAAACAAAAATAGTAAGAGTAACGACATTGTAAAGATTCACATGTAAAAGCCATCCTAAATTACATACCAAGATGTTTAAACTAGCAAAAAGCCAAAGTGTAAAGGGATCATAAGCACATTCAAAATCTGTCATAATGCATTTTTACATGGCCATTTCCATCCAGCCTCTGACCTTCTGATATTTTTTAGGGTGTTTTGTGTGCTTTAACTTTAAGATACATGTAAATGATCTCTATTATAGGCTAAGCTTCACGTACAGATTTTAATGCTTCACACTATTATTTATCTATGGCCAAGTTGATGAATACTAAATTGGCATTGGTGGCCTATTTTTGTAGCTTAGTTTCCATTAATGAGTTAGGTGGTTCTGAACGTTAGATTACATTGACACAGTACACCTAATCCAAATAAAACAACAGTAAACAATTTCTATATAATTTGGAATATACCCTTCATGAATAGGCATCGAAACTGTACAGCACAACAAAAGCTCTCTCCTCTCCTTCACACCTCTCGTATCTCTCCGTCACCAGCTTTCTCACTGCCATGAAAATAGAATGATTGAAGAGGTATTGAATGATCAGGAGAGAGTGATGAGCTGAGAAGAGCAAATGACAAAACAGAAAAAATCCTATATATAAAAGCAAAGCATTCTGCTGTAACAGTTTACATACCAATACAGCTATTATCCAACACAACAGGTGTCTTCTCATGCCCTTCAAAATGAAACAGACACTCACGACTAAACTAAACACATCAAACCTTACTATTGGATTATTAAGCTTTCCAATTTAGGTTCTTTTTTACATAAATTCATTCGATTTAACCCACAATACACAATTCACCATTGCGCAGGCTGTCCTTCATTTTGAATCCCGTTTACACATATATTCAAGCACTGTCCATCTGTAATCGGATCGCTCGAGATGAATCTTGATACCAGGTGTAAACAGGGTCACACACAGACAAAGCTTAATAATAAGGACAACACCCGACATAGCAACAATACCGTAAAATCGTGAAGGCTTGCGTCTCTCACCTTCCCACCAACACAAACAGAGTAAGAAGCACATCATTGAAAAATAACACATTTAAAAACATTTTCTTACCTACTGAGAAAGTAAATGTTCACACAGAGGTACTGGCAACCTTCCCAGTCTAGATGTTAGACTCTTACAACTGTAACTGGTTTATTAGACTTTGTTTATAATAAGATAACAAATATGTAAAAAATGACTTGAGTGTGTGAATATGAAAAAGTTAAAACAATTACCTGTGTTAAATATATAAAATCGCACGATGTCTAAATAGGCCTAAATGTGAATTTAAATGTTTTCTTCAACCATTCATCAAAACAGCTTTTGTTGGGAAGAAGCCAATGAAACTCTGTGGTGATTTACTATTTCAGGAAGCAACAGAACGATCAGTTTAGACTGTGATAGTTTTTGATACATTGCCACTTTCAGTATTGTTTGAATGAAGATAAAGAAGCATCCCATATAAAGAAACACAGGCAGAATGTCTTAACATAAACAAGCATGTCAATGATATATTACAAAAATAGATGGGTTGCTATATGTTTTTGGGTGTAGTTAAACATTGACTGGAGGAGAATATAAGAAATTTAAGCATTGGAAACAGAATTACCTATTGTAATGTACCGCCTTTCCGTTCTATAGTCTAAAATCTGGCATACAACACACAGCATCCCTTATGTACAAGTGCCAACTTAATAAAAGGACATTTACAATTTCTTGCCAGAAAAAAAATCACATTGAAGGAACTACAGGAACATTTATTTATAAATCATTTCAGTGCAAGTTCTGATGAAATGGGTGTTATCCGAAGAGGAAAAACGAAGTGCAATTATAGTTCAGAACACAAGAACATGGGCAGGATGTAACTGCAAGTAACGCAACATTGCTAGCCAAGGAGTAAGGAGTTCAAGCGAAAAAGCTATTCAATAAACACAGATTGTTTGAATAAAGATTTGAGAATCAACACAAGAAACCTCTGAAGTAAAAAAGCTCATAATTTGGGTTATATGCTCCACTATAATTCTGAGCAAAGATCATATTATTGGCCTTTATCCTGAAGCTACGGTCTTGGGAGTACAGAGCAAATCACTTCCCCTCTTAGATCACATTATAGTATTTATTATGAGTCACAAAGCTCTAGCGGAAGAGGTGTTTTATATTATTTAGAGTTATTGTGAGACAGTACTTTGAGTCTGTGCCAAAGGCCACACTTTAAACTATACAGTTTTCTTGATGTGTAACAAGGCTTTTCAAATAGACTTTTATTCAACAACATGCGTTACATGAAACAATCCTAAGGCTTAGTATGTATAACGAAAGCCGGAAGAAAAACAGACATTAAAGATGTCAGGTAGGCTATTAAAAATGTCTTAAAATTGACTCAGACTCAGCGAGGATGAATGTCTGTGCATCATCTCTCAGCTGGCCTAGAGACAAGCAGCGTGGGAACACAAGTCAAAACCCTACTCCTGTGGGTGAGCATCTTAGATTTGCTCACCTGCACTGTTATGCAGTACAACATTTACCTCTCCCACTGTAAAAGGTGGCAAATCCCTATTAGGGAATGTGTAAAGGAACAGTTCATAACAAAAACGGCACTTTAAAGACACTAATAATGATGATGATTTCTTAAAAGGTGTGGGGTTATGCATAATATCATGTGTATTTAAATTATGCAAATAAAAGAGCATTTAAAGCGAGAAAGATAATTGCAAATGAGAGCATCAGTCTTGATCCTCAACAGCTGACAGCCCAAAGGTTTCCTGCATTTACCAGATGCCACTTCCTCCCGAAAAACAGAAAACAAACGCTTAAACGATGCTTAGATAACATTACTGGAATCAAATAATTGATATGATAGCAGTTTTTCGTTGTTCTATGGTTAAATGATTAAAATTAATTTTAAAAATACCAAATAAAACCTTAAAAGGTGGATAATAAAATAAAATAATTATTTAACTATGCTTATTTTTCTCATGTAATGATGTGGTGCTGAAGTCCTCCAATGGGCTATACTTGTTCTAAACTACATAAAAAGAAAAAAACGTCAACTTTGGGGTACATTCATCATAGCGGGCAGCACTTTGTCTGAGGCAATGAGATTGTGTGCGCGCTCACAGTGCGTTTCATTCAGCTTTCATCCATTTTTAGGATGCCAGCGGAGTATTTCATATTTGACAGCAAAGTAAACATGATAAACCGCAAGAGCCATAGCAGCAATGCTTTATCACACAACTCGGTGTCCTTGCATACTGAATCAATTTTCGCTTTCATCCGAAATCATTTCTTTCACCAACATCCCTGTTATCCATTTTCCCCATTTTTCTCTTCGGAACTGATAGCGAGTTCCTGCGAGATAACTTCACGGGTCGTGAGCAGGTATTTGATCGATTACACAATTTGACTGATGTGTTAGCCTGACAGATGACTTCAACACGCCAAAGCCGCATCCAAACTTATATAGACAAACACCTGCGCGTTTTCATCTAAAATGAGGGTCACCATGAAAGTATATTGAACGGGTTACTTACCGGTAGCGTTTCTTTTGTTAGTCTCTCCGTGGTCCTCTGAGCCCAACATTACAACAGTACCTTACGCTCCCCGGTGTGCACGAGCTGCACTGAACTGATACTGAGCACCTCGCGCAGCGGAATGGTCACCGGTGCGTCAGTGCACGCGCTGGCTAACCACTCAACGCTCCTCTCATTCACTAATAAGACTTTCCTTCAGAGGAGAACTTTTCAGACTTTTCTTCTTTCTTAAAGACTAAAACACAACATTAGTTGCAACACAGAAAAAAAACTTTCCCTGAGTCATATCTTAAAGCGTACGCAAAACAATGAGAAGCATTCAAGTATTGTTCATTTTCAGGTTTTGCTGCGTGTTTCACCCGTTAAAGAGGAGGTCAAGCTATAGCTCAATTAACCGAACGTACGGCAGGACTATAAATTACCGACCCATCAAATCTGTCAGCCCCCAGACAGATAACTCCTCCCGCACAGCGGTCTGTTCCCATAAATAAAAGCGCATTAAATAGGAGTCCTATCAACACGACCTATGTGCCTGGCGTCCGAACCACACAGTTTCTTCAAAGTTCCCACTTCAAGGACAGCAAGACAAGCGCGAAGTGTGCGTTAATCCCACAAACTATATCCTAGTCCACTCCGCGGATACACACCATGCTTCCCCTGCAACAGCGTCATGAGCCGACTGTATCTGATGACCGGAGTGACAGCGGCTTCACATAGAGCTGCCAGAAACTTTCACGACTGCCAGTCATCACAATGTCAACATTGTTGTTAACTAGAATCTGATCCTGTTGGATCAGGTCTGCTAAGTTAACCATTATTGTTTCGTGATTTTGTTGATCGGTTAGCTACGACACATTTAAAATTTGTTATTGCTTGGTCAATGAACTAATTCATTCAGGTTTGAAAACTTTCAAAGCTTGCGTTACACCACTCCAGCTCGTTGCGTTAAATGCTGCCAATGTTCTCTTTACTTCCTGTCTCCCGAGAAACCTCCATCAGGTCCATTTTGGAAGGCCGCATGGATCCGTGCGGGGTATGTGATTGGTCGAGCAGGGTCGAGTTCGATGGCGGTCAAGAAAGCGGCTGGAGCAGTTTTTGTGTAAATACAATTCTATTTTCTCTTTTTACAACTTTGGGATTGCATTAGTATTGTAGTTTTAACATTCGATATGTTATCACAAAGGTGCCCTCTGTTTATATTTCAAATAGAATTCTGTTACGCGGCCTCTGAAGGCTGTCCGAATGTGCCCAAACACTGCCCCCGAAGTCATTGCCTGCAACAAGTCGCATGCCTTTCGGACGCAGCGTACAGCTAGCCTTCGATCTAACGCACAACCTAACAAGTAGCAAACGCTACAGGTATTAAATCACACATTTATTTAGCCACCCAAATGAGGACATACCATTATGTCCAATAACACTAATCCAAATCGTAACCCTGACATATAACTTTTTGATTATTTACTTTTTTATATTGTGTTTTACAAAAATTGCCATGCCCTCATAGGACATATTTGTCTGATTTAGATCACATCTGGGAATAAAATTGTCCCCAAAGGTATGGGCCATATACACCCACACACTTTTTGCTTTTATATGCTGCTAGCACTTTACTGACACACACACAGACACACACACACAACAACATATACACACAGATACACCGTCAGCAAAATCAAAACATATCCAATCAGTCTTGGCTTTCAAAGCCAATTCACAGTTTCCATTTGAATCACCTGGTTTCCATGGTAACAGGCAGTAAAGTGCACATCATGCTTTCAAACAGTAGGGACTTTCAAATTTAGTGTTGAATGGAGCTTTTTAAGGGACTGTGAAAAGATTAAATTTAATATATTGAGAGCAGTGAAAGAATGAATGAAAAACAATAGCAGCTGAAGTCCAGCGCTGTGTGGGTTGAACAAGACTTTGTACCGGTCTGATATAAAAGAGGTCTGTTAAATAGTTTGATGAGAAAGATAGAGTGTTTTGGTTGCCTTTCTAAAAGTTACTTTTGCAAAACAAGAACACTTATATTCTGTTCCATCTTTATTCTCAGTGCATAAAACTGTATAGTCTACACACACTCCATAAAAACTTCATTATTTTATGTTCAGTTAGAATATTACAGGAAATGATTACATTTATTCACTATTCAGTAAGTCATTTCATACGTCCATTGGTCTTGATTGAACACATCATTTACCACAGACATATGCAAAACTCTAATTGAGACTTCATCAAATATATGCATCCCCTCTGGCTTTCCTTCATTCTTTCCTTTCAATTTCATTGTTGTTTTTACTATCCTTCACTCTTATGTCATTTCTCAGTGTCCTTTTCCGAGAGGAGTAATCAGCAAGAGAGCAAACTGATGCCATGTTTTTTCCTGCATACACTCCATTTCATCTCTTAGGAAAAGAGGGGCGAGAGGCATGATTTATTTTCCTCATACTGTAAGCTCGAAGTATCACTATCCCCCCCGAACTCAAGCCACTAACTGGTTGATTCAGTGGACCAGAATTAATGTAAACACTTATGACCCAAGACATCATTAAACCACTCAAGTCAAGAGGAATCCTACACAGTAAAATCGCCAGTGTAAAAAAGGTCAAATTAACTCTCACAGTGTATATATAATCCACACTTTGCACAGTGTATATATAATCCACACTCTCAAAGTGTGGATTATATATACACTGTGAGTGTTAATTTGATTTTTTTTAACACTGGCGATTTTACTGTGTATCATGCAGACGTATGTTCTACAGTACACTGTAAGATATTGCCAGCAATTAATTTCTTACTATAAAACATTATATTAATATTCTACATGAACACAGCAGATTTCAATTGACAAAAACTGTAATTTTTTTACCATTGCCATTACGGTGATTAGTATTATATAATAGTTTTTCAATAATTAAGAGAGAGGCTTGCATTTGTTGTTTTGGTGAGTTTACTGGATGTTGTGTCTGGTGAGTCAGTCTGGCATGCACAAACACCAACATTCACAAAACGCAACAATGGTGGTAGCTAAATTGTTTAGATAAATAAAAAAGTAGACTAAAATGACCCCACAAAAAAAGTGTCCAGCACTTTTTTGCCCTTCAAATATTTTTGCTTAAATTATTTGACTGAATGTAACCTATAATCGGACATGTACAAATGTTGTCTTGTCTGTATAAAAGTGTCATGTCTATTAATGCGTTGGCAGCGTAAACACATGTTTTCATGCCAATAAAGTTTTTTTTTTAATTGGAACCTGCAGGGATCTATTTCCCAGGTGTGAGAGATCGTAGGCAGAACACACTTCAAACACATTTGACTCTGTTAATGAAGTAGATGAAGAGTATTTGATTAATAATTTGTTCTGGGGAGCTGTCCTCCAGCCCAATAGACTGCAGACCATTCATTTCATTGAGTGTGAGCCTCTTAATTATTTTGAATTTAATCAATAAACCATTAAGGTGTACAGAGTGTAATCGAAAGACCCGGGTCACCTTCACACCCGACTGATCGTCTCATGAATGAATATGCCGGTCCTGTTCAGGCGTTAATAAACCAAAGATATCGCTTTCAAAAATCACTTCATTATTTCGTTGATCGGTACGAGATACAAGGTGCAGTGCGTGTCAAAACAGTATGAAAATGAATCGATATTATGATAATGTCAGCAGCCTTTCTCGAAAACACATTGTAGTTGCCATGATTATTTCTTCACTTGTGCGATGTTTATTTCACCAAATGCACTATTATTTCTGAATAGATTTTTCAGTCAGGTCACTAATTGAATAGAGGTGACTGACCCGTTTGAGGTACAAAAGGGCCCTCTGTTATCATTTAGGTGTTTCAGCATCTTAATTAGGCAACTGTTTAATTAATGCAACGATCAGTTTGATAATGCATGCTTTTTATTCTCTAAAGCTAACCAGACCCAAGAGACATTTTCAGTAAGCAAGGATCTTGTTTATCGTTAAACAAGTTGTATCCAGCATATTATGACCGTGACGTTGTTATTTTGACTTTCAGAATGGCAAATTGTAGTTATTGTAGAAGGGATGCCAGTAGTGACATCAGCACATTAAATCAATCTCTCTGGATGCTTTTACCAACTGCCTACACAAAAAAAGCCAAAAAGGGTCTTGACTGATGACAGGATTTTTTAATGTAATGGAAATTGAAATATTTAAATTTGTTAACCACTCTGACACTATTGCTTATATTATAAATTACAGACCAAACCCCTGTAGTTTTCTACAATCAGTGTTGTACCAACACTACGGTTGAATTGCCCGTGTCTTTGTGTGTGTGTGTGAGAAGGAAGTGAGTCACTGGTGAGCGCTTATACGGGTGTGGGAGTAAGTGCAGTGAGAACAACTTAATTCCACTTGTCGACACACACACATACGCCCATTTATTTAAAGCCATTATTAGACTATTTCTCCAGCTTTATATTCAGTGTCAATAATAAATAATTCCTAAAACTACAACATAAAATATCCACCCATGTGCCCTGCTGTAACATACGAACTCTCAGAATGTCTCACTTATGTGTGTATGAATTATTTGCTCATTGTATCCACAACTATCTGAACACTATAATAAGAAACAACTTTGCAACGGTTACAGCATATGCTATTCATTCCATTATTTCTTTTCGTTTGACGGCGGTTATATACTTAGAAACAAGATCCATTGGACACTATCCTACATCCGCAGTTCATGCAGATAACATGCATGTACAGGTAGTAAAATGTCTGTTCAAAGAAATGGGTGTTGATCCTGATGTCTCTTCAGGGTCATTACAAGTGAAGTTTCTGAAAGATGTGATGGTGGAGAGGCTCTTCAAATGACCCAGACCAGAGGAGGGAGGCTGAATGTCACCCAGAGATGATGTGCTTTTTGCAAGATACTCAAATGGTAAGAGCCCTTGACAAGAGGCCTGAAGAGGTGTAGCCGAGTGGCTTTACCTAATCCACCCACACAAAGCACATTTCAACTTTACAGCACCCCGAAAGAAAACAAACTCACATTTATGTACACGTATACTGTACTGTATTATATTTGACATACGTGCACACAAGCACAATTACAAACTTCCATTGCACCACAAATATCATATACATGCACGAGATGTCCCATAAATGCTTTGCCAACCTGTAAACAGACATGTCTACAAACATCAATCATTATTCTTTTTGAAAATGTGTACTTTTCAATTTAAAGTTTTTCTCAATTACAGTCTTTTTGAAGGTCTGCTTTGCATCTTGCAACCACCACTTCCCAGTTAATGTAATGTAAAACTAAGTGAATCTTTTCATACAATGTTTATACATTTAGACCAATCATAGAAATGTGATAAATCAGCACACATTCAGGCATATGCATATAATTATGTCAGCTCAATCTTTTTCTTCATACACGTCTGCCAGAAAGACTCTGGAGACAATTAAAAATTTATTAAAAAAAAAAAAAAAAAAAATCTATTAGACAACTGATCGGCACAGCCAACCCCCCTGGGGTTAATGGACAGGGACCACACTGGCGGTGGTGGGAGGACGGGGGTGAATATCAGTGACTTCAACTGCAAAGCAGACAAAGAGTAAGTGGTGATCTTATATACTCCGAGTGTTAGATGATGATTGGTTAGATGATGTTTGGTTAGGTCTATACCTAGTAAGTGACGTGATATTAGAGTCTTGACTTGCGCTGAAGCTTACATTTCTCTGATACTGACTTTTTATATAGTCAACAAAACACACAAAGCATTCATAGGAAATGAGCCGGGTCCTAATTTTGGCACTCTGAACTTTGGGTTGATACAATCTGGGGCAGGCAAAAACCACATCCTTTCGCAATGCTCCAATCACGGTGACCACTCCCCACAGCCAGGAATTTAAGGAATAATATCAGGGCTGGATCCTCTAAGCACCCTGACTGCCAAGACATTAGGAAGTGTGCCAGTATGAGGGTCTGTCATTACCTCTAAACAATGAACTGTCCCAATCCACCTGCAGCACTTTTAACCCTTTGCGCTGCTTCTGTTGCCAAAGACCCAAGATCCAAGATTACAACTATAGTTCATCACCCAAGCATTTCAATTTATTGCCTCAAAAGGCACATTTCCAACTGCAGTAGTCACATGCACCAAGAAACTAGTCATCTAAACCTAATTTCATCCTTTAATCCCCCATCATCATTCTCTCAGGTTTTCATTTTCAATCTAAACGGCCCAGAAAAGCTTTAATCCTCCACCGCTCTGCTGATTGAAAAGCAGCGGCGGCACATTGACGTTAATGGTATGTTGACATAAGCGACTGCTCGCATTAAACTCTGGTCGTAAGAGGTGGAGCAAGTCCTTTAATGCCACGACAAATACGTCAGTAAACAAACCCGAGAGAATGACACTTTAATACAAAAACGTGCAGTTTTTTCTGGCAGGAAGAAATGGCTTGGATCGCGTCTCTTAAAGCGGTGTGGTGACTGGGGTGGGGTGGAAGTGGCCACTTTAAGCTTCGACTGAAACAGTGGGTCACTTGTTTGATACAAGAGTGCTCAGTTAAAATGTTTCAGTCTTTAAACTAAATGACTGTTTAACGAGGGAAAAACTCTGTTTGTTTCCACCTCTTCTATGTCCGTACAACCCCTGCACACATTCCTCCACCCATGTCACCTGCTTCACACTTCTATCCTGCCCTTTTATTGGCTTACATTGGTTAGTGAAGGTTACCTGTGCCTGCAGGGCAGTGTGTGTTATGTGTCGAAGTGTGTAAGACAGACAGAAAAAGTGTGTGTCTCACTCCATTTGCAGCTACATAAATAGCCATTTCCCGCCAGAGCAAACCCACTTTCCCACCACCCACCTTACACACGGGTCCCAACAGGCACACCATCGTGCACACACTCTGGAAAACTAGACTGTAGCAGACAAAAAAGTTATTATTAAACATTATCACAGATTCACACAGGGTCTAAGGTGGCCTGCTGAAAAGTATGTCATTCAAACCACATACACATAAAAGCATTACGCCATGACAAGTTTCATCAAAGCAAAATGAAACATACCTGATGCGTACATTTACAGAGACAAAAGGAACAGACGAGTGAGACAAACTGGAAAATTATAAGCATCTTGTCTAAGCGTACGGCGTTTAGACTGTTTTTTCGTATTTGTAATGACGAAACAGTTCGTTTCGATCTCAGCTGACATCAAGACATTTTATTTTTCAGCCCCTCCCCTCCAGGCACCTAGCTGGCCCCACTTTGAGACACCCATTTCATACAATGTCATTAATTCCTGATGGATAAAATCTTCTTCTTTACACTGAATGAATCGTGTATCCGTATGTCAAATTACAAAAGAAATATAGGTTAGGAATAACACTTCGTATTGCCTTTCCTCACAGCCAACAAAGCGTAATTTAACCAATGTGACGTGTGTAAATGTGCATGTAGATTGGAATATATTGTCCAAACATATATAAACATGTCTTTGTTTCCAATATTTTTTTCATGTGTATCATTCATTGAATTACATCCTTTCTACACGCATATTTCTGTGTTTTCTCACACACGCACAGACTGTAACACACATGCTAACACACCCCATCACACCTGCCTGTTTGTCAAGAGCTGGCCTGCACAAAAGCCAGATCGAGGTTGATTGAACACCGCAGATGTGAAATTACCCATACCCCATTTGGGCCAATTTCCTTGTCTTTTACTGGCTATCTGAAGAGAGTCAACACATCCATTCAGTTTCATCTTTACACACACACACACACACTCTCATACACTGTTGTGTCTCTCTCTCTCGCTGACGACTGTCTCTCCATTGTAGAAACAGGCCAGTCTACCTGATCATTAACACGCAGCGTCTTATCAAAGAAAATTGGAAGCCTATTAACTATAGAATAGAGAGAATAAAAGAAAACAAGATTGACAGGGTGTTTTTCATACCGGGCGGACAAAAGGAGAAGAGAGAGGGGGAGCGAGACAAAGAGATGCTGGACAGACAGATGGCGCGAAGGAAAGATGGATAGAGAGTATGACTGAACCGGTAATGACGGAAGCAGACGAATGAGTGACAGAGAGTGACGGCGTCCGAGTTGATTCTTTTCTCGTCCAACCTTGTTTACAACACTACACTACACTACATACTATCCCGCAGCATGTCGTTAGTGTGATATATATATGGACTTCAAATATTTGTCTTTACAAGCTGGACACAAACAGCAAAGCACACGCGTCCCAGAATAGTTCAGCTTCTGGGTATCCGTAATTAAAAGACGGTCTTCAGCCCCGACGAGTACAAGAATTTCAGAATTTCAAATTTGCTTTATGAGGCGATTCTGTATTTCTATCCGAAGTTGTTTTATAAATAAATTTTGAACTGACCATAAGCACTGGGTAAGACGCTTGGTTTCTATTACAGACTCTTTGTTGGACTAAAAGGAATGCCTCACAGTTTCTATATGCGTGCCGAGTCATTTTAACAGACAGCAGTTTTAGTTTTATCTCCATTTTTAGTTTTGTCTCCTTGGCAGAGTCCATTTATCCATCTCGATTCCTCCATCATCTCTTTCGCACCTGGGTCTCTACAGACACACATGCACATACAGATGAGGAAGAGTTACACATACAGACAGACCCAAACACCCCTACTGTCTGAACCCTGGACTGATTAATCCTGTCTGATAAGGCCAGTCCAGAGCTTACAACAACAACAACATCTGTGCTACGTGCGAGTATTGTGTGTAAGTACTTGTCTGTGTAGGTTTAGGTTTGACACAAAAGTGCCCCTTTATTTAGCCCCCCTGAGAATCTTTGATTATGTGATCTGTCTTTGTTTCTGATGAATAGAGTGGCAATTTCACATTGAATCGCTCTTTAACAGCTATTAAAAATGTCCACTCGGCATTATGTTTGATGTGAGTGCTGCAGCTGCAGTTTTGGTGTGTTCCTCAAAGCTATTGTATCTTTCAGTGTACAATATAACAAAAAACGGGTTGGAAATGACACATGTAATAAATGACAAAATACACAGGCAGTATTCATGTAGTTTAAGGGATAATTCATCCAAAAAAACAAAATCCTGCTAAAAATTATATTAACCTTTACATGCTTTAAAACCTTTTTAAATGTGATACTGTATATGAAACACAAAAGCAGATATTTTGAGAAATGTCTACAAAGCCATTGTGTCCATACAATGGAAGTCAGTGGGGGCCAATGTTGTTTCTTCAAAATATCTTCTTTTGTGTTCTGCAGAAAGAAAGTCATACAGGTTTGGTTTCATGTTTGGGTAAGCTATCTCTTTAATCTATATTTAATATGGTATAGAATCGCCATAACAATGCCAGGGTCACGTTTGATTCCCAGTGAATGCAAAATGCAAAAAAAATTCTGACGTCATTTAAAAACATCAAAAAATGTCTGACCCATTAAGATTCCCAAATTCATTCATAAAAATTCATTCATAAAGTGATGTTCTCACACACTAACAGGAAAATACACTCAGAGACATAACTGAAATAATAGCCTAAGATACATAAAGGAGAACGTGTTGCAGAGGTTAAGGCATATTTAGGCGAGTATGTGCGTTTCAACTCCTTCTCTGATGGAATTTTAACAATGACTTTGAATGTCCTTGCTAAGGCCTGTCTGTGTACATGAGCAAGCATGTGTATGTGTGTGTGTTTTGTTCTGCGGGTATTGTGCGTGCTGTGGGCGTTGAGGCAGTGATCCATGCAAAACCACACTGGCACAACATTCCTCTTTATGTCAAGTCCCTGTCTGCCTCTTTTGCTCTGATTACATGAAATATTACATTTACACAAGAATATTTGGTCAGAGGGAAATTGGTGGTTATCTAGTTTGCAGAAACTGATTCTCTACAGAGTAACGTCTTATTTATTTAATAACTGTATAAAGAGCAAAGATTTCCACTGATAATATCCACAATTCCATTATTAAGGCCAAATTTACATATAACCCAAACGGATGTATTTTGTGCCTTGAAGACCGTGACACAATCCTAATCCAAATGCATGAATTAAATTATATGCATTATGCAGACATATGTATGATTTTTATCATTTCAGGTCACATTTCGGTTATGGGTCACCATAAATGACAAATAGGTCACTTTCACTTTCACTTTCACTTCACTATCACTATATGGCATTCACAAATGCTGTGATTGTTCAACACATCAATTTTATACAATTATATGCATATGCTGAATTTATATGCTGTCGTTGGTAAACACATAAATATTGACATGTAATATAATTTGAAAAAAGTTAAAAAATGACGTTTCTGAAATGAAATCATTTAAAAAGTCTCAAACGCAATGTCTGAATTGAAGAAAAATGGTCCAATAGTACACAAATAATAATAAACGAAAGCTAAATTTAAATGGGGGAAAAACAGAGATGAACACGTACATTAACTCGAGTGAACGAGAGTCAATTAACATTGAAGAAAACCAGGACTGCATGGCGCCATCTAGCGACCAATACACTGTACTGACTCATACAAATAAATAAAACACACGCATATGTATACCACCTGTAAAACTGCCACACATACTCAATTAACGTCGTTAATTGTATTTTATTTGATAGATTTCACACATGTTTATAATATGACTGTAATAAACATGGCATTCTTAATATTAAAAGGTTTAAAAATACATTTTCTTCGGTAAGATTTTTTTCATAATGCGACCTAAAAGCTGTGATAAGACAGACATATATTATATATTTTTTTTTTAAATAGGCTTCAAAGTTTTTATCTTTCCATTACATAAAAGCTTTCAGAAATATATGAAAATTTTCACACAATCTCAGGCCGATGGGCAAGAGCTCAAAAAGTGTCATGAGGTGTCTGAAATGCACATTCCATGCATAAACAAAAATGTAAACAATAATGAATAATCAAAGTGCATCACTGCCCTGATCCCAGAAATGGACACAACAATAAGCATGATGAAACGGATAATAAGACTACCTTCAAGCGTTAATACACATGCACAAACAAACACGTAACTACTATACCGACTTTAAAAACAGTTTTAAAATTGCAGATATATCTATAGACAATGTTCAAAATGGAAATAAGAATACATGATTTAAAATGTCGCCAGTCCACAAACCTTCAAGAAACAACTGAAAACACCTGTTCCCTACTCACTTGACTAACACCTAATTGACAATTTTGAGTCTAAGTTTAATAAAAAAAACTTCTATATTGTTTATTGTCCTAGCTACAGCTGCTGTTTAATTGAAAACATGGCTTTGTAATCTACTATTGTTCTGTCCTCAGACAAAACGTTAAAGGCTCTCTCATTTGTAAGTGGCTTTGGTTAAAACGCTCTCTTAAATAAATAAATAAATGTAATGACGTGTCAGTCGTCTAGGTCCAGGTCAGATAAATGGTCTTCCACGTACTTAGTAAAGTCAAACTCTTCCACTTTGAACTCAACTTTACTCCACTTCTTCTTGGGTGAGCATTTGCCTTGAGGAGTGCTCATGGAAAAACTCTGTATTTTCAAACAAGGGAGTATTGCCCCTTTCTTGAATTTAATCTCCATTCCCCAGTGCTGAGAGAGAGAGAGAGAGAGAGAGAGAGAGAGAGAGAGAGAGAGAGAGAGAGAGAGTAGTAAAGTAGGACAGTGTGCCTAAAGACTTACCACTGTTTTTAGCTGAATACACTTACAAGCACAATGTGTAATGTTTTAGCATAAGAAGATAATCTGTACCTCTCCACAACGTCTGCATTCAATAACCCTTCCAGGCTCCCAATCTTCAAACTGTCTCTCCAGATGCACCGGCCCACCTACTTTATAATACCTCCTATATAACACAAAGACACACACAAAGTTATGAAACTTCCCAATGTTCTGTCATTAACATCCGGTAAATGGCACAAAAGGAAATTGCTAATTATGTTTCAGTAGTTCTAGTAAGCAAGTGTCTAAGAGCAAAGTAACAAAATATGTACTGTATTTACTTATTTACTCCAAGCTGACTTTCCTCTAAATTGATTGAACAAACAGGCCAAGCTATTGCAAGAAGTCAAGTTTTTTTAAAAACATTTCTGGATCTATATTACAGACTTTAGATACTTTTCTTCCTGAGAAAGGATAACTCACTCAAAATGAGGATTGGTGTTAACACGGTGTGAATTCTCTATTTGTCTGATATCTTTTCCGTAGCAAACAGGAGTAAAGCACCCTTTACACTGAAACTGCACTTCAGCAGGATTGTAGCGCTGCTCTTTTTTCCCCCTGTTCTTCTCAGCCTGCATCCGAGCCAAAACATCCGTTTTTTGAATCTCAAAGATCTGACAACAAAAAAGCGTTCAGACAAGCCAAAGCATATAGTTTTAATGCATGTACACATCTGCAAAGAGATTAATGATGAACACAGAGAAAGATATTTGGAAGAATGCTTGTAACAGTTCTTGGCCACCATTGACTAACCATAGTATTGTATTATACAGATTTGGAGCAACTCGAAGGTGAGTAAATGTTGACAGAATTTTCATTTTTGGGTGAAGTATCCCTTTAAGTGTTTGAAAGAATGAAAAAAAAACAAAATTTAAAGTGCACACCTTTATTCTGAACTCCCTGGGATTCATGCTTTGCACTTGGTTAATAGCTTTTCCGGTCAGTTCTTCTAGGTACTCATTGGTGAGTTCCCTGCGTAGTTCACGCCCCCCTTCTGTAGCCACCACAGAGTAGACGCTGTTCTCAGCACGGGCCCGCCCACTGGCCTGCTGCTGAGCGATTTCATTGGTCAACAGCCCGTAACGTACAACCACGTTACATTCTTTGATGTCAAGTCCTTCTTCAGCTACACTGGTGGATACTAGGAGGTTGAGTTCTCCATCTCGAAATGCTTTGATTGTCTCCTTTTGTTTCCTCTAAGTCATACACAGGACACAAACACACAAAAATGTTATGTACAACCTTTTCATTTTATATGTAAAAAACATATTCCAACTGTATTTTCTGGCATAAAGTGCGTCTAAAACTACCTGGGTCATGTGGTTTGCCCCTACGCCCGCTCCGGTAAGAATGCCAGCACAGATGTTTGCCCTCCGCAGCTCAGGGTTACAGCTCACCCACTCATGAAGACAGTGGGTTCCCTTGCGGGTCTTTGAGAAGATGATACCGCGAGAACTTTGGTCCTTAAACTGTTCTAGCAGCGTGTGCTCCAACTTGGCCAGTTTGGGGTTTTCGTAGAGAGGGGTTGATGCCAGCTGCTTTAGTTCTACACGGTTTTCTGCACGGAAACAAAGGAACTGTCAGGTTACGTTTCTCGTATCATTTATGATCATCACAAATTAATGACATCATCCATTTCATCATATCATTTCTTTTTCCACAAAAAGTGTTATTTTTGGTTAAACTATTCCTTTAAGAGCATCATTATAATGAGTATCACGGTAAAGAATGCACACCTTCAAAAAGTCCCATGAGAAAATAGTAAGTGACATCCAGCAAGTTGTTTTCTCTTGACTTGTAGTAGTCATCTAGAAGCCGGAACGCATCCACCATGCGAACAGTGTCATTGATGAGGAGAGCATCATTGTATTGCCGCAAATGCAGAGCACACTGAGCTATCAGCCTGTTCTCCTGATGTACACCTAAAACAAAAAAACAACACAGTCACGCGATTGTCACCTTTATATAGATACTTACACAATGAGAACCAAAAATCAAGCATTCTGCATTAGTTCAGGCAGGCCTTGTAGTCAAGCTCTGCTATCAGCTGATTCAAACCAGCTGATCTGCTACGCACTCAATCGGGCACCCTACTTAAATACAGCTTCACTCAAGTTCACTCTGTTTGCCACCCACCACCTCCCCAGCTCCTCCTTTAACTTCTGTTTAAAGGGATACTTCACCCAAAAATGAAAATTCTGTCATCATTTACTCACATTCGAGTTGTTCCAAATCAGTGTAAATTTATTTGTTCTGATGAACACAGAGAAAGATATTTGGAAGAATGCTTATAACCAGACAGATTTTGTCCCCCATTGACTTCCATAGTAGGAAAAATTACAATGGTAGTCAAAAGTGCCCCAGAATTGTTTGCTGTCCTACATTCTTCAAAATATCTTCTTTTGTGGTCAACAGAACAAAAAAAAGATAAAGTAAGTTTTCCTACTATGGGAGTCAATGGGGGGCAAGATCTGTTTGGTTATCAGCATTCTTCCAAATATCTTTCTTTGTGTTCATTAGAACAAAGAAATGTATACATATTTGGAACAACTCGAAGGTGAGTAAATGATGACACAGTTTTCATTTTTGGGTGAAGTATCCCTTTAACTGAATGTCATTCTGCTCTGTTCTCACAGGGTTTTTTTGAGCTGCTCTCCCAGTCTTAAACCCGGAGGGTCGCCCCAGTAGCTGCCGCTGCTTCCCTGTCATAACTTTTCATGGAGCTCATGAAAAGAATGGTGAACTTAGAACAGAGCCATACCACCAAATGTAAATTTAGCAAATCATGCCAATAAAAGTTTATTCTGCCTTAAATTTGTCGTTGTAATTTTTGACTTAAAAGGTCCTAACTGATATTTACATTTTATGAACACACTGAATATTAATTCATGTTTTCTTAGTAATGCAAAGTTATATTGTGATCTTTGTATTGCTAATGACCTCTAACCTGTTTGGTGTAGATCCACCACATCATTTTCATATTCCTGGGTGCCCTTCTCACGCAGACCCGCACTCGCCGTTGACGGCATGAACTCGTGAATCATTGACATCATTGACTTCAGATGGTCCCCAAACGGGTCCTGACGCACATAAACAAACATACTGAATACTACATGTGTGCAGCGAAACCATATACTGTAGTACTGCAGTATCAGATTAAGAGTAAAGTCAAATCTAAATGCACACAGAAGACAGTACCAGAGCTCTTTTTTCAACAATGTCATATTGCTTCATGGGTCTGGGGACGACTTTTTGCAGCACTGGTTTGTAATTCTTGGTGGACACAATGACAGAATCCAGATTGGCACAGATCTGAAAACAACAGAGTGAAAATAAATTACATTTTGAATGTTATACAAAGTTGTTGTTTATATTTACGTGTGCATGCAGACAGACAAGCACACACACACACACACACACACACACACACACACACACACACACACACACACACACACACCTGCTGGACATGTTCCACAGCTTTATCCAGTGTCCTATTTCCTCCAGTACCAGGTGATGCTGTAAGACCCAAAACCTGAGGCAAATTTCCCCCCTTTCTCAATTTCTTTTCGACATAGCGGCCCATGATTTTGTTATAAACGGCATCCTTATGTGTGTGGTGGCATTCGTCTATGACCAGCAGGGTGAAGTCTGGAGACAAATGGAGACTACTGTTTAAACCTGGGATCTGCATTCAAGCCGATAAGTTTTAGTTTCATTCATTTATAAAAACATTAAAAGATATCCACATTCAGGCACATTTAATCACTGATGGCGTTTCCTATTACATTTATGTGCCTATGTGTACAGTATGTCATGAGGTGCCAGGCAAAAACTGGCGGTACCTGTGAGCTCCACGTGTTTCTCCTCATCCTTGTTGGTCAGGGCATTCTCCAGGATCTGAGCAGTGCAGATCACAACATCTGATTTCTTGACCACATGTCCGAAGAAGTCTTTCTCATCGCTGTCCCCGCTAATGGCCATGATCCTATAATCTTTCCCAAGATAAGGACTGAATTCTTTCTCAAAGTGCTGGTCTACCAGGTGCACCTGGGAACATGTACAATAGTATACAGTAATAGAAACTTGAAAACATGAAATAACAGAATATAGGGTGAGAAAGATAAAAATGTCCAGCAGTATTATTCACAGACCCAGTGTGATAACTAATCCAGCTTTACCTTGTTGACAAGCACCGCCACTTTAGCATTGGCTTTGGTCTCGAGGTGTTTCTTGGTGACGTAGACCGCAGCCCGGGTTTTCCCTCCACCTGTAGGGAGCCAGATGATGCTGTTCTCTCCTCTCAGAGCCGTCTGCACCACCTCATCCTGATACACTCGTAGCTTAATCTCCATCTACATTACACACAGTCAGAAGAAACAGTTGTTATTAAAGACAGCTGAAAAACATTAAAGGGATAGTTCACCCAAAATATGGACAGATATTTGGGAGTTTTTCAGTTCTGGAACATCACTGACTACCATTGCATGAAAAACTTGTCAAAGGTGCCCCAGAACCGAGAAAATTGTGTTCAACAGAACAAAATATATATATTTTTTCTACTATGGTTGTGGATGATGTCCCAGAACTGAAAACTGCTAACATTCTTCCAAATATCTTTCTTTGTGTTCAACAGAACAAAGAAATGTATACAGGTTTGAAACAACCTGAGGGGGAGTAAATGATGACAGAATTTTCATTTTGGGTGAACTTCCCCTTTAACAATGCGTATTCAGTCTCCATTGAGATGTGCATGATGAGCACCTTATTAACTAGATCTTTTTATTTTACACATTTTAGAAATATATGTGAAGTGCTCATTTAACCAATAATCGGTGTTTTTACGACACAATACACCTTAACACGAGATTGACTGTAGTTGATTTACAGGTCAACAAATAATTACGGCACAATTACAACACTTGAAAAGCTTAAATAAACTAAGATAGGCTACTATTTATACTAGGTACTATATATACTATTTACTATGTATTCTGTATTTACTCACCTGTGCTGCTGTCACTCGACTGCTGAAGATCAGTATGTTACTTTCGAGTGGTGCTCTTTAAAGCCTTCGCATGACCAGCCCTCCGTTCAGAAAACCGAAAGCGAAAACGGAGAAAGGGCCCAATAGGAGAAGATTAGCAACATACGGCAATAGCTGAACTAGATTCAACGACAGCGGATGTAAATAGGACTGCGGAAAATAAAACGATTTCTCAAACTTTTTGCATCAACATCAGAATAAGGGAATGTGCTCTACATTTGCATCAGGTCTTTGATCGATCAACTGAACAGCAGTGTGGACAGATTAGATAAACTTTGACTCATGAGGGGAACGCATACACGCAAGGGGAGAGACCTTAGTGGGGCCCCACTTCACAATGTCAGTGACGTTAGGAAATCAAAACTTAAAAGACTGCTGTGTAATAAACCAGCAGGTCACGTTCGGGTTTGTCAATATGAAAAAAGTAGAAACTTAACTGACAACTACACTCCAGTTTTTGACCCCCTTTAAGTTTTGCTCTTTATAAATGACAGTTAATTAAGGTTTCAATTCTATTTCATGCTATATGATAATAACCAAAGCTGTTTAAATCAACATAATTCCACACAATACCAGACCAAATATAAATAAAAACTTTATTTCCAAAAAACATTAACAGAACTATAGAAACAAAGTAGTTTACATGCATTTAATGTAACCACATTAACTCACGCACACCTGCCTGTCCCCAAATGAGAAGTGTCCCATAGTATACAAAGAACATGAAACAAAGCAAGCAAAAATCAAGAACCCTGATAATACAACATTGCATCAGTTTCTCCAAGTCATGGTCCAAGTATGTGGCCAAAACATAACTTGCTGTCATCTGCATGAACAGTAAACTTGCAGAAAACACACAGTACTGGAAAAATACTACACAGTTCAACATAAAGGTTTGTGTAACTGTCCCCTCTGAGTATGTCAGGTAGTAGCAGATACTTTATATGTCTGTAAAACTATCGTGATTATGGGTAAATCAATATTGAATTGTGTGACTTTGCTTCATAATGCCTGAGAAAGCTATAAATGAATTGGAACGAGTTTGTTGGTCCCAGATGGGATGTTCACTGGTTACAAAAATGACACTGAATTTCAAACCAAAGAACACCTTTATAAATTCACAACCACAGAAAACATCAACAGATGTTTACGCCTGCTGTCAAGACACTGCAAATTCTCAAATAAGAAAAATATGTTTTGCAAACAAAGATGAACACTTCACCAACAGCACTAACAAACTGGCAGACAGAAGCAACTGCCAAGAGGAATAAAGTACTGACTACTTTTACTTAAAAGCCATCTGTCACGGAAGGAGCTATAAAACACTTCAGCAAGAAACAGTGTCATTTCTCCCTCCAAAAAAGCTGGAGCTTTCACTTCAACGATGAAAGAAACTAAAAGAAACTAAAAGTTTAAGTAAATATTGTCCTCATGTTTTCAGACATGTACTGAATAGGCACATCATGTATGATGACCAACCGGCTATTTCGAATAAACAGCTTTGGCTGAGAATGGTGGCATCACAGTGACATGTCAACTGTAACATCATCAATGGCCAAATCTTGTCCGTCTTTGGCTGCAGCATCTCGGGTGAGGAGAGTTGTGCGAAGCGAAACGTGTTATGCAATGAAACCATGCAAAACTCGTGATGTGCATGAGTCATGTGTTGTTGAGGAAAACTGGCTACAGTTACTTCTACCTAAGCGTAACACCCACATCAAACACATTTTCAGTTTCCATTCTCCCTCAAAGCATTGGCACTGCAGAGTCCAACCATACACACACGCTAACGTAACCTCGAGTTTTAAAACGTTACTGTAGGGAAAGAACGTCACTGTTGGGAAAGAACATCAAAGATACAAAAGGAAACCGAAATTGAAAGCAGCACATTTGAACAGGTTTGGATGAGTAAAGGTGTGAAAAATTGTTTATAAGCGTGTCCGTGTGTAAAATCACATTCTCTACTGTTCCTAACTGGTCCCTTATTGTTGGATCGGAGGCCTGTCACTTATCAATAAGCCCTGCTTCCTTTAGTTTGAAGTAGAAAAATTTCTCCAGCGTGTTGGCACACTTGCAGTACTCGCTGTCTGGAGGGTTGTACTCTCTGCAGTTTGTGATCACTCTCTGCAGGTCGGCGATAAACAGCTTTTTCGTCACATAATATCGGTTCTTTAGACGCTCGGTCATGGTTTTCAGGTCTGAGGAGGAAAGGTTTATTCAAATGTTAAGTTACAACTTTATAAAGTTCTACTGATAACTTCAGAATATTTACATATGGAGTACCAAATATGCAAATTACATGAAAACCCACCAATGGGAAAGCGGATGACCTCGTAATAGTCAGGGGCTTCAGATTTCTTCACAGGCTCCATGAAGGGCCAAGCATCAGGATGTGTCTGTTAAACACACACACAAACACACACACACACACACACAGTTAAGGACATGATGAATGTATAAACTAAGAAATTATTCAGTGTGTAAATTAGCATTTGTGTGTGACAAAACAATTCTTACTTTAATCTGTGCAAGTAGATTCTTCAGCATATTGTAGAGCAGGTCTGGATCTTTCAGTTCTTTACTGCAGAAGGACCACACGCATACCCATACACAACATTAGGATACACTAGAACATGTCAACAATGAGATCATACACACACACTCCTAACCAGCAACTGCGCAAGTCCTCTAGTTCACAAGACACAAAACTGCATTAGCAGTGCAAAGGTCATGGGATTAAATCTGAGGAAACACATACACTATTAAGTTGCACATCTCTCATCAGTATAAGTCACATTGAATAAGTGTCTGACAAAACCATAAATGTAAATATCCACATCATGGACCATACGAAAAGATATTGTGGAGGTTTTGAATTGTACAGTCAAACCTACATTTATTCAGACACCTTCAACATTTCTCGCATTATCAGTTTATTCACTATAGTTTCGAAAATGGTAATAAAATGTGACAAGAACTTCGTTAAACTGTCAGAAAAAAATTAATCTTGGTAAGTGTCAGATAACGTTGATAGAACTGTATGTAATGGATTAGGTTGAATAGCCGTCAGCTGTTAAATTTAAGTACACTCCAATTTTGGGCAACCAGTTACCAAGCAATGCTTAATTTTGTTCAGTATGTGGTGTAAAAAGGTCGAATTAGAGATTGAAGAAAAAACACTTAAAGATCGGGTAACAGGCTATTTCATACATTCGGACTTCTTTACACACTGTTAAACGTGCTGGCTTCTCATGCTTAACATGGTCAATTTGTTCAAAAACGAGTTGGACGTATGAAGTAGTATTTCTGTGCTTGATACACTCCCCCAGCACTCAAACTTGTTTCAGAAAGTTTTTTATAAGTCCCTGTTTCGTAACAGGTATTTTATACCTTTTATTGGGCAATTCTCCTGGAAAAGCACGGCCACGGCAAGGCGAAAGAAATAGACCGCCCACACGCCAACCGATGAGCGATAGGAAGACCCGCTTATCACGATTGGCTGTGCTGTGTCAAGATTGGCTGCACTGTGGGCCTGCAGCTGCAGCTCGTTACTCTTGCGATAGTGAGAGAAGTTGAGGTGTGTTTGTTTGTTCATGGTATTTCAATGATGCATGTTATATAAACGGTGGATATTAGGGCTGCAGCTATCGATTATTTTAGTAATCGAGTATTCTACTGATTTTTCCATCGATTAATCGGGTATTCGGATAATAAGTACTTTTTCTTTATTAAAGAGCAATACTAAATATACAAGAGAAAATAAGACGGGTCTATTAAAATGAACAACTCATTTGTTTCCTTTTTAGAAAAATTAACATATTTATTGCTGAAATTGCATACATTCATATCTGTGAAATCTAAACCCATTTAGTACATTCCATTGCCATATTACATTCAAAATGCAATATAGGCCTAATACAAATGTATAAATAAGAAACATTAATAAAAATAGAAAGAATAATTTCAAAGGGAAACAACTAACTTCAGCTTATGCGTGATGCATTTAGTTTATCTAAATTAGTTTTAGTTTATTTTTTACTATTAAATGGTAATATATTTGTCCACATAAAAATACCGGACTTTTATTTTGGCAGGTCGTCGGAAGACGCTTATTTTTTAGTGTGTTAGCTTCACTCAGTAAAATGTTCTGAAATAAACTCCCAGAGCAACTCTGAAGATGAAGTTCATGTCCTCATAAAGTTCATTCACTCAGACACGCAGAACAGACAGATGAAATGTGTAAATAACAGGATTCAGCATCCACTAACGTTAGTCCGCATCTAGTTTAATGGACTCAATGCAGCCGGAAAACAAGTTTCACTCGCAAAATAGACTAAAACTAAGTAAAATAGCAGTTCACCATTTCAATAAGCTATCACTTATTCATCAGCATGAGACATACGTGTGAGCGTGTGAACAGACTAAAATGCGTGTGTCTCACGGTGAATGCGGGAGACTTGAGAGGCCTGTAACATAAATAGAGTTTAGCGGGCTGTGCGTCAGTAATAACGGTCCGTGGGGAAACGCAGCGCTCCGTGTGTACTGTAGTTAAATGGATTAAACGAGGCTTCGAGGCAACAAAAATTGCCTCGATGATTTTTTGTATTCGAATTACTCGAGTTACTCAAGGAATCGTTTCAGCCCTAGTGGATATAACGCTGGATTTGGAGATCGTTTGAAACTGATAGATGGTGCGGTCCCAGTGCTAAAAGATGCCGGACATGAACTGCAAACGCTAAGTCAAACTAAGTCACATGTCTGTGTTTTGTTGGCAATCGGCGTGTACGTGCATAATGTAAAAAACGCAAAGGGATTAATGTGATGATGTATTGTTTGCTCGTGCTGTAGTTCCATCCCCCTGTCTGCCTCCAGCAGCTCGTCTTTTTCCAGAAATAATCGTACAGCTGTATCTGTCTTTTTATAAAATTGATCAAACTAAATACTCTTGAAGTATGCAATACTACTGTATAGGTTCTCAAGATTTATATGAGATTGGCAGAAACTGCGTGTTACCAGATCTTTAAGCAAAACATGGTCAGGTCAAGTGACTGAATAATTTTTTGTCCCAAATATTTACCAATTTCACTGGTAGTCCACGGTATGAAGAATTTTTGGGTATAATATGTCACAGTCTACATTATTTTGCTATCCTCACTTTCATAAATGAACTACGATGTCCTGCACCCACTAGTAAAAAAAATCAAAAAATGATGGTGTCTGAATAATTTTTGGTTTGACTGTATAGTTTAAGACATCTGGTAAGGCATCACGGTCACATCGTGCAGCATTTTCGCATTCATAGTTGCGTCTCATCTGGTTAGAACTTGGAGTAAGGTTTCATAATAAGTATTTAAAATCCCTCCTGACCTTTTCTCCTTAGCACTGGGTTTCCAACCAGTCTCTCCTAAAACAAAATGAATGAGACTGTGAGTGACAAGAGAATAAAGAAATTTTGTGGTTGAATTATTTGTATATATACACACACTCAGACTTACTGATGCCTGGTATACTCTCCACAGGAATCTGTCGCACTCCTTCTTTAAAGCAGGTGAGTCCCGGATAAACCTTCCTGATCTGATTCTGTTTCCTCTCAATGAGTTTTTTGATTATCTATAGCAGAGAAGCACAGATACAGATACCATTGCATAATTCTTACTCGACATGTTTCCTAGTAAATTTGTGCGCTCTTACTTCTTTCTGCCTCTTTATGATGTGTGAGAGTTCTGTGTAAGGAATTCTGGGATTGAGCTCGCACTCCATCAGCGTGGCTCCCTCGTAGTCTTTGATGTAACCGAGATAACGAGTCTTCGGCACTTTGATGTCTTTGGAGAAGCCCTGCCAGCCACACAGGTTTGAACAGATGATGTGCAATGGAAAAAATGGACAGGAGAGGTTTATGGAGGGGATAGACTCTGTACCTGTTTCTTGAAGTAACCGATGGCGTATTCATCAGCATAGGTGAGAAAGTACAGGATGCCATGTTTAATGTGATACTCCTTAAGATGATTCATCAAGTGTGTGCCATAGCCCTAAACACACAAACACACCAAAAATAATAAAGCACATCACATAAATGAAAACAATATATGTGCTATACAAATAATATTTGTAAACAGTCTTGCACATGAGAAACACTCAAAGTTGATAGTCAACCACAATAATAACCACAAAAATACATTGCGTACATATTCTGTGACAGTCTACCCTTTGCAAGAGAATCAAAGTGGTCATGTAGCTTCGATTGTGTGTCTCCATACCTTGACCTGCTCATTTGAAGTGACCGCACAGAAGACAATCTCTGTGAATCCCTGAGTGGGGAACATCCTGAAGCAGACGCCTCCGATCACACGGCCGTCTTTAATCAGAGCCAAAGTCTTGTGCTTTCTGCGGCCACACAGAGGTCATGAGATCAACAGAGCACATCATTACACAGAATCTACAACCTGTCTCCTTTTAACAATGATGAACAGGCAGCTACGGTTTGGGGAATACAGTGGAATAAAAGGGAGGGAGAGGTCAAAGGTCGCTGCGAACTTACGGGTCAAATACAAGTCGCGTGATGTACTCTTTGGGCATGCGGGGAAGTTGGTGGGAGAAAACATTCTGAAGGCCCACGAGCCACATTAGAATCTTCTTATTGGACTTCTGAGAGAGAGAGTTACCAATGACATGGAACTCAATGATGCCTCGCCTCTCCTCCAGACGGGCCGTCTCATCACGAGCTGCGTTGGCTGACAAAAGACTGGTCTGAAAAAACAAACCAAAATACAGAATTTGTACCTAAATCATTTTAGTATGATACATTTGTAAATTAAGTAGTCCATTAGAACGAAGGGATGAAATCTGACCTCTGGTCCCAGCATTGCAGCGGGGTCTGTTATGGTCTTCATGACCTCATTGACCAGCTCCATGGGAATGTCGCCCATCACTCGGATCCGCTTGGCATCCTCCAGAGTCAAAGCTTCTGGAAGCTTGCGCTTCTCTCCTAAGACATCAATGAAGATTTGATTTGAGATCATGCAACATAATGTTATGGCAAATTACATTCTTAATCATTTGCAATTAATTTCAATCAAATGATCTCACCTGTTATGGGTTCAGAGGAGGTCGAGTCCAATCCAGACCCTGCATGAGCAGAACCACTGCTGCACTTACTGAGAGGAGAACCAGACACTGCCACAGGACTGAGCACTGAGAGAGAGAGAGATCATTGATCTAACTAGATCTTCTGCAAAACCAAATCCATTCCAATCCATTAGTCACCAGGATCTGGTTAGTGTGAAAGCATTTTTATGATCTGATATGCGGTTCATCCTTTTAAAGCTGTGGGTTGGGTTACCAGTGTGGTTCTGTCTTAGTCTTTTCATAGAAAGTGAACTGCTATTGACAGCTACAGTTACCACTCGTATTCACATCAGCACTTATGTAAATGACACCAACAAACAGTTCAATACAATCAGAGCAAGTGTGAACATGCACCCAATCTCCCCGTCCTTGCAGTGATAGCTCACCCCCCAAAAAATCATTATTTACTCACCCTCTTGTCATTTCAAACCTTTATGACTTTCTTTTTTCCGCAGAACACAAAAGAAGATATTTCGAAGAATGTTGTAAACTGGCCCCATTCACTTGCATTGGTTTTGTGTCCATACAATAGAAGTGAACGGGGGCCAGTGCTGTTTAGTTACCAACTTTCTTCAAAATATCTTCATTTCGTGTTCTGCGGAAGAAGTAGGGCTGTCGCGATAAACCGTGATTTATGCACAGCTTTTGAGTGAAGTACGGGAAAATGTTGCTGCATCCGAAAGCCAGAGGGCGCTCTCGTGCGGAAACTCCAAATACGCACTGCAGAAGAAGACATCTGGACATCTTTTTATCACTGTTACTCAAGCCTGATCAGGTATTTTTATGATAATAAAGTATATTTATAATGATCATGTTTGACGGGTGTTGCTTTTTCAAATGCACATTATAAGCGACTCAAACTCGCACTGCTTTTAGCTCGAGCAGCATTTCCTACTGATCCCAGAGCCGTGCTTCACGGACAAGCTATGCATTAAAAAAAATATCGACACATTGCATATCGCAGCCAGCTTGATTTCAATAGGATTTAGTGGTATCGCGATAAATTATCGTGCAGCCCTAGGAAGAAGTCATACAGGTTTGAAATGACAAAAGGGTGAACTGACCCTTTAAAATCATACCAGTCTGATGGCCCAGCTGCGTCCCCTCTGATGCCGGCATGGTGAAATCAGCCTCCCAAATAGGTGAATTCTCTCCATAGATCTCTTCTTCCAACATGGAGAGAAACCTTATACACATACACACAATTAAGCCATGTGAAAGTGAGGAAGTGATGACGAGGGGCGTGCGACATTGAGACAGTCAAGTATCTCACTTGGGGAAGTGTGTGAGGATCAGGGTGCGCTTCTCTGGTGGCAGCTTGTCTTTCTCCACTCTGAATTTCTCCAGTAACTGTCTTCGCGTGATGGTGAAGATGGACTTGAGCAGACTGCGGCCGAACACCTGACACGTCTCATACCGCGGCAAACTGTCATTACTCTGAGGAACATGACAGTAACACAGCCACCTGCAACACGCACATGCAAATTTGCACGCCACAATTATACGAAAAAATCCATATTAATTCAAACATACAGTTCGTTCCCAGAAATCACAATAGAAAACAAAGTCGCACACCTGGTATAATCCACTTTGTAAGCGGCGGCATCCTCTTTCTGAGCTCTCTGACGGAACTGTGACGGCGTCTCCAGCTTCCAGTAGTTCAGACAGAGCAGAAACATCTTACTGAGCTCATACATCGTCTGTCTCTCTTTAGGAGCCAAATGACTAAATTTATACTGAACGAAGTTCAACACCCCCTGAGAGAAACAAGAGCGGAAATAATTTTAGGTTTACAGAGTGAAGCATCAATCACACATAAATAATGACCTGATGTTATTGACTATGCCCTCTCATCCTCCCCCACCTGTTCTATGTTGGGTTTTTCAAAAGGAGGGCTACCAAGAGATCCTTCTACCACCGGCTTCCCCATCTGCAGGATACACTTCCTCAGCAACTAATGAACAAATTGAAAACAGTCAACAAACGCAGCCACAATGTTACCAAATAATTCACCAAAAGAGCTAAAACCAAGATCCACTGATGAAGAAAAGGAGGAGACGGCATGAGGGCTAGTGTTTGCCTACCTTGAACAAATAAAAGTAGACTTGCTTGGTGTCTGTGTCTTCCTCTTTATGAACAGACATGAAAAGATTCTCCACGTCCACCACCATCCCCAACAACCTGTTGATCTCCTCTTCAGACACGTTCTCTAGATGAGACACGTGTTCCGCTACAGACACAAGCATGCATGAGAAAAATGTAAACGTCACATAAAGCAATGGTAAAAATAAACTATGGAAATATCTAATGTCATTTATCCGTCCAACTATACTGGTGCTTATACAGCACTTCTCAAGTTCACATGCAAGCTACATTACATGCACACTATACTTTTAGGGATTAGGTGACATGTTTTCATATTATATTAGGACTTGCATATTTATTAGGCACACCTAGTTTAAAAAAATACACCGTTCTGCATCCACGATAGTGTGTTGGTAACAGAACAGGTGTAGATTTATTTCTCTTACCCAAGGAGTGGCCACAGCTTCGACAGATCTCTGTCAGACTGGCCGCATGCTGCTGGAGCTCCATACGAGCGGCGGTGGGTGGATTAGGGTTCTTCCACCCATTACACTTGCAAGAATCATTAGCCTGAAGTCAGATAACACAGCTGAGATGTAACATCCAGACCACAGTTAACCTCGAGTAGTGATTATCATCAAAACACGACATTTATTGATTTAATAGTTCAGTGATTTACGCCACACAGAATCTGTCTCTTCCCTTTAATAAAATACATACATTCTAATGGACTTGCATTAGTTTTAACAAAAACTATAATGGTGGGGTCTGGGGGGGGTCTTGGTAATGTGTTGGGTTTTTTATTGCTGGGACAACTCTATTAAATATTGCAAGAATAATGCCACAGACAAATGAATTTTGAAATGGTTTAATAGTACACAGCTAATGGTTCAAAATGGTACTTGCAATGAATATTCGATTTGTATTTTTTAGCAGTGCACAAAATACTGCCCTGATATCCAGCTCTATTCTACAAAACAGAATCTCCTTTAATCGTAAACATTCAACCATCTCGTACTAATTCGTTCAAATTAAGACGTGCATGTCACGTGTGATTGCAACGTTAATAGTTGACAGGTTGTTATTAACGCAATGGGACGTGACAGGCCCGGATACTCGCTCTATTGTGATGGGTCGAGCCCTAGTTTACCTTGCAGGAAGAAAACACTCCGAGTTTCTCCAGCTTCTTCGCCCTCGGAAACGCACGGACTTGCGCTTTCTTCTGGCTGGACCACTGTTGTTGACTCAGGCCCGGTCGGGCTGGGTCACTGCTCCCGGCTCCGGGATTCGAGTTGGACCCTGCCGGCCCGCTGGTCTGGGCTTGATGAAGCCGGGGCTGCGCGGAGGTTTGTGCCGCCGGGTCCGCCATATCAGCAGCCTCGCGTTCCCGTAATGATCACAGCAGCGCTTACTTCCACCCCGCGAGACGAATCAATAAAGTTTTTTGACGGGTTTCGGTGCGCATGCGCGTTGTCAGAGAATGCTGGGAGATGAAGTACTACACGCAATAGAACAGACTTCAGTGTTGTTGAATTACTATTGTTTCCACCAGTGGGCATTAAACACTACAGATATTTAATGTCACATTAAAACAACTGTTTACAAACTAGCTAATGATAAAAACCGTTTAGAGTTATTTAAAAAGGGCTTTTGATCTGTAGATAACCAAAGGGCTAGCGAAACATCCCTTACGAAAACTTTACTACAGTTAAAATTGAAAAACCATGGTTTTACAACAGTTAAAACCAAAAAAACATGGTAACTGTAGTAAAACAATGGTTATCACAAAATAACCATGGTTTTGAAAACCATGTTTTTTGTAAAAACGATAGTTCACCATGGTTTTGCTTAAGTAATCAATGCACCAAAAACCCATGGTTACTACACTTGTACCACAAAAAAAACCATGGTTAATTTTCGTAAGGGATGCAATATCCCCAACACAATTTTCTGTTGTTAAACATATATTATGCACATTTGCAAAGACAACACAATAAACATGATGTATACCTTCCCCTCCTTTATTGGTAAAATTACAAGGTCTATTAGGTTTGTGTATTTTTTCATTGATTTGTCCATTTTCTCCCTCATTCTTCAGACCCCGCTTTGGACAACTGTCTCACTGTTCACATTTGTTGTACTAGGTCACAGGTGATGCTGAAAATGCCTGTTGTAAGAGAGTCCTTCAACATGAAACAAGAAGGAATGGACAGAAAAATATTGACTGACAGGACAAAGACCCAGTGCACTCAAGCAGACCATATGTGACCCTGGATCACAAAACCAGTCTTAAGTAGCACGGGAACATTTTTTGTAAAAGACAAAAATACATTGTGTGGGTCAAAATTATCAATTTTTCTTTTATGCCAAAAATCATTAGGATATTAAGTAAAGATCATGTTCCATGAAGATATTTTGTAAATTTCCTACCTTAAATATATAAAAACTTTATTTTTGTGAGTGGATGGTCTGCCACAGTGCCCCTGATTAACAACTTCAAAAGCCAATTTTCTCAATATTTTGATTTTTTTGCGCTCTCAGATTCCTCAGTTTTAAACGGTTGTATCTCAGCCAGATATTGTCCTATTCTAACAACTCATATATCTACAGAAAGTTTATTTATTCAGCTTTCAGATTATGTAAAAATCTCAATTTCGAAAAATTGACCCATAAGACTGGTTTTGTTGTCCAGGGTCACATATGTACAAGAAAACAAATTCTTACAAAGGTGCTGAATTGAAATGGCTAATGATTGGGGTCTTATTTGCAGAAAACAATTATAAAAAAAACATACAAATACAGCAACATTATCCTTTTCCCCCTTTAATAATTGTGTCAATAAACATGATTTTGGTAGGTGGCGTCCAATTTTGCCTTAATGTCATTCATATGCATTTAATCCATATCGCAATGATTCAAGAATGTTTTCATTAATGCAAAGGACAAAAAACAAACAAGACAATGGAATTATACCACCTGTTAATGCACTATAGATATACAAGTTGATATATGTAACTGATTAGAAAAGAAGTCTAGCCTATCAAATCATACACTTGTTTCATTTGTGCTGTAGTAGTGGATGTCTGAGAGACTAATACAATAAAAATAATACAGAATCTATAGAAGAGCTGGACACAGATGGAAAATAATAGCCTTTTCTCTCGTTCTCCAATCTTTCCTTCTTTATCTGACATGGTTACACTAGGAAGGAAGGATGTGATCAAGAGAAGCCAGAGAACGATGAGGTGTAACTCAATACTGGCAGTATGCATCCACCGAACGGAAGTGCAAGTTTAAATAGCGGACTGACCACTAAATTTTTCATACAAACATGAGCGAATTTCAGGATAGGGAATTCAAGAGCTTGGACTTGCAGACTTGTTTCCCCTCCAGCAGCAGTTTGGATCTTCTCTCATGAAGAGAGACTACCAAAGCTTTTGTTTAAGTGCGATCGGTTGGAACTGATCAGTTGTTTTTTTCATATTTCGTCCGAAATTCTATACAAGACAAAACGAATGGCTCTGAAAATCATAGATGGCAGAAACATGTCATGTGTTTGTGTGTCTGTATGAACTGCTAAGAGGGAAAACTTGTCAAAACATTAAGAGTATCAATGGGTATCAATGGCCCCTTTTCCATTTCCGAAGCAGAAACTGCTGGCCTGTCTGTTGCAGTCTAACGGGCCATAGTTTAGAGCTTGGTCATAAGTGAGTGGATTTCGCACTATGGGTTCATACTGTGTTTGTGTGCCTGTATCAGTCCTTGGGTGCATCTGCCAGCTAATTGGTCCAATGTTTAGTTCCCGCCTCCACAGCACTGGCCAGTTCTGCCCTGAGGTGCTGTCTCCTGTAAGTCAACACCTCCCCTAGCACGTCCGCCACTCCCTGCTCCACCCTGTGGTTCGTTCTTCGGGAGCTTCTTGGCTAAACACAGAAAATTGAGACGTAAACAAAAAGAATCACATAAGCATCAGTCACACATATATCTGTATACATCTGTATAAACAAATAAAGAAAATTGTGACCATAGCCGTAAATCAAGGTTTTACGTAAATAATGACTTGAATTTAAAGACTTAAAACTAAAAGCAGCATTTGCTTGAGAGGGCGTGACCATGCGGCAGCACCGATCGTACCGATAGCCATGAAGATCTCGTTCACGTTCATGGCGGTCTTCGCTGAGGTCTCCATGAACAGTAGGCTGTTGTCATCTGCGTATGATTGTGCCTCCTATAAAAGCATACAGATGTGTTAGAAACATTCAGGAGCTGTTAAACAGAGGCCATCTCACATTCACACACACATGTACCTGAAAGTCAACAGCTCTCTTGTTGGCCAGATCTGCCTTGTTACCAGCCAAAGCAATGACAATGTTTGGGCTTGCCTGACGCTGCAGTTCCTTCACCCAGTTTTTTGCTCTAGTGAATGTGTCCTAAAGAGAAAACAGTAGTAGAGTAATTGAATAAACAAAAGACCTGGGGCTGGATTCACAAAACATTCTTAAGAAGAAAAATCTTCGTAACTCCCATATTTTTTCTTCAATTCCAATTTAAGAATAAAGTTAAGAATGTTTTGTATTCCCGAAAAAACTTCTTAAGACCGTTCTTAATTTTTTTTCTCAAGATTGATTTACAAAGCATATGTCATTTTATTAATATATTAAAAATGAAAACTTCTTAAGATGGAAAATTCTTACACACTTCCTATAAATTATCTTTAAGAGGAATCTTATATGTTGTCTTAAGAACAGTTTTGTGAATACAGCCCCTGGCTTACAGTAGATCAACTAAAGCTACTGATCTTTAAAGGTTTTAAAAATTATGGACACAACTGATTTATAACAGGAACAATACACTGTAACATACAGTTTATTGTTCACTACGCTTTTTATACAAGCAATTAAACATTTATATTTAGTTTCTCTTGTGCTTTAAATATTAGAAGAAATATAGGAAGAGTTGCAAGAATTTTGAAAGCGTAAAGGGACAGTTCACCAAAAAAAAACATCCTGTCATCAAAATTCTGTTAACAGAACAAAGAAATTTATAAAGCAATTTTTCCTACAATGGTAGTCAATGGTGAACTGTTTGGTTACAAGCATTCTTCCAAATATCTTTCTTTGTTTTCATCACAACAAAGAAATGTATACAGATTTGGAACAACTTAAGAGTGAGTAAATGAATACAGTGAATACCAAAAATGAAAAAAATTTCATTTTTGGGTGAACTGTTGCTTTAAACCAAAAAATGCTTAAACTCTATGTTGGTGGTTCTAAAGCTTGAAGAGAAAGAAATGCATCCCCACTAAGCCGCATGACTTTGAGCAAAAGTCTGACTGCATCCGGCAGAATAATAATTAACCTCAGCAGTCAGTCAGGTGAAACCTTATTATTCAGACCTTACCCTTCTGCCGAACACAGCCTGTGATGTCAGCCTTTATTAGTGCATGTGCGCATGATGCAGTACTGGCAAAAGTCACATTGCAGCTAAGGCTTATATAGCTCTCATGGTGAATGATTGCCTCTTCAACTTTTCACAACTCTACAACTGCTTTATCTGCAGTCTTTGAGTTAACAGCTCTAATTTAGTTCAAATTCATGATGCTTACTGTGTTAGTAATGTCATAGACGACGATGGCTGCTTGGGCACCTCTGTAGTACATAGGGGCCAGGCTGTGGTATCGCTCCTGTCCGGCTGTGTCCCAAATCTCAAACTTTACTGTTGTATCATCCAGGCAGACTGTCTGTGTGAGGAAAGCAGCTAGAAAGGAAAGAGAAACAAAGAAATGTTTATGACATAATGATAAGGTGTATCAATTACGTTAAACATTACACTTTAAGCACTTCCTTAATTCTGGGTGTTATAAATCTCAGCGGAACATGTGGAGGAAGAATGAGAAGAAAGATGCAACAAGAAAACTACAAAGTGAAAGGAATGGAGAGAAATGGCGAAAAATATGTATTGATTGGAAAATGTGAAACATCTGCATGTTTAGTCAGCAGTGCTTGCTAAGAATAAGTGTCATCATTACTATTGCTCATATTGCTAATGCAGTTTTTCCAAAACTCATTCGCATTGCATCATGTGCTCCAATCTTTCAGCTTCTTGGGCATAGATGTGCTTTTACTAAGAGATCAGACTGATGGATGCTGAAACATGTAAATAAAAATTCAACAGGCCTTTATTGCAAAAGGTCTCTTGGCAACCTAGCATTGTGGCATCAACATCTGCATTTAATACAGCAAAAATGTACAAATCCAGCAGACATATTAGGGCTCACACAAAGGAAGTGTGTGAAAATTCAAAAAAGGAAAAACCAAGCAAGTTTCTAATCCCTGTGTGCCGAGTCAGATCCCCAGGTCACATGTTTGAAGCTCACATAAATTTTTCCAGTGCATCGAGCACAGTGACCTTTCACCAGCTCGCTGATGACAGGATGATGGCATCAGAAGAAAAAAGCTACCGGGATAAAAAGTGCTGAGGATTTCCTTATTCTCAGACCTGTGTAAGCATGTTGTATCCTGCCTGTACCAAATGTCCCCTGCAGCATTTTCCTTTCACTCTTGTGTTATTCTAGAAACTCCAAATTCTTACTTAAATTAATAGTTCTTTCATCATTTACTGACCCCCATGTCATTCCAAACCTGTATGACTTTCTTTCTTCGGCAGAACACAAAAGATATTTTAAAGAACGTTGGTAACCAAACCTTCATTGGACCCCACTGACTTCCATTGTATGGACACAAAACCACTAAGCCATTTCTCAGAAATATCTTCTTTTGTGTCATACAAAAGGTTTTAAATTAAACCAATCCTATTCACTAAAAATCTCTAAAATGGATCACAACACACACAGGAAACCCCATTGTTGATCATTTCCCTTTCCTTAGACGCCAAACTGCTTCCTCTTCCTTAGTCCTAAATCCATATTTAAAACTGCGTAATGTTTCTAGCTGTACTTGATGCGTAGGTATATAGTGTGTGTGTGCACGTGTTTGATTATGAGATCTGTGCACACGTGACCTTGCGTTTTACAGAGCAGTACAACCCATGTGGTAGTCAGGTGATTACAGTAAGAACCTGCTTTTCCTCTTTTGATTTGGCGCAGCACTCAAACCATAGAACACAAACTGAGATAAAATATTGTCTAGACCTTGGAGCACGATCAATGTCACTACAATTTGATAATGTAGCCTTATTTTTAGGAGCCTTATTGTACAATTCTGAATCCCTTTTTTCTATATGACGTAGCCATGGTTCCTATCACCAAAAATGTTTGTGATATTTTTTGCTACTATACGTTTTTAAGACATCCTCTGTAAATGATGTATGCATGTCAGTACTGTTACAGAACATTCAACAGTCATTCATATGTATTTGTGGGAGGCGATATGTTAATAAAATACACATAGTGCAGTAGATATGACTGCTCTATTCTGGGATCAACGTGAGACACAGACACACCATATCTTTAGAGGCATTAGCGGAGGCTAGGTTTGGGCGATGTCTACCAAAGTGGCATTGGACAATGCCTACAGTGAAACATCGCGATGGACGATGACATCGGGGGAGGTATATCGTATATCAGTTTGCTAGATGTCCATCTTCCAAAACATTAAAGAGAATTGTATCAGAGCTCCAGGCTGCGACCAAATCGCATTTTGCGACCAGTTTTCAAGACAGCGTGAGCATTTTTACAAGTACTCGCGCATGTACGACCTGCAAATTTTGAATTTCTTCCAGTTGTTATTTAATGTGGAAAGACCACATTAAATGAGGTCTTGAGCCCACCAGTGTAGGCTGTGTGTGTGTGTGATTAGTCACTGATGTTTCCTGCTGCCATTGCAGACGTGACCAGTTCAGGTCGTCATTGACAAGTTCACACACACACACACACACACACACACACACACACACACACACACACACACACACACACACACACACACACACACGCGCACACACACACACGCACGCACACACACGCACACACACACGCGCACACACACGCGCACACACGCGCACACACGCGCACACACGCGCACACACACACACACACAGCGTGAGCACTTTCTACGTCAGTCTCACAAGCACATGCGCTGCGCAGCTACCAAATCATACTCGACCACGGATAAATGCAAATGGCCGAGCTTGATGTGCTATACGCGTACGTAAATGGATGTGCGGACAACCGCAGACCCTCCTGATGACGAAACTTGCATCATGCAGGGGAATCACGATGCCGGCCCAACATCGTGATGGCTGTGAGCCATCGGCGATGGCCAATGTCATCGTCTAAAGGTCCAACCCTAGAGGAGCCATGCCTTTTTTTGTTTTCTTTAAAAAAACATAGTCATTACAGATGCGTTGATAAACCACGGTGCCAATGCATGCCAAACCGAACGTTTCATCTTTTTACTGAAAATCGCACACTCTTTCTCACCTCCAATGGTGCTCTCCTGGTACTCGTGAAACTGGCCCTTGACAAAGCGCAGCACCAGACTGGACTTGCCCACGGCAGACTCTCCAAGCAAGACCAGCTTAAACTGGCAGATTTTGTTCCCGACGGGGGCGGCACCGTTGGTCCGCGCTGGTCCACCTCGCCCCGCCATGCCGACAGGCCGGACACAGTAGAGATGAGGGCTGTATGAGGGACTGGATCTGAGAAGGTAGAAGGTCCTGAACCAGGTTCAACTGAGCTCAGAGGATGACAGGATGAAGAGGGATAAAAGCGAGAGAGAATCAGGCTGAGAAAGGGAGAGAACGACAAAGAGATGACCCCCGGTGGATGAATAAACCTGGAGAAAAAGCAGAGAAAAAAAAGTTAAAAACACATTGAACAGATAAAAATAGACATTATAGGTTGTCAAAGGAGACGAAACAAACAAACAAAAAAAAAGGCCATCATACCACACTGCCCATTAACCAGCCATCCCACGATGCACCAGAACCAGTAGCCGCATCAAATTCAGCAATTACAGATAAAAGCATCAAAACGAAACATACCCAATAAATATCAGTGTCATCATGTCACACACACACTAACCTACATCCTAAATAACCAGCACTTATCAGTGATGCCTAACTACCTCTACAATATCGACCGATAAGATGCCGTAAACAGGTCAGGACCCAAGTTGTAATTTCAGCCTGTTGTTTTTTTGATAAGTGAATATTTGTTTGTGACACACAAACCCACATTCAGATCTGCAAAACAAGCTCTGGATGTCAGACTGTAGCTGCACATGTTTGTTATACTTTCACACCAAAAGAAGGGAAACCGTATTAACCGCACACTTATTTTTGTCTAGAAATGGTACAGTAATTAAGTTCATTAGAAACATTTGTGGGCTCTTTAAAGTCAAATACTGACAGCAGACTTACAAAAGGTCATCAACATAACAGAGCAATAATGTAACTGCTAAAAATGAAGACAGAAGAACAATAGATAGAAAAACAAAACTCATGCTGAGGTCATTATTTCAGCTTATTAAAGATGGAGGAAGATTTCCTTCCAGCAGTAGCAGACAGTGGGAGTACGGAAAAATAGATGCTTCTAAACGGATGGATGGAGCTCCATTCTCAGCAGGAGAAGGTATTGAGGCCTCTAAAATTAGGGATGGGAATCAAAAACATTGCTTTAAAAAACAGAATACCTTCACTTCCATCCTTTCCATTTATTCAGAGTAAAATGACTAAAACACAATAACAACATGTGGGCAACATCTACACAACATTTAACAGTGTGAAGGGCCTAAAGGTCAATCAGAGCAGTAGTAAAGAAGTATTTATGGGGTTGGAGATGTCACTGCCAACATCAGGTCTTGAGGTCTAAGCCGAAGCATGTGACAGGGGTTAACTTAACAATGTCTCACACACAGCATTTCTGCAAACTTTATAGATTCAACACACCTTTTACTTAAAATGGGTAAAACCTAACTAGAAATGTGCAAATGTCTGCAAGAGAGATTCATGCACTTACTCTCGCAATGAGGCCAGGATAAGATCCAACTTTGGGATAATGGCAACAGACAGGAAGAGCGGAAAGAGAGAGCATGTTTATGAAATATTAATGTAATATTCATACGTGGTGCCTCACCGCTTCTTACATTGGCCTGGTTTTAATAAAAAACAACATTAACAAAATTAAGGCTCTATATTAAAACAAATTTGTTGTAGCATTTTACTGAATAAGACTTCGTATTTGCCTGGCATAGCACCAGTTTATTCTGAAACTATGAGCAAACTGAATTCCAAAAAACCTCTCCAAAGAATGCTGCTGTAATCTCACCTACCGCTCTTACAATATTCTCATTACTATCAGAATTAACGCGATTCATTTCCTGTCTGACATGTGTCGTTCTGAAGTGCTGGCAGCAGCATTCCAATTATTGTGGCTCACTTCCTTTTTATGTAAAATGGCATCATTCTCCAGGAGGGAAAAGGGAAATACTTTCCAGAAAAAAGGAAATCACACACATCAACATGAGACTGTACTCAGATCGTTCAATAAAAGACAGGGTATGAGTGTGTGCGTACAGTCTGTATATCTAAGAAGTCGTTGTCCTTTTGAAGAGCAAATATATAGATAGGACACACCCATGCCCTGCCCAGAAGCCTGCCGGGGGTTAACTGATGCCTTCAACAGCTGCCTTCATTAATAATACAACCTAACAGACGCTATTATGTGCATCTTACAACAATAATAAAAACCTCATTACATTTATGTGCACGTAATTCGTAAGTCAACGGCTTTTGCAAACTCTCTGTCTGTTTGCGCAGGCAAATGATCATTATAGTAATCCATTTGTGCTCCAATTGTTCCTGTTCATTAGAGCTGCTTCATTTTCTAAGCAGCATCAATTCAAACATTTCATCTTTAGTTCAGCAGGTCTGGGTTATTCAGACACAGTAGGCGGTTCGTACTTTCCACTAAACGTTTCCACCTATCGCCGGGGTCATAAACATTCCTGTAAGCGTTTGGTCATGTAGCAGATAGGGTTCTTTCAGACAGGCAGGGAACATGATCAGTTTATAACAACATAAAGGTCATAATCATAAACAGAGAACAGAAGTAGAAAGAGATCACATATTTGATTGTGGAAGTATCCTCGATCACAAGACACTCTTGGTATGAGTGAGTCATTAAGCAATATTTAGTTATTATATTTGACGTTGGGCATTAGAATCTAATAAACATTTTAATTTGAGTGTTTTAATACACATTCTTAATGAAATACAAGGCCTCAAGCTGTTGCAAGGCATGCTGGGAAAAGACACTATGCTCTTCGGAGCAGAACCAGGAGAGGAAAGCAATACTCTGTACTTGTTTGCTTGCCTCCGGTGACAGCCAAAACAAGAAAGCACAATTGATTAAGTGAAATTCGATAAAAGTTCAATGCAGTTTGAACGATAAGCGACATGTTCACCTATACTGAGCAATGCGTTTATTGTACCACTACAAAATGTACGTATAGATAACCCAACTACAAAGATAGAATATAGCTATGTCTATGTGCTCTATCATATACAGTACAATCATGACATTGTAAAACAGCTTGAAGAACGCAGGTTTCAATGGTCATGTGTGTCTCTAGTGAACAAAAGTTCACTATATTTTGCACAGGACAGTGAATAGGAGTACACTTAAAAACGTCAGCATATCAAAGGTTAACATTCAGTCATGACAATAACACTGAACCAGTGCACGATGAGTGTGTGAAAAAAAGGAAGATCACATTGTCAACAATAGAGATAATATGTTTTTACTCTAAGTTACTCTAAACGTTTTTTTTAACCGTCAGCTCTTGAGAGACTATGCATATGTAATATTGCCATTCTTATAATTCATCAGCAAGTTCACATATCAGCATATGCGCGCTCATAACTCATCGAGCTGACCTGTCAATCAAACCTTAAGTTACCACCAGCTGAACTACAGGGGAAAGAAACGCCTTTGACGTCCAACCTTTGACCTTAGAGTATGTACTGGATTCAATTTAGATTCACAGATAAAGTCCGTCACAAACGATTGACCCCCAATGGAACAATTGGTCTCGTCATCGTTTTATTTCTGGGCTGCGGTCAAGACCGAAATCCACGCAGGCATGTATTGACTTCCTGAGAAGTCTGAAGTCTTTCACTTCTAATTTGTCCCACCCACGAGCTTTGACCACAAGCATTCTACTGAAAGTCGGTTAACCTGCTGCATTGACATTAACGGACATAGTGCTACATACTTGTATAAACACGTAGATTAACGTTTGGAGAAGTAACACAACCGGCGATGCGCATCACGACTAAAGTTATCAGTTTTGAAAAAGCCACGACAACTACGAAGCTCCGCTGTTGATGATAAAACTTCAGAGCTGCTGATCGGGAATCAGATCAAAGACTCGAAAACAGACCTTCATTGACACATACTGTATTGTATAATGTAGCGTGCACACGCACACTGAAGCCTCTTTGATCAACGTTTTGATGTAAGATACGTATCTTAAATTACATACAAAGTGAAACATATAGACAAAGAGGCCTGAATTATTCAATTATTATGTCGTCCAGAGGAGCGGCTCAGGCAGCATCAGCTAACGTTAACAGCCCTGACAGTTCGTCCGTATCAGTAAACAACGACAAACTGACAATAACCTCAGTCAGATCGACACCAGCATCAGACAGCGGTTACCTTGAGATGGGAGTGCTGCTTGCTCTCTCCTTGAAATCCCTGGGTGACAGTCTGAGAGAAAATTCACCTCCTTCAGCCTGAAACGTCTCCCGTCGACGGGCCTTGGCCTTCACTTCCGCTTTGAGGAATTAACTTCCGTAATCCGCCTTCTTCTGACGGGGCTGGGCTTGTTTTTAACAGACGTTTTGGTGACCAATAAAATAGGCGATTTCTGCAGTTAGGGAATTATTTTTTTATTAAAAACGTTTAAATGATACATAATAGCGTATAGTGTCTCCGCATAACGTTATATTGTATTTTTAATTACGCAGTTTTTTGTAAAAGGCAAGGAATATAACATTAAACTTGAACTTTTTCATTTAACGTTATGTATTTATAACAAAAAGATGCTGTCAGCAACACTGCTCCAATAAATGTTCACGTTTTTACATCATGATCTGAGAGTAAGTCTATCAGCTGTAATTACCAAATTGGATATGTTTTAAGTATGTCGTCCAGCTAAATAATTATTATAATAATTAAGTATTATATAAATACAATTTATAAAATATTTTAAATACATTTGCTGTAAATATTTAATAATTTATAAAGAAAAAGTGGCCCCCATTGAAGAATCACCCATATATGCCTTTATTTGTACATATACACTTATCAAAAACGTTATTCACTTAATGAATTATAAAAAGAAATATTCCGTTTTTTCTCTTTGTCTATATTAACTACTATAAATAAAAAAACTAAATATAGATCATTCTTATATTTATGATAGCCTAAATATTAAACAAGATATAAGATAATAAATATATATAAGATAATAAATAAGATAATACAATTTAGTTGTTATGGGGTACTCTGTAAAATTGTCATGGAAAATAACTGACTCTTGTTCGTTGTCAAACCAAATAACAGGCTCTAAGTGTAAAATCAGCACTGCATGTGCCTCAAAGTCATGTAGTAAACAATTATCGCCAAGCCGGGGCGCTACAGGCTAGCCGCTAGTCAATTAAACATTAAATGGTTTATATTTCATTTCGGTGTGTTAACGTGGTTTTCATCTGTCAGCAGTAGTATGAACTATATAAGACCCACAGAATAGTTTAATTACGATTAATTTTGTCTGCGCTTCAAAGAGGCCGTAAACGTTTTCATCCAATGTCATTTTTCTTTATTTAGCTCGTAGTCGCATACTGGTATTTAAATCTGATATTTTCTACAATGCTTTAGATTCAACAAAACCTGCTAATTATCGCAGCGGTATATGTGCAGCAATCAGTGAGCAGCGTGTCATTAAGGTTGTGTGGAGGCGGAGAGCGCACATATTCTGCTTTAATAACTGCGCAAAAGTTACACACCGACAACCGTTTCCACTCATTATCTAGGAAATATTAAGTTTATAATAATAAAGTTTAAAGCTTAGGACCACATTCTATATTTTAGGTCTTCTAGAACTAATTATTAGAAGCCCTAGTTTTCAGTCCTGATGGACTGTCTATCTCTATAAATGTACCTTTGGGCTGTTATTTCCCCTCAATAATAGGCTATACTTTATGTCTGGATCTTTGCCTGTGATAGATTTTTAATCATTTTTAATAATAAATTAATCTGAGATATTTGAGCAGGCCAAATCAACGCCCACTGACTGCCCCATCCGCCAACAACATTATATAAAAACACCATAAGAGATGCAGAGATATACTGTAGATACTTCATAATTTGTTGACATACATCAGAGCGTCCTGGGGAGGGACTGAGAGATAACAGGTTGTTAGTATTAAGATTATCCCTCAATCGAGCAGTGTGTGGGTAGCCTCCTGCGGCTAATGATGTGTCTGGAGCCCTGATGTAGACAGAAAGAGAGAGGGCGAGAGAAAGAGAGAGATATAGTGGGCGTACAGAGATAAAGAGAGCCTAAGAGAGATCTGTGCAACACAGCAGTATTAGTATATGTTGTATAAACTTGTTTGGACTGTGTCTTTGGAGGTTGAGCATGTGAACTGTATATTTATCACGTTGACATCGTACAGTTTCTGTGATGAACTTTTTAGCAAACAAACAATATCAACAAGCTCTTTACGTGGTATTTTGTAGCCTAAAGATTTATTGTTTAACCTTTGAATAGCCCACGG